>NC_134778.1:34065906-34070906 GCF_046742065.1 Oratosquilla oratoria | reverse complement strand
ATATATATATATATATATATATATATATATATATATATATATATATATACACTAAAACCTTGAGATACGACTGTCCTGACATACGAATGTTTTGAGATACGACATAAAAATTTCTAACAATTTTGTTCTGACATACGACGAAAAATTTGAGATACGAATCGATGATTGCCGCCGCTTCGTTCACACATGCTTGCTTATTCGTTGTGTTTTGTGCCTGTGTTTTGTTTTATTTTGGATTATATACCCTTATTTTGTTATCAACCATGGGTCCCAAGGCTAAAGACAAACGTGGTGAAAAGAAAAAGCCTAAGAAAATGATATCGATGGAAGATAAGCATGAAATTATAGCGAAGCATGAGCGTGGTGTTCGTATCATCGACTTGGCAAATGAATATGGCCGCAATCCTTCTACAATATCCACGATCATCAAGCAGAAGGATGCCATAAAGAAGCTGCAGCCTTCCAAAAGCGTCACCATTATTTCGAAGCTACGAACTGATGTGCATGATGAAATGGAACGGTTACTTTTATTATGGATTAAGAAAAAGGAATTTGCTGGTGACTCTGTTTCTGAAAGTATTATTAGTGAGAAGGCTAGCACCATTTTCAATGACCTTAAGCGTGATGCAGCCGAGACCGAGGGAGAATCGTCGCAAGGTTGTGAGGAGTTCAAAGCCAGTCGTGGCTGGTTTGACAATTTTAAGAAAAGAACTGGCATTCATTCAGTAATTCGTCATGGCGAAGCCTCTAGTGCTGATATCAAGGCGGCTGAAAACTTTGTGAAGGTGTTTGAAAAGCTTGTTAGTGACGAAGATACCTACCGCATCAAGTGTTTAATTGTGACGAGACTGGGTTATTTTGGGGAAAAAAATGCCTAAGCGTACATTTATCACGGCAGAAGAAAAGAAGCTGCCCGGACACAAGCCTATGAAAGATAGGCTCACGCTTGCCCTTTACTCTAACGCTAGAGGCGACTTCAAAGTGAAACCGTTGCTAGTCTACCATTCAGAAAACCCAAGGGCCTTCAAAGCTAATAAAGTGATCAAAGAAAAACTACAAGTTCTGTGGCGTGCAAATAGCAAAGCATGGGTGACTCGTCAGTTTTTTATTGAATGGATGAATATAGTTTTCGGTCCTTCAGTGAAGGAATACTTAACCGATAATGGTCTGCCACTTAAGTGTGTCCCTCTATTGGATAATGCTCCCGCTCACCCTCCTGGCCTTGAGGATGACCTTTTAGATGAATTCAAATTCATTAAAGTTGTGTATCTGCCAGCCAATACTACGTCTATCCTCCAGCCGATGGACCAACAGGTTATCTCTAATTCTAAGAAACTTTTCACAAAGCATCTTTTCAAGCGTTGCTTCGAAGTGACTGAAAACACTAACCTAACATTGAGGGCGTTTTGGAAAGAACATTACAACATTGTGATCTGTCTTAAGATTATCGATATTGCATGGCAAGGTGTTACTAAAAGAACATTGAACTCGGCTTGGCGCAAACAATGGCCAGATGCAGTGCTAGAGCGAAACTTCGAGGGATTCAAACCACTGCAATCTGTTGAGGAGGAGATAGTGTCTATCGGTCGCTCCATGGGCTTAGAGGAAGACAATGCAGATGTTGCTGAACTCGTTGAGGAGCACGCTGAAGAACTCACGACGGAGGAGCTGAAGGAGTTGCATACGATTTCCCATTCGGAGGTAATGCAGGAACTCAGCAGAGAGGAGGAGGTCGAGCCGGTGGAGGAACTAACTTCACGTGAAATTCGTGATATCCTTGGGAAGTGGCAGGAAGTGTCTGATTTCGTAGAAAAAAGACACCCCGAGAAATTGTGTACAGGGAGAGCGAGTGCCTTATTTAATGATACGTGTCTCGCATTCTTTCGTAACATTTTAAATAGGAGGCTGAAACAAACCTCTCTTGATCGTTTCTTTGTGAAGGTCTCAGAAAGTCAGACCAAAAGGGCCAGACCTGAAAGTGATGAAAGTCAGGAAAGTGAGGTCAAAAAGGCACGACATGAAAGTGATGAAAGTGATGATTAGCCTAAGTGATGATTACAAAATTGAAAAAAAATAATAATAAAAGCTAAAAATAAAAAAAATAAAAAATATATATAAATCAGTTTAGCAATGTTTTTATTTGTGTTTGTTTATTTATTAAGTGTTTGTTTAGTTATTAAGTGTACGTAAATAAAAAGAGATGAAATCATTCCCTGCCACCGCTCCCTCCTCCTCCTCCTCCTCCAGGCCGCACCTCACCTGTCACTATGGTAAGTACAGTACAGTAAAACTCCTTTCTTTTTATTGCTTTTATTGACATTTATCATACATCAATATGTTATTCTATCATTATGTGTGTTATTACTAGTTTATTTATATACAAATTGTTATATTATATGTAATTTAACTGTATTTTGGAGTGGTTTCATATCGTTGGAACGCATTAATACATATTACATTATTTTAAATGGGAAAATTTGCTCTGAGATACGACTTTTTTGACATACGACGATGGTTACAGAACGAATTAAATTCGTATCTCAAGGTACCACTGTATATACATATATATATATATATATACATATATATATATATATATATATATATATATATATATATTGTATATTTAGGGCGCAGATTCTCACTAATACACACAGAGTTAAACACGACAGCATTTTGGCACTGGTTAATCTTCTTACTGAGATTTTCAATTTTCCTCACAGTAGGTCTCATTTCAGGAGGGTGGGCAAATACAAGCCTTCCAAATTCTTCCATATTTAATTTAACGTTTCGACTTCAGGGAGTCATCTTCAGAATGGTTACAAGAGAAAAGTCACAATTTTCAAAGCTACATGATTCACAATTGACAATGGTGTACAGACAACATGGGCCGCTTGGGAACGGTGCATGGTTCGTGATCCGTTACGTAGCCGGACACTACGTCTTGGAAGGGAAGGGGGAGGAGGAGGGGGAGGAGGAGGGAGAGGGGGGGAGTCAGGTAAGGTAGGTCTTCTCGCTGGGTCACCACGCTGGTCATGTGGGGGTTGGTGAGGTGTAGGAGGGGGAGGGGGAGAGGAAGGAGGTGGGTGTTGCTGTTGTTGGGCTGCAAATCTCGTGGAAGAATTAAATAGCGGGATGGCGGAAATCATATTACATTGAATATTAATAATTGGAGCTCTCTCCCTAATGTGGATGGCTTCAAGCATTTTTAGTTCCTTAATTTTGGCACAGTGTGCAACTATCCTAGTGTTATCCACGATTGTCTTCCTATCGATTAAAGCCTGGTGGTATTGGAGGTGGTGTTGTTTAATTGCTCCTTGTTGTAAATGTAGGGACAACCGTCTACTCAGTTGGCATGTCGTGAACCCAATGTATGAAGAATTACGAGGTGCGCAGCCCCCAGTTTTACAGCGATATTCATAAATGACATTGGTTCTCGATAATATGCCGCCATTGCCAGACAGATTGTTTTTCACAACAAGGGAGCAGGTACGGGGGTTGTCATAAAATATGATAACTTTTAAGTTATCGTAATCACCTATTGGCTTACAATTTCTATGTATGATGTCTTTCATGTGTTTCTCATCTTGGCGGTACGAACTACAATAAATATTCTGGTAAAATACGGTAACGGTCTTGGCTTGGTCCGGTGTATTCACAGCAACTTTACGTTCTAGCAAATCCTTAGTTACACTATCAAAGTCTTGATTAGAATAACCATTATTTACTAGCATCTGGCGCAGGTAAGTAAGTTCTAAGTGGAGCATATGCCAAGAGGAACAAATGGAAATTGCCCGCTGATGTTACTAAATTTATTCTGGTGTTCTTTAAAAATTACTAATTAATGGTGCGTATTTAGAGTTAGGAACTGAAATAGATTTTCTCTCCTTGCTGGTGCTGTTGTCTGTAGATGTTGTGCTCCTTTTCATAATTTTGATGGCTTTGTGTTTTAATTTTATAAGAAAGCCCAAAGGATATGCTAATTCCTGGAAGGTTTTAAAGATATGGTTAAGCTCATCCTGTAAAAACTCTTTGTTGCATTTCCTTAGGGCTCTTAACATGAATCCGATTATTATCCATGATTTGACTCTAGTACTGTGAGCTGAATAAAAATGAATGCAATCTTCTCGGTTTGTTGGCTTTCTGTATACTTTGAATAAAATTCAAAGCATACAGAAAGCCAACAAACCGAGAATATTAAATACGCACCATTAATTAGTCATTTTTTCAAGAACACCAGAATAAATTTAGTAACATCAGCGGGAAAAAGAATTGGCGAGTTTACCAGAAATACAGAAAGTTTGCAAAAAAAATAAAAGTGTTGTTTACAGAATTCCTTGTACAGGTTGTGAGAAAGTTTACATCGGTGAGACAGGACGCGGCATGGACAGAAGATTAGAAGAACACGAGAGGGATGTGAAACATCACAGAACATCAAATGCCTTAGTAGTTCATATCGATGAAGAGAATCATTTGCCAAACTGGAAGGAAGCCCACGTTCTACATAGGAAAACGGGAAAAAAGAAAAGGAAAGCTTTAGAGGTGGCACACATTGCCACTGAGAAAACCACAAATTCTCGTAAGGGCTTTATGTCCTGGGCTCAAACGTCCGCACAACTGGCGGTTGGCGAGTGTGGGGGGACAACGTGACCAGGATGAGGTCACGCAGGGTCGTCAGATCACCATGTAAGCTGTTGACGGACTTTGATTCATATTCTGTATTCAGTCCACTGAGGAAGGCCCAAGAGGTCGAACGTCTGATTCTGAATAAAGCTCCATACTCAAGCCTTAACGTTTCATTTTGCCACCTCACCTCTATATATATATATACATATATATATATATATATATATATATATATATATGACTGTGTATGTTGAGACATATACAATATATATATACGTATACATATATATATATATATATATATATATATATATACATATATACATATATGTTTGTGTCAATTGACAATTGGAAATAAACTCTTCTGCTGATGG
>NC_134778.1:34043406-34060906 GCF_046742065.1 Oratosquilla oratoria | reverse complement strand
GAGCACAATACCGGTGGTACGACCGGAGGCGTAGAGAGACAGAACGGCCTGGATAGCAACATACATGGCAGGGGTGCTGAAAGTTTCAAACATGATCTGGGTCATCTTCTCACGGTTGGCCTTAGGGTTAAGGGGAGCCTCAGTCAAGAGAACTGGGGACTCCTCAGGGGCAACTCGAAGCTCGTTGTAGAAGGAGTGGTGCCAGATCTTCTCCATGTCATCCCAGTTGGTGATGATGCCGTGCTCGATGGGATACTTAAGGGTGAGGATACCTCTCTTGCTCTGGGCCTCATCACCGACGTAGGCGTCCTTCTGACCCATACCGACCATCACACCGGGGTGACGAGGGCGGCCGACGATGGACGGGAAGACAGCCCGGGGAGCGTCGTCGCCGGCGAATCCGGCCTTGACCATCCCGGAGCCATTGTCCACAACAAGCGCACACTCCTCGTCGTCACACATGGTGGAGTCTGATTAAATGGGATCCTAACTGCAAGGAAAGAATAAGATGTTAGTTTAGTCACATAAGTACTTCTTATAACATTACCTATAATATGAAAATGTGACTATTTTTTGGCAAAGAGTTATATACAGTAGGTATCAAGGACTCCTGGAAAATATTTTCAACTTTGTCATTAAATGATTGAAGCTAAGAGAAACTTAAAGAGATAATTTAAACGTGCGGTATGATTATGTGTTTATACATGAAGGTATCTGAACGTAGATGTTCCTACATTAAATCTTAAGCTATAATCATATGTTTATTTATTAGATACATTGTCTTTTAGAGAGGCGTTCTGATTCAACTTTTATGTAGTTGCACTTGTTTTAGTCACTGGAAGATAAAATCCTTTAGAATGGATTCGATAGCTAAGATGGGAAAGCAGTATTGTAATAGGGATACATAGTGTTTGGTAAGTTTGAAAAGAATCAGATGTCTTATACATTTATATGGTAATGAATCTCTTAAATAATTTTCTGTGGAGTTAGGCTAGACTATACCTTGTGTTTTCTGTAAATGACTGATTCGAAGTATTTAACTTTTTATCATTTTTGTAAAATATCACTGGTATTTTGAATCCAATGTGTGTGTGCATGTATATATAAGCATGCAAAAGTGGCTACAGGTGTGAATATAGGTGAAATGTGGACGCGGATGAAGGTAAAGAAGGCAGTAAGAATGGTTGGCGTTAAAATAATAATTGCAGCAAAATTGTCGATGATGTAATTTGTGTTCTTGTGAATGTTTATAAGTGCATATACATTATCACCCTATTGAATGTAATTGAAACTTCAATCTGACCCACTCACTAGGTCTCTTTAGTGTTAATGGGCACTAATTGTAGTCTGCGGTATCTTAGGGGTGAAGTTCGTCCTCAATAGAAATTATCTTTGAAAATTAATTTTATGCTCCCATTAGGCAAGGTTTGGGGATTCACAATGGCAAAATGCTGGTTAACAATAAAATCACAAAGGACTGATGTGAACATAAAAGTAGAAGAGCGAAATGATTCAGTCTCAGTTCATACATAGATGTGCCTTGACTGAAAATAACACTTAAGTTATCCAGAAAATTGAATCAGTAGACAGAAAAGAATGTGCCACCAAAATTCTTAACTTTGCTTATTTAGCCGAGAATGCATAGCCAATAGCACAACATATCCAAGTGTCTTAGATTACTCTACGTTGTACGAAGTGTGCATTTGAAGAAAACGTTACGCAGAAAATAAAATTAAGTACCTGCTCTCATCTCTTCAACACAAAGCGATTCTATTTAGCCAAGGAGTAAACCGGGCTACATGTTGGAAATTTACACCAATAAACGCTTAGCTGTGGCCAAAGGAGTCACCTTTGCCTTGTGTGGTCATACAGCCCGGACACGTGACCGTCATCGGGGGTGGTCATGATTTTGAGGCGAGATTGAGACCCAACGCGACAAGATAGAAGGTCTCGATCAAGAAGAAATACTTGAGGGTCGCTCCTCAGATAAACATAAGAACGAAAAATATACCACAGGTTGAGGGGGCTAGGTTCTATTTCAGTATCACACGGTGTTGATGCCCTACATATGTAGCAGAACACTTCATTAATTGATCACTTATTCTCACACAAATCCTGCCAGTGACTGATAACACACTAGAAATATGAACACCAAATACCTAGTGTCACTGCAACAAATTCAAACACAGAAGTATGAAACGATGTAGAGAGTGAGAAAGAGAACCGTAGCATACCTACCCCGACGGCCGATCTTGGACTGAGCGTAGCAGACTAAGCGATGGGGGTGGAATGTACTCCTTATATACCTTTGCCTTTAAAGACTATGCAACCTTTGTTTTCTTGGTATGCTGTAGATTTTTGAATGACTTTTCTGTATTATTAAGACAAAAAGGAAAAATCCACATTCTACCTTCTATTTTCGTCTACAACATTATGTTGCTTACAGTACCTAAAAATGTTTTGGGCGAGACACCTGCCATATTATATCTGCGCGAATGAAATGCTGGCACTCGAAAATATCTGAAACAAAACGAAGCCTCCGACAAGAAAATGGAAACGCATTTACTGACCTTTGAAGTACATCGCCAACGACCGCCCACATGAACGTTATATTTAGAAATGTGGCATGAGTACTATGCTCTCGGTATTGTCCCCACAGCCCTAGGCTACGATGACCCCCTTTATTTAGATTACACCCATATGAAACCAATGACAGCATACGTTTCATGCGGCCAATATTCTTGGGGTTTTAGTGACATCCACACGGATCAGAGTCACGAAACATTCTTTCATAACTGGAGACTAACTTTTGCTCAAATAAGAATGTTGATAATTTTTAAATCCCGCCGCTTCTTTTTGCTATCCTTTCTTAAATACCCTCGTTGCCACCTCTCTGACTGCGCCTCCTCGTCACCAAGAATAGAACCGTTGGTTACCGGTGACAGAATGCAATTTTTTATCCAGTTTGGGGCAGAAATAAGGTCTAGGGTCATGAGGCTAATTAAGTAACAATATCACCACTATACTTCTTTTATATGATTTTTCAGGGCAGGACCTCCTGCTAGGGAATTAAGGCTAATTAACTGGAATGCCACTGTAACTTCTTTGATAATGTTCTATTAACACCAGACGACTTTATTCAGTTTAGAACAGGACCTACTCAAAGAACATAAACTAACTCTGCCACCCCATTCGAAATAGTGACGCTTTTTATATACATTTCTTCTCGCCAACGCCAAATGGTCTTATCCGATAAAGGGCAGGACTTCGTGTTGAGGAATGAAGTCCTTAAGGATGCCATCTTTACAAGTTCATTTTTAGCTAACGCGGGGTGATGTTCTTCATCTGAGAGCAGAATCTCATGTTATGAGATGTAAAACTGTGTTAACTCCTTTAAAGATTTATTTTGAATGACTTCACATAGTTCTCTTCAGCATAGGGTAGATCCTCTTTTCAAGGGAGTTTAAGAACAATTAGCTTTTAGCTGCAGATAAGGAAGTTTAGACAAGAAAGGACTTTTCCAACTTTATGATGGGATAGATAGATTGATAGTTACCAGCATCAACGAGAAGTTACTCGACAGCCAGGTACAGGGATTAGCTTCTTCGCTAACGGAGGAATGCCATACGGAGTGACATACCTATCTTGGCATCAGCCATGAGTAAAGGAAATTCGTCCTGGTTGGAAGGAATTAATAGACGCTTCGACACAGTGACTTATCAATTCCCCTCGGACACACGTATACACAGACGCACGCGCGCACACACACACACACACACACACACACACACACACACACACACACACACACACACACACACACACACACACTCACACGCACACACGCACATACCCCCCACACACACACGCACGCACGCACGCACACACACACATATACACACACATACACACACACACATACACACACACACACACACACACAGTTGGTGGCACATTTGGTAGAGCGCTGGACTGGGAAGTACGATAGTGCTCGCAGTACCCAGTTCGAATCCTGCCCAGGGCCGACATTATTTCGGTATCGCTGTGCCTCGGGTCGTTACTCTGACTCTCGTGGGCGGGGAGTTGTGTGTGTGTGTGTGTGTGTGTGTGTGTGAAAGGTCATTACCCATAGATCGGTCATACGAGCTCTGCTCTCTTCCGGGAGGGAAATACCTGTCGATCACGAGTCCAACACGTGATCCAAAGACCAATGTGAAAGACAAAGGTGAATACACACACACACACACACACACACACACACACACACACATTAAAGAAAGAGACGAAGGGTCAAATACAGGCAGTGACTGAGAAAGTGGAAGAAATGATAAAAGAAAATTACTTCCAAAAAATTAAAAATAAAAACAGTGGAAGGTGGAACAGGAAAGTCAAAAATCATCTTTTAAGGAAATAGTGGAACAACAAGTTAAGGAGAATGCGAAGGAAACAGTAATCTAAGTGATTAAAGAGAAAGGAAATTTGATTAGGGATACAGTGGACAAAAAAGATGCATTGTGATCTACGATATTAAAGAAAAGCATGATGTTCCTAGGTATCAGAGAGAGAAGAAAATGAGATCGCTAAAGAGATTTTGAAGGGGATTCAAAAGGAGAATTAAAATTTGGATAAAGAAATCGAGGAAACATATAGAATAGGTAGATACTAAAAAAAAAAACAATATAGGCCACTAAAATTAAAACTTAGGTCACAAATGATAGCAGAGGAAGTAATATCCAGAACAGCAAAACTAGCAAACAGTGAAAATCGTAAAAATGTATGGATAAAGAAAGAAATGAGTGATGAAGAAAAAGAAAAAGAAAAAGAGCTTAAAAGTGCAGCGAATGAAAAAAGAACTGAGACTGATTTTTTCTTCTTTTCTTTTTTTCTTTTCTTTTTTAAGTGGTGGACCTGAGGCTGAGAAAATGGTATATCAGGAAAAAGGAAACAACACAGAAAGAAAAAGACGAGAAAGAAAATAGTTAAATTAGCCTATACCAACATAGATGGAATGATCTCAGGACTGAATGAACTAAATTATTACCTGGCATCAGAAAAACCGGACATAATGGGAATAGTAGAAACTAAACTAAAAGGTAATCTACCACCTAACACTGCGGGACAAGGTCTATACAACTGCTGGATGAAAAATAGTAAGGAAAAACAAGGAGGAGGAGTACTATTTCTGACCAAGAAAGCCTTAAATGTGACAAAGTTAACAGAAGGAAAAAACAATGTAGAGTCAATTATGATAAAAGTAGAAAACAACCACATGAAAAGTAGAAAATTTGTAGTAGTGTATGTGCCCCCTAAAACACAGTCCTGGACAGAACACGATCATTCCAAATTGTTAGAAGATACTAAACATGAACTAACTGATATACTGAAAGAAAGAGGAAATACAGTAATTATGGGTGATTTTAACGCAAAAAAAAAGATGTTGGGAAGAAATGAGAGTAAGGGGTGGATAGGACATATGGAGCAGCATGCTACTCGATATGAACATTGAATACACAATCACTCAGTGGATAAAGGAAAATACCAGTTACAGAAACAGTGAGGAACCTTCGAGACTAGATCTAATATTTACGTCAGAATCTGAAATTGTAGACAGAATAGATTACAAAACACCAATAGTGACCATGTACTAATAGAATTCGAACTAAAAGAGCAAATAAGCCTAAAAAGAAATGAGAAACATAGAATAGGAACATCAGTGTAAACAAAACGAATTTTGAGAAACTTAAAAAATTGTTCCGTAATCCAAATTGTAAAAAAAATCCTAAAGTAAGAAACAAGGATGGAAGAGAAATGGAATTTACTAAAACAAATTTATAATGAGGGTGTGATCAAATATGTACCACAACAAAAGCATTAAAGAACATACATAAAGAACTGGTACAACAAAAAATGTAGTGAAGCTAAGGATAAAAGAGACAAAGCCTCGAAAAAAATGAAAACAACTAGCAAATAGCAAACATACATCAAACTAAGAAACGATTATGTAGAAAATAATAGAAAAATGCAAGGAACAACCGGAACTATCTTACCGATATGTGAACGGTAAACTAAAAAACAAACAAAAAATAGAAAAGCTGCGCCAAGGAAGTCATGAATATACAGAAGAACAAGAAATGCCAAAAGTTAGGAGCAACCACTTCAAATCGGTATTCACAATTGAGAACACACCTAACTGTGAGGGAAGAGAGAGACATAATCCCCCCCAATGAAGGAAATAACTGTAACAAAGAAGTAAATCAGCGACCAGAAAATCACATGGTCTTGATGGAATTGTAAATTGGATACTGAAAGAATGTGTAGAGGGGTTAACAGATAAAATACACAATATAATCAAATGCTCGCTCAAAGAAGGAAAGGTACCACAAGATTGGAAAAATGCAAACACTGTACCAATATATAAAGAAGGAAACAATGAAAAACCAACTAACTACAGACCGGTCTCCCTAACAAGCACAGTAGCTAAAATATGTAAAAAAGTGATCAAAAGTAAATGGGTTAAACACCTGGAAGAAAAATCTATACTAAACCAAAACCAATTTGGATTTAGACAAGGAAGATCATGTACAACAAACCTGATCTGCTTCTACTCGAGACTAATAGATATAATATAAGAGAGGGATGGATGGGCAGACTGTGCCTATCTAGACCTACAAAAGGCATTTGACAAAGTACTACATAAGAAAAAGAAAATTAGAATTAATGGGTGCCATCGCAGGTAAATTATTAGAATGGATGGAAGACTTCCTGACTGGGAGAAAAATGAGGGTAGTAATTAGAGACAAATACTCAAAATGGGAAGAACTGATAAGTGGTGTTCCACAAGGGTCGGTGCTGGCTCCAATTTTGTTTGTTGTATACATAAATGACATGGATGAAGGATTTGAATTTTATATGAATTTCTTCGCAGATGACGCAAAAATATTGACGAAAGTAAGAACAGAAGAGGGCTGTGATTCATTACAATCAGACCTGGACAAAATCTGGAAATGGACTCAAAAGTGGGAAGTGAACTTCAATATTAAGAAGTGTAGCATAATGAAGTTTGGAAAAAGTAAAAACAGAATTTCAAAAAATTATAAAATTGGTGAAGAAGAAATAAAAAAAGTGCACTCGGAAAGGGACCTTGGAGTAATAATCAGCAATGACATGACACCGGATAAACATATTAAAAAAAAATAGTCGGAGAAACCTTCAACCTATTAAGGTCAATGAAAGTGGCATTTGACTATTTGGATGAAGAAATAAAAATATATATATATATTAGTTACATTGATTAGACGAAAACTGGAATACGCAGCGACACTATGGACACCCAGTACTAAAAGGAATATAGGGAAACTAGAAAGAATACACAGAGCAACGACAAAGTTGTCACCAGCTCTTTCTAAATTAACATACGAACAAAGATTATCGAAATTGGAACTACCAACACTGGAGCAGAGAAGAGAAAGAGGTGATCTACTAACTATCTTTAGAATCATGAAAGGAACGGAAATCCTTGATAGGAATGATTTACTAAAAAACCACAATGGAAAAACAAGAGGTCATGAAAAGAAACTCAAAAAGGATAACTGTAGAAGAGAACGGAAAAAGAATATCTTCCCACACAGAATGCAGGATATCTGGAATAACTTAGATAAAGAAACAGTGTGTGCAAATACTATTCAAGAGTTTAAGAAAAAAAATTATGCTGAAAGATACAGAGACGGGCTACCACGAGCATAGCTCCCTTCCCGTGTAGTACAACCAGGTAAACACACACACATACACACGACTCGGTGGTGCGGTTGGTAGAGTCCCCGACTCTCACTACGGCGGTCCGGGTGCAAATCCTGCCCTGGGTTGAAATAATTTCAGTATCGCTGCGAGGAGTTGGTTGTGTGTGTGCGTGTAAGGTCATAGCATTACCCATAGATCGGTCATACGAGCTCTGAGCTCTCTTCCGGGAGGAAAATAGCTGTCGTTCACGGGTCCAGCATATGATCCAAAAACTAAGGTGAATACCTCGTTAAGTATTTGAGAGTAAAAGGAGAGGAAGGAATAGCAAGTAAAATTCTGAAGGCAGTACATGACGAAGAGCAAAAAATAAAAAAGGAAAATCAAGGAAGTGCATAGGGTGAGACAATAAATAAAAGAAAAAAAAATCGACCTCTAAAGATCAAATTAAGGCCACAAATGGTAGCGGGAGAGGTATTAGCAAAAGCAGGAAAATTAGCAAATAGTGAACACTATAAAGGTATATGGATAAAAAGAGAAATGAATGATGGGAAAAGAGAAAGAAAGAAGACACTAAAAAGTGAAAAAAAAAATAGAAAAGAACGGAGACCGACAAAAAGTTCTATTGGAGAGTGTTAAATATGAGGCTGAGAAGATGGCATATTCAAGACAAAGAAACGAAAGGAACAAAAAACGAGATGGATAGGGAAAAAATAAAATTGGTGTATACCAACATAGGCTGATTGGTCTCAGGATTAAGTGAACTAAATGATTACCTGTAAGAAGACAAAGCAGATATAATGAGAATTGTAGAGACGAAATTAAGGGATTCACTACCACCAAATAGTGTTGGACATGGATTATACAATCACTGGATTAAAAATAGAGAGGAGAAACAGGGTGGAGGAGTTATGTTTTTGGCTAAGAGAAACTTAAATGTGACGAAGGTTACAGATGGAGAAAACAGTGTGGAAATGATCATTATAAGAGTTGGAGATACTTACATGAAAAGTATAAAGTTTGTGGTGATTTTTTGTGTCCCCAAAAACAAGTTCTTGGAAAGAGAGCGATTATTCTAAAATGTTAGAAGATGCAAAGCATTTATTAAGTAATATGCTGAAGAATGGAGGAAACGTGGTACTTATGGTAGATTTTAACTGCAAAGAAATATGTTGGGAAGAGATGATGGTGAAAGGTGGAGAAGATCTATGAGGAAATGTATTACTTGACATGAGTATAGAACATACAATGACACAATGGGTAAAAGAAAATACCATATATAGAAAAAATAAAGAACCATAGAGACTATATTCAATATTTACATCAGAACCTGAAATAGTGGATAAAATTGAATACAAGACACCAATTGGGAAGAGTGACCACATACTACTTGAGTTTGAACTAAAGAAGGAAACATATATAGAAAGAAATGTAAATTTACACAAACAGAAAGCTGATGTATAACAAAACGGACTTTGGAGAACTTAGGATTTTTTTCCAAAAAGCAAGTTGGGGAAAATTCTATAATGAAGAGACACAAGTGGAAGAAAAATAGATGATTTTGATGGAAATCTATAATGAAGGAGTGGATAAATATGTACCAAGACAAAAACAGGAAAAGGTGTATATTAAGTGCTGGTTTAACAGAAGGTGCAGTGAGGCGAAAGATAGAAGAGATAAAGCTTGGAAAAGATGGAAAAAATAAAAACAACTGGAAAGTGGCAAATATATATCAATCAAAGGAATGAATATGTAAAAGTACGCAGAGAGGAAAAAAGAAACTATGAAAAAGACATAATAGAAAAATGTAAGGACCAACCAAAACTATTCTATAGATATGTGAACAGTAAACTAAAAAACAAACAGGAAATAGTGAAATTGCGCCAAGGGAATATAGAATACACAGAAGATATAGAAATAGCTGAGGTCATAAGCAAACACTTCAAGTCGTTGTTCACTATAGAAAATATAAAGGGAGGTAAATAATAGTAACACGAAAAGAAATAATGGACTAAATAATGAACCTTGATGTCAGAAAATTGCACAGCCTGAGTAGAATTGCAAGCTGGATACTAAAAAAATGTAGAGGCGAACTAACAGACAAAAGATATAATGTAATAAGCTGCTCACTCAAAGAAGGAAAAATACCGGAAGACTGGAAAATGCGAATATCGTACCAATGTATAATAAAGGGGTCAACAAATTACAGACCGGTCTCCCTTACAATCATGGTAGTCAAAATTTGTGAAAAAGTTATCAAAAATAGATTAACTAAATGTCTGGAGAAGAAAAATATACTAAATCCGAGACAATTCGGATTTAGATAAGGGAGGTCATGTGTCACAAATTTGATCTGCTTCTACTGAAGACGGCTAGATATAAGACAGGAAAGGGACGGATGGGTTGATTGTGCTTTCCTAGACTTACAAAAAGCTTTTAATAAAGTACCACACAAAAAATTATTAAGAAAGCTGGAAACCATAGGAGGGATACAAGGTAAATTACTGAAATGGGTGGAGGATTTCTTGCATGGAAGAAAAATGGGAGTGGGAAGAGGTGATTAGTGGAGTTCCACAGGGATCGGTATTGTCTCCTATAATGCTTGCTATTCACATAAGTTAAATGGATGATGTTGTGGAATGTTTCATAATCTTCTTACCAGATGACACAAAATTGCTGAGAAAAGTGAGTACTGAAACGGATTGTGAGTCGCTGCAGAGAACTGAACTGGGTTGGGGAATGGAGTCAGAAGTGAGAGGTGGACTTCAACATTAAGAAATGTGGCATAATGGATTTTCAAAAAAGTAAATAAAGTATATCGGGACAATATAAAATCGGTACAAATGAAGTAAAGAGAGTGAAATATGAAAAGACCTCGGAGTAATCATCACAAAAGATATGTCCCCAGATAAACAAGTAAACAAAATTGTCGGGAAAACCTACAACTTGCTAAGATCAATAAAGACGGCTTTTACCTACTTGGACGAAGAAATCGTGAAGAAAATACTACTAACATTAATAAGGCCAAGAGTGGAGTACGCAGCGACACTATGGTCACCCAGTACTAAAAAGAATATAAAGAAAATTGAAAGAATCCAAAGACCAACTACAAAGATGGCCCCAACTCTTTCAAAACTGTCATACGAGGAGAGATTGGCAAAACTGAAATTACCGACACTGGAACAAAGAAGAGAAAGAGTTGACTTGTTGACCATCTATAGAGTCATGAGAGGCATGGGAGTCCTTAATAGAGAAGACTTATTAAATTGGGAAAAGAGAAATACAAAAGGACATAAAAGGAAGCTTAAAAATGACAGTTACAGAAGAAACCTGAAAAAGAACAGCTTTCCACACAGAGTGATGGATATATGGAACAAATTGGACGAAACAATAGTGAGCGCAAAAACCCTACACGAATTTAAGAGCATATTAGACACTGCGAGATACAAAGACGGGACATTACGAGCTTAGCTTCCCCTCCCGTAAGATACAACTAGGTAAATACAACTAGGTAAACACACACATACACACACACACAGACACACACACACACACACACGCACACACACACACACGCACACAAACACACACACACACACACACGCACGCACACACACACACACATACACACACACACGCACACACACACACACATACACACACGCACGCACGCACGCACACACACATGTGCTCCACCCAAAAATGTTCGTGGCCTTTCGGTGGAGCTAATTTTCATTTGTCACAATGACATACAACGTAGATAATGTTGTATATTTCCATTCTTATCACACATATATTACACAGAAATTATGTAAATAATTGTTTATTAGAGTAAAACACCAACGAATAAAAAATTTAAAATAAATCATAGTGTACTGTATGTACTTCACAAAAAAGTAAATATAGCATGAGCTGAATTTGGCTCAACAATGTTGATGTAACTTCCATGGCTTATGATAACGTTACCAGTTCAGTATGACTATGTGTGCCCTTTCTAAGCCTAATAGTCTCCTGAGCATGAGCACAGTGCAGTGCATTCGAGGCCTGCCTTTACGCACTTGCAACTCTTAGTACATTCTATCTTACAGCCACAGTGGATAATTTCGTAGCAGTTTTTTTAAGCTTCTGGAAGGGTGGTCCACAGTGGCTGCCATCTCACTACTTCCTATATCCGGCCCCAGTCAGAAGGGCTTGAGAGTTCGGGGTCAGGAAGTAAAGACCTGTTCCACACATTGGCCTGATAGGTTGCCTACTTTATATGTTGCTCCAGCGCAACATTCGTGGGTGGAGTGTTCTTGAAGGTTCTAGGTTTCTGAGTAAAAAGCTGTTTTCTTGCTTCATTCACCCCCATGGTGTCGCTAGTCCTGCTGTACATCAACACCATAAAGCGTTCTACCAATGACATGGATAGCTCATTAACATTACGTGGCATTTTCATGAGATCATTAAAAGCCTCGGTCACTGCAGGGAAGACTTTCCACGTCTCCAATGCAATTTTCTTTCCTCTTTCGGCAAATACCGAAATCGTGTCACATCCCGTAAGTGCATGGAACACTGGAAGTGTGGCACAGGTACTTGAATTCAGTTTGTTGGCAATTTCATGAACTTCAGTGTATCTAAAGATGGTGCCTTTACCAAAAGCAATCCACAGTCCTTCTGGCTCAATTCTTCTAAACATGGTCACAGCCAATACAACAGCATCAATGTCTACGGTACGCATAAGCACTTTCTTGCAACCCTTCCTAACAGCATCTGACACATGCAGAAGCAAGCGTGTATCTACTTCCTCGTGAGAATATGTAGTGAGTTTTGTCAGGTCACACTGGGAAGGAGACACAGACAGAGCACCGTCTTTTCGTCAGTTACATAGACTTCTTTTCCATCAGCTACTGACATGCAAGTGATTTGTTGTGAGAAGAGTTTGAACAATTCTGTTTTGTTCTCGTCAACATGCAGGAAGTCATTCCAGTGCTTTAGCATGGTAGTGATTGGAACCACTCCTGATACCTCTTTCTGTCGGGCTGTGCCTTTCAGACTGGTTTGTAGACTTCCTAGATAATATCAAGTCGGTTCGTTCTCTCAAGTTGGGATTTTGCATAAGGCACAAATACACTATCTGCATAGTCTTGGGAGGTCTTTGCTGTGCCAGGATTCAACATGAAGACCACAGCTGCACCATCAAGGAATACAGCATCGACCACAGGCACAAGTTGTGAGGCAGCGTCCTCAGCCATTATCCATTTCAGGAGGTCTGCTTTTATACCAAGATCTTTCCTCTCAGAAATAAGGTTGATGGCGCTGATTTGTTGTTGTGGCTGAAGAATTGATCCACACCACCATCACGCGTTTGCAAAGACACATACAGCCGTACAAAGAGGGTGCAGTCACTTTTCAGTGTTACAGTTTTCATATTCTGTTTTGACTGTCTTCACTGGTGGGCATTTAAAGAGAGACAGCTTATTCTTGGGCAGGAAGACTGTGAATGTTTTTATTTGTTGTTCCAGCCGTTTTTCCACAAGAGTCTTGCACTGTTCTGTGCCCAAGGGCTCCACCATCCTCACTGTGTCTGCAAGTGATTCATCCATGATATCCTTGGAGTTAAGCACGAGGAGATCCTTACTCTCTTAAAGAAATAGGTTCCCCATTTCTTCAATCACTTCTGTGAGGGACCTGACATCTTTCTTATATATGTATGTATATATATATATATATATATATATATATATATATATAGCTATATATATGTATATATATATATATGCATATACACACACACACACACACACACACATATATATATTTATATATATAGATATATATATATATATATATATATATATATATATATATATACATATATATATGCCGGGACATTGTGACAAGTTGATGAAGGTGGAAAAAGAAGTCATGGGTCTAGTTCTGAGTTTTTCAGTTTATTCCTGACCGGTTTCGCTCTATGCTTCTTCTGATATAATATATATATATATATATATATATATATATATATATATATATATATATATATACTATAGTAAAGTAGTAGCCTCTGTCTGTTTGTTTGTTTGTTTGTTTGTTTGTTCACGAACTACTCCTAGGGTTTTGGAGATATACCCCCATAACCATATATATTCTGATACCCTATCACTCCAGGTACATGGATAACTATATTTCATTAAAAAAAAAAAAATTTGTTAGGGTTAAGGGTTAAAGCTAGGTGGAGTATGGTTAGGCGAGTGATTATTCACGATCTACTCCTAAGTTTTTGCAGATAGACCCCTATAACCATATATATTCTGAAACCTTATAAACCAAGGTACTTGGATAACTATCTTTCATTTGTTTGTTTGTTTGTTTGTTTGTTTGTTTGTTTGTTTGTTTGTTTTTGTTTGTTTGTTTGTTTGTTTGTTTGTTTGTTTGTTTGTTTGTTTGTTTGTTTGTTTGTTTGTTTGTTTGTTTGTTTGTTTGTTTGTTTGTTTGTTTGTTTGTTGGTTTGTTGGTTTGTTGGTTTGTTGGTTTGTTGGTTTGTTGGTTTGTTGGTTTGTTTGTTTGTTTGTTTGTTTGTTTGTTTGTTTGTTTGTTTGTTTGTTTGTTTGTTTGTTTGTTTGTTTGTTTGTTTGTTTGTTTGTTTGTTTGTTTGTTTGTTTGTTTGTTTGTTTGTTTGTTTGTTTGTTTGTTTGTTTGTTTGTTTGTTTGTTTGTTTGTTTGTTTGTTTGTTCACGAACTCCTAGGGTGTTCTGATACCCTATCACTCCAGGTAATTGGATAACTATATTTCATTTAAAGAATATTTGTTTGTTTGTTAGGGTTAAGGGTTAAAGTTAGGTGGAGTATGGTTAGGTCAGAGATTATTCTCGAGCCACTCCTAGGTTTTTGCAGATAGACCCCCTATAACCATACATATTCTGAAACTTTATAATCCAAGGTACTTGGATTACTATCTTTCATTTGTCTGCCTGTCTGTTTGTTTGTTTGTTTGCTCACAAACTCCTCCTAGTGTTTTGGAGATAGACCCCCATAACCATATATATTCTGATACCCTATAACTCCAGGTACTTGGATAACTATATTTAATAAAAAAAAAATTGGTAAGGATTAAGGGTTAAAGTTGGATGGGGTATGGTTAGGTTAGGGATTATTCACGAACTCACAGCAAAGCGCGGGTAATTTGGCTAGTATATATATATATATATTAATAGGATAGTAAAACAGTACAAAATTTCCTAATTGCACCAAATGTACTGTGGACATTTCGGGCACATGGTTTTGTTCTTTTGTTATCATTATTATTATTATTTTCTTTTCTTTTTTCTTTTATATATTACCATTACTATTTCCCTGTGTATATGAATGTGTATGTATTTTTTCATTTACTGTTACCATTAATATTCCTATGTGTATATGAATGTGTATGTTTGTGTTGTGTATGTCCGAAGGGTTTATGTGGCTATAACCTTTCCAGTATTCTTATTTCTGTTAAATATTGTGTTCTGTTTTTTTATTTTTTGTACATTTTTAAACATTAACTTGTGTTTTGGTTTTACTAAACAATTTTATAATCATAGGATAGTAAAGCAGTACAAAAAATTCCTAATTGTACCAAATGTCCTTTGGACCTTTCGGCCACATGGTTTTGTTCTTTTTTTTTCACTATTACCATTGTTATTTCCATGTGTATATGAATGTGTATTTTTATTTTATTATTATCATTAACATTTCCATGTGTAATTGAATGTGTATGTATGTATAATGTCCGAAGTTTTATGTGGCTATAACCTCTCCCAGTTTTCTTACTTCTGTATAAATATTATGTTCTATTTTTTCTTTCTTGTACTCT
Source organism: Oratosquilla oratoria (assembly GCF_046742065.1). Taxonomy (NCBI): domain Eukaryota; kingdom Metazoa; phylum Arthropoda; class Malacostraca; order Stomatopoda; family Squillidae; genus Oratosquilla; species Oratosquilla oratoria. The sequence continues at coordinate 34,045,338 of NC_134778.1, read as the reverse complement.
GAGGATGTCGTAATAGACGAAAACGTTCAGTATTCTGATTTTAATTTCCCTGTGGTTTCTGCAATATATATGTATATATATATATATACATATATATATATATATATATATATATATATATATATGTATATATATATATATATACATATATATATATATATATATATGTAAAAGAAATCACTTGAACGCGTGATACTAGTATGCAGACAAACCACTGGGAAAATGAAAGAGATGAGACCGAGCGCTTTCGTCTATTCAGACATTTTCAAGGTATAGATGCATAAAAGAGACAAGTATATATACTCAGAAGGTTAAGGTGGATCTCTCCCAGTGCCATATTGGCTCAAGTGTCCGGACATTTGGTTTACAATTTTTGTTATGATAAATTCATCCAATTTGTATAATCCTTGACTTAAATTTAAATTATTAACAAATGTATTCTTGATCAGACTGGATTCTATGATGTTTCTATTCAAATAAGAATTACTTTTGACAATTACTTTAGCTTCATTCCAATTGATACAATGGTTAAAATCCCTAAGATGGACAAATAACGCGTTGGACGTTTGACCACTTCTAACGCTATATTTGTGTTGCTTTATTCTAACATTTAATTCCTTTCCAGTCTGACCAATATAGCATTTGTTGCAATCTTTACATGGAATTTTATATACACAGCCTTCCTTATTTTCAGGGGAATTTTTAATCAAAAGTCTTTTGATTAAAAATTCCCCCGAAAATAAGGAAGGCTGTGTATATAAAATTCCATGTAAAGATTGCAACAAATGCTATATTGGTCAGACTGGAAAGGAATTAAATGTTAGAATAAAGTTTGACTTCAATCGTAGGAAAAATAATGGAAACTATCATCAGAGATGCTATCGAATATCATTTAGAAAGTAACCGTTTGATAAATGATAGCCAGCATGGTTTCAGACGGAAACGTTCTTGCGTGACTAACTTACTCGAATTCTACAACACAGTTATCTCGAATTATGACAAAAGAAACAATATAGATTTAGTATACCTAGACTTTGCAAAAGCTTTTGATACCGTCCCACACGAAAGACTACTTACTAAATTAGCTTTGCATGGAATAAGTGGTAGCCTATTAGGTTTGACTAGTAATTGGTTGAATGATCGAAAACAGAGAGTTGTTTTAAATGGAAAAACTTCTGGATGGAAAAGTGTTGCAAGTGGAGTTCCTCAGGGTTCCGTTCTTGGGCCACTTCTATTCATAGTATATATAAATGATATAGACCATGGACTAAAATCTACTGTTTCCAAATTTGCTGATGATACAAAACTGTGCGGAGTGGTAAATGATCACTCAAACCAATTAGATATTCAAGAAGATTTAGATCAATTACAGCAATGGTCTGAAAAGTGGCTAATGAAATTTAACATAAGTAAATGCAAGGTAATGCACATAGGTAAAAATAACAGTAAGTACGATTACAAGTTATTTGGAAATTCGTTAACAAAAGTGGATAGTGAAAAAGATCTCGGCGTAATTATCAGTAACGACCTCAAATCATCCAAGCAGTGTATTTCAGCCTCTGAGAAAGCAAATAAGATTCTAGGACTGATTGCGCGATCTTTTGATTTCAAAAGTCCATCACTCATTAACAAGCTATATAAATCGTTAGTTCGTCCACATTTGGAATATGCTGTTTCCGTATGGTCACCAAATCTCATTAAAGACATTGACAGATTGGAAAGAGTACAACGGCGAGCCACAAAACTGATTCCAAATATCAAAAATAAATCATACGAAAATCGACTAAAACATATGAATCTGTTTTCCCTAAAAAAGCGTAGACTCAGAGGTGACTTGATACAGGTCTTTAAAATTCTAAAGGGAATTGACATCAAAAGTGACTTGGTAATGGAGCTATGCATCTCATATTGACAAAAATAGCAATATAAATC
>NC_134778.1:34025906-34028406 GCF_046742065.1 Oratosquilla oratoria | reverse complement strand
TCACCCCTATCTTCTTTCACCCCATCCTTCTCAATCTAGGACGCCCCCTCATATTTACTCCTTTCACCTCTGCCTTCCACACCTCTTTTACTAATCTTTCTTCACTCATTCTTTCCATGTGTCCAAACCATCCTAATACTCTTTCATCAATCCTATCTCACAGCTCCCTCTCCACCCCTGTTCTCCTCCTCACCCCCTCATTTCTCACTCTATCTAGCCTAGTAACCCCTATCATACTTCTCAGACATTTCATCTCAAACACATTCAAACTCCTTCTCTCTTCATCTCTTATGTTCCATGTTACTGCCCCGTACAGTGCTGTTGGCACAATCACTCCTTTGTATAACCTCCTCCTAGCATCCATTCCCAGATGTCTATTTCTCATTACACTTTTTAAACCACCAAGGCATTTACTCGCTTTTCTCAATCTACATCCTACCTCCACCCCCACTCCTCCCTTTCCTGCCACAATACGATGACAAAAGTAATATGGTTATAAACGTACGGGTTGTATACACAACAACCTTAACGCAAATAATGTACAGATAATGAAAACGTGAGATTTTGTACAAAAATGTTCTGCGATCGGTAAGTTGAGAAAGGTATTCACTGACGCAACCTGGGTTGGATAACGTGTGTTGGAAATTATTTTGATGCGACTTATTTTGACCCACACCCAAGTCATGAGCTACAAGCAACCTTCAACACACTTCGTTTATTACAAGAAGCATATGACATCAGTATGAAAAACTGATGAACGAGTATAAAACTATATAATCACACAGAACGTCAAATGCACCAACCCCTAAGACAAATAGGCCCTCATCATATACTACAAGAACCTCATGAGGAACAAACTCTCCAGTGATTGCAACTTCATGAAGCAGACAAATGTGGTATATCAGTACACTTACCCACAACAGAACCCTCACCAGATAAGGTCATATTAACAGTACGGAAATACTCAAACACTGCAACAGTTGAAAAAATACACATCTTTTTGAAAGTTTACATTTCACAATACGCACATCTCAACATAAACACTCACATGACCTATTCCAGGCTGCGATAATGAATACCTCACCCAACTTACCAACCGGAGATTTTGTATAAAAAACCACATTTTCCTCATTTATACATTACTTACTTGAAGATAAGGTACGTATCAATCAAAAACTTGTAATTATGTATTCTTCATCGTCTCAATACACCGTAGATCTCGATAGTCTTGTGATGAACGCACTGATTATCGTCAGGAAAGAAATTGTGCGAGAGAATATATATATATATATATATATATATATATATATATATATACATACATACATACATATATATATATATATATATATATATATATATATTATGTATATATATATATATATATATATATATATGCGTCATTAACCACTAGGAAAAGTAAACTAACGAAGCAGAGCGCTTTCGTATAATAACATCTTCAGTGCAGATACCAAGAAGGAATTATAAGATGAAGAAACAAGGTACAGAATATATGACATAGTGAAGAGGGCATTCGGAGAGGTAGTGGAAGAAGTACACGTGACGGACGTTTGGGCCGTCCTGGTAGCCAACAAGTATGGGACGTTTGGGCCGTCTTGGTAACCAACAAGTATGGGACAACTGCTCATAATTTGTATTATAATTCAAACAATTTTGAAATTTCATGAGAAATAAAACTATCTAATTTGTACAAACCTTGATGAAGATTAACATTTATCCCCTTACTAGATTTGATCAAACTGCATTCAATTAAATTTCTTTTTGTTATGTTGTTGTTGTATGTGATGACTTTAGCGTTATCCCAGTCAACTGGGATATCATCTGATGTCAAAAATGTGCTTTTGGACTATTGTTATGGAAAAATGAGGATGGAGTGTGAGTACTTGTCAAGGAAGTTAAACATGAAATTACTAGCCCTCATTAATGACAGTGACTGGACCAAACATGCTAATCCAGATTTCGTGGTTAACTTGTCATCTAAGCCACTCACCAAGGCTCAATCCACAGCATTAGGATTTGGGCTCAGCTTTGCCAATAATTCTAATCCATCTAACATCATTAACATTGGTAAAGCTTTTTGTAATTTAAAATGTGATAAAGATCTGCCTATAGATGATGTTAATATATGTAAAGGTATTGTTTATGGTGCTTTAGCTAATCAGGTACCTCCCAGCTGTCCTGAACGTTTTATCATTACTATTAATTCTCTCAAAAAGGATAGTGATTTACATATCACAAAAGCTGGTAAATCAAACGCTGTAGTAATTATGAACAAAAATCATTATTTAAACAAAATGGATGTACTACTTAAAGATCAGGATACTTACGTCCAACTTTTAAAGAATCCTACTGAATCAGTGAATAGCCATTTCAATAAGAAGATAAAAGAATTGTTAAGTGGAAATAGTGAACTAATCAAAAAGTTTATTTCTATCAGCCCTCCTTTGCCTTACATGTATGGTCTAATTAAGACACATAA
>NC_134778.1:34013406-34015906 GCF_046742065.1 Oratosquilla oratoria | reverse complement strand
AGGAGGTTATACAAAGGAGTGATTGTGCCAACAGCACTGTACGGGGCAGTAACATGGAACATAAGAGATGAAGAGAGAAGGAGTTTGAATGTGTTTGAGATGAAATGTCTGAGAAGTATGATAGGGGTTACTAGGCTTAGTTTGGTGTGTGAGTGTGGGTAAATGGAGGGGGGGGGGGAGAAAAAACAGGGGTCCTGGGGTGGTGGAGAGGGGCTGTGGAGAGGATTGATGAAAATGAGTTTTATGGTTGGTTTGGGAAACAATGGTGGTGTGAGAGTATTTGAGAGGTGGTGTCTGGGAGGTGAGATAGACGGGGGGGCGTTGATGAAAGAGAATTAGGGTGGTTAATTGGGTGATGGGATGATCCACATGAAGGGGGGGTGTGGGTGGCGGGGAATTTTGCGAGGGGTGAGGTATGTTTGGTGGTGAATGAGGAAAAAATAATTTGAAAGCCCCGGGAAGGGATTTATCCCCGTCTTCGCCTTCTTCTGGCTTAAGGGGACGGGAGCAGGTAAAAGGGGAAGCGGCCTTGGGCTGTTTGACGGTGTGGACCCAAGAGACCTGAGTGGGACAGTGGGATGCAGGGTTGGTCCCGGGGATGGAGTAGGAATGGTTGGTGGTTTGGGGCTGGGTGGGTGGGGAGGGGTTGTGGGTGGGTTGGGAGGTTGGGATGGGATTTGGGAGGGTGTCCCGAGATAACCACCCGATGGTATAGGATGATGGGGTGTGAAAGAAGATAGGAGCATTGGTAATGGAACGGAGGACTATTTCTAGGGTGTTGTTTATGGATGATGCTGTGATGGGTGCATGAGGGGGGTGGGTATTGTGGTTTGGTGTTGGGGGGAGAAAGTATGTATGATAACTAAAAATGATATTGATGTATGGGTTTTATCATGTAGTATCGTATGTACTGTAGTGTATCGTATGTAGGGATGTTATGATTGTAAGTCTGTTCCTGTATGTTGCCGATGTTTTGTATGGTTTTTTGTGTTTGTTATGTATGTAATGTATGTCTGTAATGTAGGGTATTGTCCTTGCGTATGCTTTCTGTATGTATCGAATGTATGTCTGGAGAAATGGTATGTATGTACCTGTGTGGTTATGTATTTATGTCTAATATCTGTTATGCTATATTGTATTGTACTGAGGTAATATGTATGTAAGTCATGCCCCGTCTGTTCTGTATGTACTGTATGGGGGTATGTTTATGTATCTTGTATGGTGATATCTAGGGAATGTATGTATGTGTGTATGGGTGTATGTATGTATATGTATGTCTGAATGTGTATGTATGTATGGCATGTTATGTATGGTTCTAAATGTATGTCATGGTTTTCTATGTTATTTTGGTGTAATGTATGCATGTGTATGTAAAGTCATGTATTTGAGTAAAGCTGTATGTTTATGGATATGTGGTCGTTAGTTCTGTTACCACTTGTATGAATGTACTGTAATGTATGTATGACACATTGGCTATGTCATGTATGTATGTATAGGAGAATTTGTCTGCTCAGTACACTATACATACATACAATATGGGTACATGGGATGTACTGGTTGTTGTTATGTTTGTACATACATCATGATCTGTCAGTACATACATGTTATGTAGAATACATGTCATATATGTATGGATGTAGGGTGTATACATTTAAGTAGCCAATACATACATACATGTACATACTACATGTATACATACATATGTGTGGGTATATGTATGTGTGTCATTGTAATGGTCTGTATGGTATACATACATACATATAAATACATATGTCACAATACATCACACACATACATACATACATACATGTATGTACATACATACTACATAATGTGTTGATTCCTTTTTGTATATACTGTATATGTATACATACTGTCATACATATCATGTATCATGTCGTGGTCTGGCTGGGGAATGTGGTGGTAGGTTAGTACATATATACATGTATGTACATATACATGTTAGTATACATACATATGTATGTATAGTACAAAGACTGTTTGTTACTAATGGTACATACATGTATGTATGACATGACATACATACTGGTACAATACATACATGACATTGTCTGTACATACATTGGAACATACATATGGACATTGATGTACATAACATACAGTATACATGTATGGTACATTACATTCATAAATACATGCTTGTATGTGTGCATACATAAAAACATACATACATACATACATACGGATGTGTGAATGACATTCATACATACATACATACATACAGCAAACATACAAACATGATCCATATTGTACAATAGCATACATGGGGTACATACATGGGTATATACATACATAATACATATGTATGTCATGTACATACATGTACATACTACATGGGTCATACATACATACATACATACATTTGGTTATGTGTCATGTAGACATACATACATACTGGGGTATGTAATGTACATGTGTGTATCTCGTTGACCTGGATATACCGTAACATAAACATACATGTATGTTTGTACATTCAATA
>NC_134778.1:33990906-33998406 GCF_046742065.1 Oratosquilla oratoria | reverse complement strand
GTCATCTTCTCACGGTTAGCCTTAGGGTTTAGGGGAGCCTCGGTCAGGAGAACAGGGGACTCCTCAGGAGCAACTCGAAGCTCGTTGTAGAAGGAGTGGTGCCAGATCTTCTCCATGTCGTCCCAGTTGGTGATGATTCCATGTTCGATGGGGTATTTGAGGGTCAGGATACCTCTCTTGCTCTGGGCCTCATCACCGACGTAGGCGTCCTTCTGACCCATGCCGACCATCACACCGGGGTGACGAGGGCGGCCTACAATGGAGGGGAAGACAGCCCGGGGAGCGTCGTCGCCGGCGAATCCGGCCTTGACCATCCCGGAGCCATTGTCCACAACAAGCGCGCACTCTTCGTCGTCACACATGGTGGAGTCTTATCGAAGGCGGTCCTAACTGCAAAGGAAAGAGTATGGTGGCCAAAGTCATTGATATATGTATTTCTACTTAATTCACCCTTTACATTATGAAACTGACACTACTTATAAGATAATATGTAGGTCTAAACAGCTTTTATAAAAGATAAATTAAGGACCACCTAAAACAAAAGGCAGCCTCTGCTTGAATGAGAAACTTGGTTATATGGCTTAGGTCTATTAAAATGTGTGAAGAAAATATGTTCAGAAGACTGAAACAGAAAAAATTATCGGATTATCGGATAAAACAAATCGAATGACGAGAGTGTGAACATTGTGGGCTGTTTTCATCACCCGTAATCATTCAGTGCCGAAGATTATCTGTATAGTTAAGTAACTAGAATAAACAAATCAGAGTGAAATGACAATATACCCGGTGCTTCAGCCAATTTCACAAGTATCACTGCCCAGTAATAGTCTCAAGCTAATTAGGAGCAGCTGGGACGTCGCTCCGGTTAGTTTTGCATAACAAGGATCAGCTACCAAATTTAACACGTATTTACGAGGATACACAAAGAAGCAACCAAAAAATAAAGAGAAATTTCAGTAGGATCATCTTCATACCCAACAAGTAAACCACGACAAAGCCTCATCTAACATTTACTATGAGTGAAGGGGATCGCGAGGATGGTCCGGTCACTCATCTTCCATTCATCCTATCTTGGCACTCACGTGACCGGGAGTGAATCGTTTATAAGGGCTGGACAAATAGAATAATTGTATTATGCGATAGTTGGCCCAGTGTCTATTCTTTTGGCACCGCCTCTCTTTTATTTCTGAGCGAGTCGCTGAGGAGCAACCAAGTCCAGACAGAAATTTGGTAACTTGAATAATAAAAGATGTTTCTAAAAATAGGCCGAGCATACTCGTAGCCTACAAAGAGCGTCATAGTAATAAAGGGGTTAGTTAAAATGACTTTCACTCATATAGCACGAAGTCCCATCAACTCTGAAATAGACTTTTTTTATATATCAAGTTCTAAAACGTGTCTTGTGTGTTTGTTAGCTGTACATTTCAAAGCTGCAATTCGAAAGCCTTTATACATAGCATTAGCAAGCACTTCTCACTTACTATCGTGCATAAATTGATTTCAGGATATGGGTGTGATTGTGGGTGTAGGAAGGGGAATATATAAAAGTGTGTGTGGAGATATAAACGTTGATGTGGGTGTAGGAGGCAAAACAAATGGTTCTGGGAATCTGTGAATGCTTGAAGCACATTTTCGTTTACAGTGTTGATGGTGATATTATGTTAATATTTTTGGACTTGTGCAAATGCAAGTCCGTTATCGTATATGAACCATTACGGACATCCGGACCTGATCCGTTCGTGTGATATTTCAAGGAAGGTTGCCTTATACAGAAACACAGATTTCCTGCCTGTTATCTAACATACGTTTGTTAGTAAACGTGCAAGGAATACAATCCGAAATGTAATGTTATCATGTCGACTTGAATGCGTCATGTTTGAGTGTCCACGATAGAGAATTGTTTATTGCAATTAAATATTACTGGGTTCTAGCAGTGTGGATTCACGCATACACGTGATTTGATTGTTGAGGGAAATCAGAATCGTGTAAAATCTAAGTCTACAAATGAATGTGAGAATTCCCAGTGACTGTTACATTTCATAAGTTGGAAAGTGTGGTTTAATTTGCAAAACATCAAACTATCGAAATTCACTAAAGTGGTATGATGCATGTATCCAAAGAAAAATTATAAACAGATGAAACGCTTTAGCAAATCTATTCTGTTTCCTTCATCATCAAGCGATTTCATCCAGATGGGCTAGATTCCAGTGGACCAGAACAGTCAAGACATGTGGCAGTCACCAGGGGCTTTTGGGCCTCGAACTCAAGCCTCCATAGTTATGGGACGAGGCAGAAGTTAGATCCGCGCCGATCTCTCAAGAACCACATTGTCCCTTAGCCCGCTTCTCCGCTGAATGTGATCACCAAGGATATGATGTGGTGTCTAGCGGGGTTAACTTCAAATATGGTCTGGGATCGCGCCCTCCTCCATTTTTGGAAGACTTTAAACGTTCACTTCGTATCGCACGAACTCGTGTGACAGCAATTGTTGACACCCACTCTAGCCAGTTGGCAGAGACTTTTTTCTCAAAATGTACCGAAGAGATGGTATAGTTTTCCATCTCCAATAAGCAGTCGCCAAGTGAAAGGGAAGAGACAATGGATAGGTGAATACCTATCGTTAGATGGCCGTATGAGTACAGCAAACTACCACAGGAGTTATCCGCAGAAAATTCTAGCACACCTACCCCGACGGGATCTTGCACTGAGTCTGGCAGACTAAGAGTCGGGGGTGGAAAGAGCCCTTTATATACCTTTCCCTTTAAAAAAATAACCAACTATTGTTCTCTTGATATTAATAGTCTTTTTGGTGGTACTTTCGTTAGTATGAATATAAAAGAAATCCACACTCTAGTAGCTGTCTCCAAAAAGAATGTTATACCATTTTCATTACTTGGAAATAATTTGTATTATGTACTCATGCTAATAAGTGTAGGTGAATGAAGTTTCGACAATCGAAATAATCTGAAATGAAACGAAGATTCTGGCACAAAGGTGGAAACGCATTTCTGACTTTAGGAGTACATCGCCAACAGCCGTACGCTTACGCATTATATTTAGAAAATGTAACGCGAGTACTTCACTCCCCCATATTGTCTTCTAAAAGAACAATCAAGAGCTAGGTGAAAGTGAAGAGACGCCTAGAGGCACTTACCGGCGGTCAAAGGTAAACAGAGTCTTTAAACGTTGGGAATCGGACCAACACCTCTGTAGTCACGAAAAAAAAAAACCGCTGAGTTATTCAAAAAAATTATTTAGAAATATATTTTGATCCACATTGTTCTGCAGGAACCAAACTTAGGTAGAATATTATATAGATGGTTCTCTATTGCAAACCTCTAGAATTGGGCCGACAGCGGGATGTGTAGAATATCACGAAAGAAGACAAGGCATCAGAGAAGAAAACAAACAAGAAGGCAGGAAAGGTAAACATCTAGAGAAGATGTAAATGATCCTGCTGAGGTGCTATTGGCATGTGAAAATAATGAGATGGACAGACTAAAGAGAGAATAAGAGCTGTGGAAGGAAGGACGAGCTAAGGGAGACGGAAAATGGGATAGAAAAAGAGTAAAAGTATTTGAGAAGGAAGTATGCATGTATGTATGCATGTATGTATGAGAGAGGCAGAGGGGAAAACACACAAATAGAACGAGAGTTTATTCTTTAACTAGTTACGCACCATGGTGCTTCTACAGAAAATACTGGCAATAAATAAAAAAAATGTGTGGGTAATGAACTAGGATAGGTCATTAGATCAATAGGTCTGAGTTCAAGGAGGCTCTAAATCTTGCGTGCTGGTCTTACTGACACTCCGTGGGATGCTTCTGGTGATCATTTGTCCTGTTTTCTTCCATTCTTTTGTTGCGTGCCGTGCAGTTGTCTCCGATAATATAATTTGTACATTTATTGGTAGTTATGCACAGAGCTTTTACGATTTTTTTTTTTCTTTTGCTGGGATTATTATGTAGAATACTCGCTTGATCCCATTTAGGTAGATGTCCTTCTTCGTCTGTGGTTCACGAGTGCGTTGGTGTTGCGGTGGTATTGGACATCGGCTTTGTGTTCTTTTAATCTTGTGATTAATCCCCTGTATGTTTCTCCTATATATGCACTGTCACACACTGAACATGGAATTCTATAAACTAAACTTTCGGTATTGTTATTTTCTATCTTTGGTTTGATAAGGTCACTAATTTTCTTGCCTGCGTATGTCTTAGTTCTTTACTGAGTGCGTAAGCCAAGTCTGAGGTGAGGACTATTATGTACACTGTATTGTTCTTGCTTTGGTTTTTGTTATTATTTCTCTCCCTTATTGTTCTGGCTTTCTTCAAGATTGCGGAGAGCAGACCAGCGGGAAAGTTCAATTTTACGAAGGTCTTGGTTATATGTTGCAATTCGTCATTGCAGTCCTGAATTCCCCAATGACGAATTGCAACATATAACCAAGACCTTCGTAAAACATAGCTTTCCCGCTGGTCAAGCAACACAAAATTGGTTGGGCCAAAATGGGACCAGGAAACTTCCATGGCCAAGTCAGCCCCCGGATATGAATCCTATTGAACACCTCTGGGGCATATTAGACCGACAAATTCGCAAAAAGAACAGGAAGCCATCTTCAAAGCCCGAACTCTTAGGATTACTACGGTAAACATGGCAAGAAATCCCTCAAGATGATATTCGTGAACTCACTAGCATGCCTAGAAGGGTCCATGCATTGAAAAAAGCAAAGGGGATGTCAACCAAGTATTAGTTATTCACATTGTGACCATTTATATATATATATATATATAGAGAGAGACATTGGGACAAATTATGGGAAAGGTGGAGGGGGAAACACGGGTCTTTATCTGATTATCGAGTTTATTCCTGACCGGTTTCGCTTACAATAGCTTCTTCAGAGGAGTGTTACTCTGGGTCGAAGTTGGCGGTGTATATAGTGAGTCAGGCCCACGTTCCCTCCTTGTGGAGTGGTTGGTGGCTGGTTCCAGTACATGTCAAACAGCACCGGTACAATATGATACAATAATAGTAATATAATAGTAATACAACACAACACGATCTATGATGCAATATACAATATAAATTATAATATATAATATAATATACCAAATCATATCATGGTATATCACATTATAATACAACATAATAATTAGCATCGATACATAATCAATAAGAATAAATATGAAAATAAATGTCATCGTGATATTTTGTCACCGTGTTATGTCTGAGTTGTCCTGGGCGTCTTTCATTCCGTCCACTCCATTTCTCCCATCTCCCGGCCCGTGCTGTGTCCGGCAGTCATGTGTGATGTTTCAACTGTTCCAGTATGACACCTCAAACAGCATCGGTATAACATATGATAATAATAATAATAGTACTAATAATAATAATAATAATAATAATAATAATAATAATGATAATAATAATAATGATAATAATAATAATAATAATAATAATAATAATACTGTAAAAATAATAACATACAATATAATATATAATAATGCAATATAATTATATTACAGTATAATAACATGGTGGGTCATATAGAACAAGAAGGTCATATGCCCGATTGGCTACAATCAGAAGTGATGGAAAAAGGATTAACAAAGAGAAGAAGAAAAACGGTTGAAGCATTACACATAGCCACTAAACCCAACATAAACCAAAAAGTAGGAAGTATTAAGTGGACAGAATACACGGCGAAATATGCAAATATAGAAAGACGCCCCAGGACAGCTCCGACGTAACGCGGGGATTATATACAAGGACAAAACATCACGGTGACATTTCGTTGATCAAAAATCATGTTTTATTCTCATTATTTTATTATGCATTCTGTATCGATACTAATTATTAGTATTATGTTATGTTATTATACTGTAATATAATTATATTGCATTATTATATATTATATTGTATGTTATTATTTTTACAGTATTATTATTATTATTATTATTATTATTATTATTATTATTATTATTATTATTATTATTATTATTATTATTATTATTATTATTATTATTATTATTATTATTATTAGTACTATTATTATTATTATCATATGTTATACCGATGCTGTTTGAGGTGTCATACTGGAACAGTTGAAACATCACACATGACTGCCGGACACAGCACGGGCCGGGAGATGGGAGAAATGGAGTGGACGGAATGAAAGACGCCCAGGACAACTCAGACATAACACGGTGACAAAATATCACGATGACATTTATTTTCATATTTATTCTTATTGATTATGTATCGATGCTAATTATTATGTTGTATTATAATGTGATATACCATGATATGATTTGGTATATTATATTATATATTATAATTTATATTGTATATTGCATCATAGATCGTGTTGTGTTGTATTACTATTATATTACTATTATTGTATCATATTGTACCGGTGCTGTTTGACATGTACTGGAACCAGCCACCAACCACTCCACAAGGAGGGAACGTGGGCCTGACTCACTATATACACCGCCAACTTCGACCCAGAGTAACACTCCTCTGAAGAAGCTATTGTAAGCGAAACCGGTCAGGAATAAACTCGATAATCAGATAAAGACCCGTGTTTCCCCCTCCACCTTTCCCATAATATATATATATATATATATATATATATATATATATATATATATATATATATATATGTATATATATATATATATATATATATATATATATATATATATATATATATATATATATATATTTGTGTGAATTCCCACGGTGTTGGATCACATGTTGGACTCGTAATCGACAGCTATTTCCCTCCTGAAAATGAAGTCCATTTGCAGCAGAATGTTTCGTCGAATCACTGTTACAATTTGTGGGGCCAAAATAAATAATTTTCGATTTAAATACATGATAAAACTTTGCTAACACACGAAGTACGACATATCACTGATCAAGTTGACAGCGCGGTGCGACATTTTATAGTGCATACATATAGATGCATCAGAATGTAGACAGCGAGGGTGACGTTACATCCTTACGAGAACAGCCGAAGATCGGCGAAGGAAAGTTTATCTGCTACCAATATTTTGATAGGATTTTTTTATCACATTGCGTAATAATTAGGATTTATTTTTGCATTATTTGATCAAAAAGTGACTAATTCATACATCTAGCAAATATTCACCACCTTTTTGAAAACTTTCTCAGTTGATCTTTGATCCAAGGGAGCATTGTACAGCCGCGACAGCCAAATCTCTAGATCTGGCTCTTCTTTGCAGTGCGACCCTACTTGACCTACTTAACCTAAGTCAGTGCAATGATGTAATTACGCATACGGATCACTACTCGCTCCGTGTATATAAATATATATATATATATATATATATATATATATGTATATATATATATATATATATATATATATATATATATATATATATATATTGACTCCTGACCACATGCACAGTCAATTCACTTGTACCTTATAATAAAGGAGACGAACTAACCAAAACTTCTTTCTCTTCTCACAGT
>NC_134778.1:33980906-33983406 GCF_046742065.1 Oratosquilla oratoria | reverse complement strand
TAAGTTAATGAAAAACCTCACACCTTCCCAGGAAGTTGCCGCTTTGAATTTTTCAAGAGAATCTGAACAACGCCAGCGTTGCTGTCGGCTTCCTATCTTTATGTGTCCAACATGGCCTCCTTCTATGATGTATGTGTACATGTATCCCCATTGTAGGCCATTTGTTGCTCAAGATTCAATACTGAAGACACTTTCATATCATCTATACAAACCAAAGTCACCCTTTATTCCTTTTGAAGGTACAAAAGTTGAAAACTTATATACAAACAACTTCAGTTGTTGTTGTTGTTGTTTTGCTTTCTTCTCTCATAATTTCCATAACTTGCTCTTTCTCATTTCCTTTAAACAAGAACAATTGCGTTCAGAATTCCAGACCATGCCTATAATTTTCCTTGTAACAATATATAAACGTATCATTTTTGTACATTCATTCCCTGATTAACAGTACTGCAAAAAAAAATCCTTTTCCAAGAATGTGTAAATTAAGCAACGAAAATAACATACAGTGGTACAAGACATAACCGCCACTGTACAAGAAAATTAATTCCATCTACTCCCTTTTTCAAACTCTTGTATGCGTGTGTGAGTGTAGTTCACCATATCCTTGGACCACACGTTGGAGTCGTAATCGAATATAATTATTTTCCATTTACACTCATGCAAACACACACACACACACGCACACACACACACACACACACACACACACACACACACACACACACACACAAACTAAGCTCTAATCTAAGAGGGTGATGGTTGTCGATCACTAGTCCAACACATTATCCAAGAACATGGTGAATCACAACATTTAGTGGCAGTATTAGTAAAGATTTCGAACGTGAACGGTGCTCAGAACTCAATACGTAAGCCAACACTCCAGTAAGCTATGTGTGTATTGGTAGGGGGAGTGGTTCAATATGTTCCCTGTCTTTACTGTTTGCAGGATTATTATAGAGAACAGAAATATATGATGTAAAGAGGGTTGTCATTTACAAGCTAATTTGGTTAATATATCCTGAAGTATCACTTCATAGAGATGACATTCTATATGTTAAGGCATGCTTTAAAAGAAAAGACTGAGGGAAAAGTCGTAGACATTTTCAAAAGTTTTATCAGACAAACAACATAGAGATGATATACCCAGTGCTGTTTAGATATTCATGTAATTAAGAATAAGAACATAAATACATAATATTTCTTAAAGTATTCCATTTGTTTAGAAGCACTTGCGGTGGACAATGCCTGGGCCGGATTCGTCGTATTCCTCCTTGGTGATCCACATGGCCTGGAAGGTGGACAAAGAAGCCAGGATGGAGCCGCCGATCCAGACGGAGTACTTGCGCTCAGGAGGAGCAATGATCTTGATCTTGATGGATGATGGAGCAAGTGAGGTGATTTCCTTCTGCATGCGGTCAGCGATACCAGGGTACATGGTGGTGCCACCAGACAGAACGTTATTGGCATACAGGTCCTTCCTGATGTCAATGTCGCATCTCATAATGGAGTTGAAGACGGTCTCGTGGATCCCAACGGATTCCATACCCAGGAAGGAAGGCTGGAAGAGAGATTCGGGGCAGCGGAAGCGTTCGTTGCCGATGGTGATGACTTGACCATCAGGAAGTTCGTAGGACTTATCAAGAGAGGCAGATGCAGCAGCTACACTCATCTCACCCTCGAAATCGAGAGCGACGTAGCAAAGCTTCTCCTTGATGTCACGAACGATTTCACGTTCAGCCGTGGTGGTGAAGGAGTAGCCACGCTCAGTCATGATCTTCGTCAGGTAAGCGGTAAGGTCGCGACCAGCCAAGTCCAGACGAAGGATAGCATGAGGAAGACAATAACCTTCGTAGATGGGGACGGTGTGAGTAACACCATCACCCATGTCGAGAACAATACCGGTGGTACGACCAGAGGCATAGAGAGATAGAACAGCCTGGATGGCCACGTACATGGCAGGGGTGCTGAAGGTCTCAAACATGATCTGGGTCATCTTCTCACGGTTGGCTTTAGGGTTGAGGGGAGCCTCGGTCAGGAGAACGGGGGACTCTTCAGGAGCAACTCGAAGCTCGTTGTAGAAAGAGTGGTGCCAGATCTTCTCCATGTCGTCCCAGTTGGTGATGATACCGTGCTCGATAGGGTACTTCAAAGTCATGACACCTCGCTTGGCCTGAGCCTCATCACCAACGTAGGCGTCCTTCTGACCCATACCGACCATCACACCGGGGTGACGAGGACGGCCAACGATGGAAGGGAAAACAGCTCGAGGAGCGTCGTCACCAGCGAATCCGGCCTTGACCATCCCGGAGCCATTGTCCACAACAAGCGCGCACTCTTCCTCGTCACACATGATGGAGTCTGATTGGAAGATCTAACTGCAAAAGAATACACATGATTAGCAACTGTAATCATATTAGCGTTTTATGTTAACATATCTACTTTTCATAATAACAAAAATTTTTGTGGAATATGAAAGTATAAACAATTATTGACAGATATT
>NC_134778.1:33962973-33967973 GCF_046742065.1 Oratosquilla oratoria | reverse complement strand
TATATATACATATATATGTATATGTATATATACATATATATATATGTATATACTGTGTATACATATATATACTGTATATATATATATATAGACATATGTATATATATATATATAAATATATATATACATATATTGGAGTAACGTGGCAAAATATTTTCTTTAAGGCATATTGAATTGTATGTAACAGTAAATTGAGCAAACAGCGACTGCCAACGTGTGCTGCAGGCCGTCATGAGCAAGTGTTGCGAAGGGCAACAGACTCCTGTAGAAGAAGGCAATACCTTTACCTTGTTCTATAGGGCCTACATGTCGAGCGCTTATAAGGAGGATGAGAAGGCACTTCTTCGTATCATCAAGGACAATGTGACCCCCACCAACGAGATGGACCGTTCCACCCATTAGATGGCTTCTATCGGCAACTTAGTTTTTTCTTTACCTCTCCATGCTAGAGAGATCTTCAGAAGACTTGAAACTCTTCATCGGAAACTCATCAGAGCTCAATTTGCTGTTGCATACAATTCAATATATAATGTATATATATATATACATACACATATATATATATATATACTGTATATATATATATATATATATATATATATATATATATATATATATATATATATATATATATGTACAGATATATTCTTGTTTTTAAGGACTCGTACATGACCGGATCTGTGTCATCCACCATCCAAATATATCACCCATATGATAAATGTATGCCATTCTGAACAATTACATTAACTATACAATAAACGAATTAATTTCATCTGATGGACTCTACGGTGATGTTGCTGGATGAGACGAAGATGGACGAGAAAAAGAGTCTTGAACATTGGTTTGATCATATTTATAAATTTTCAGCACTTTATGCATTCTGTCTCGACGATTGGCAAACTATCTAATGCTGAATGATCACCGTTCATGATGAAGAGAATTAGGACAATCCCGATTTCGTTCGCTCACTCCTTCGTCCCCTCTGACACAGGAAGAGACGGGTGGGAGACAGATAGACGTATAGACAGACAGGCAGACAGGGAGACAGGTCACAAGCCTAGATCGAAATTAAAATGAAATGAAAATAAAAGAAGAGAAAATTCGACGACTGACACCAATTCCCCTGACACATGTTGACGGAAGGGACAGCCCCTTCCGTGTACAGAAAGCCGTCAAATTCACCCCCTCCCCCTCCATTCTCCCCTCCCTCTCCCCCTCCACTCTCCCCTACCCCTTCCTTTCCCTCTATCTCCAAACCAACCCTTCCCCTTTTTACGCCCCCCCCCCCTCGTTCTTCCTCTCACTTCTTCTCGACCTTGGCTTCCCTAATTACCGCTAATTTTCCACCTCAAATTCCTCTGCCATATTTCTTTTTCTCCTCACCATTATCTGTGGCTATTAAACTACTTTGGTGAATTATAGAAGCTGCACTGTCCCCCGTGAGATAGAACGAAGATTTTGCAGTGGAGTATCTTAACTAGATATTTTCATTTTTGTCTTAATTAGGGTGAGGCAAACAAAGTCATCATATTAAGACAAGAAGGAAAGGGTAAAAGCTGGTTTACCAATAGAGTGGTCAATGAATGAAATATAATTCGTAACCATGTTAGTGAGCAATGAAACTATCGGCTGTTTTAAGAAAAGGTTAAACAACTTTATGGATGGGACTCTTGCAGTCTTCCTCATTCTTATGTTCTTATGTTTATTTTTCTTTGATGCATATTTGTCTTCTCTCTGAATTCTCCTTTTCTCATCCTCTTCGTCTATCCTTAATCTCTATTAAATTCTTAGTCTCGATCCTTTTCCCCCATTATCTCTTTTTATTTTTCATCTTTATCCTCTTAAAAAATTCACCTTAACTTTTCTATCGCCACTTCCACATCGACACAATTGATGCATGAAGCTACGCAAAGCAGCATAGAATGAACAAATAATGAAATATAAATTAAAGAAACAAACGAAGCACAGAAAGTCCTACCTAAAATGAATCTCTGTAATTCAGAAATATCCAATATATATAAAAAAAATCGAAACATAGAAAGTCCGGATATCTTCTTCAGGTTAAGATATTCTGATATAATTTAGAAACCAATTTTTCCTAAGATCTAGAAAGTTTCAGATATCAGATTCAAGATATTCTGATATAACTTAGAAACAATTTTTTCTTCAAATCTGGGATAATTTCTATTTTGATCAAACTCTGTTTCAGGAAGACGGTCTCCATTGGAATGTGGCCGGGGCACCAAGATTTGGTAGGTTGCTCAGCAACGGCTTGTCTGACATCAAAAGAAAAAACTTCTCAGCGGCGTCCCCATTAACACTTCCGTAAAAGAGCAAAAAAGAAAAGTGACCTTCAGTCCAGATATCAACTTCATTTACGTTAATGGTCCCAGTTTACGAAACAAATTTAAATATCTATAAATTCTTGAAGGGACAGGTAACTTTAACGTGATAGGAATAAAAGAATCATGGTTGGACACATCAAATCGAGATTTTATAGCGGCATACTGTTTGCCGGGCTATTCAAGTTTCAGTTGCGTAAGAGAATATAGAATGGGTGGTAGAGTAATCTTGTATGTCCACAATTACCTCCAACCATCACTGTTAAAAACAGAGGCAGTAGCAAATGTTGCTATATTGTTTGTAGAAAATTAAAAACAATTGCAGTAAATTTAAAGTAATGATTGGACTTGTTTAAAGACCAGAGGGTCAGTAGCTGGAAAATTATGAAAAATTATTCAATTTATTCCTAGAAACTAACCAACGTTGCGAGACAGTAATCATGGGAGCTTTAACTTGTCGGTTAAGAGATGGCGATAATTTTAATTCACATACAGGACGAGACTTATATAGTAACTAGAAAGTGACATTCCTCAATGTGTAACCAAACCGACTCGAGAAAATGATATCTTTGACATTATATTTTCTACAACAGAGAATCTTTTAAATGAAGTGAATGTCGGCCCAATATTTAGTTCTAGCGATTATCGTATTATCACATTCAAAATAAAAATTGAGGCTAGTACAACTAAAATTAGCAAAGAAAAAATACCCGACTTCCGTAAACCCAATTTTACTAGATTCCGATCATTACTAGAAAACTCAGACTGGAGCAAAACTTCGAACGAGATTGTTATTGATAAAGCATAGGAAAACTTCACCACGGAGCTAAACAATGCCGTGAATGTCTGTGTTCCCTATCGTGAGAGACGTCCGGTAACGAATAAACCAAAGTGGTGGAATAGGAAATTAGTAACAACACCTCTCTCGTAAAAAACGTGCGTACAAAAAATATTTGTCAACTAAAAGCCAAGATGATAAACTAACACTAGACAGAATTCTCCGCGAAACCAAGACACTGATAAAACGTGGTAAGAGGAATCTTGAAGAGTATATTGTTGAGGCAAGCAAATCGAACCCCAAAGAATTCTATAGTTATTAAAAAAAAAATAATACTTGCGGCATTGCATCACTAAATGACGATGAAGGTAAACATACGAATGATGAGAATGAGATGGCCTCAATCCTTAATAATTTTTTTGCATCCGTCTTCATCGTATCAACCATCAGAACATAAAATGCCTCAAAACGTTTTAAATCAACTCATAATTACCGAAAGCGATGTCGTACACGTAATTGATAAGCTCAAAATAAATAAAGTCCCGGGACCTGACAAAATTTCACCTAAATTTTACGAGAAGTCAAACATCAAATCCCTTGTTCATCCTTTTTAACAAATCTTTAACACTTGGCAAAGTCCCATCAGATTGGAAATGTGCTAACGTAAGACCAATATTCAGGAGAGGGGACAAATCACAACCAGGCAACTACAGACCGATAAGCCTGACTTCGATTGTGTGTAAACTATTAGAGACCATCATTGGTGACTGTGGTGAAATTTCTAGAAGAAAATAGAATTCTGAAAGATTTCCAACATGGCTTCCGCAGCAAACGTCTTCAACAAATACAATGAATGTTGATCTGTTGATATAGTTTATCTAGATTTTCAGAAGGTATTTGATAAAGTTCACCATAAACGATTCCTCGACAAATTAAAAACGGACAGTGTTTCCAGTAGTATCCACAGTTGGATTAAAGATTGGCTCTCCGAGCAAAAACAGAGTTGTAATTAACAGGGCTTCATCTAGCTGGCTCGATGTAACAAGTGGCGTACCACGGTGATCAGTTTTGGGACCCGTTTTGTTCTTAATATGTGTAAATAATCTAGACGATGACCTCCTTTGTAAAGTATCAAATTTTGCTGAAGACACAAAAATTACCGGTAAAGTAACAACCACCAAAGAGAAAAGCTCTGCAATCCGACCTAGACAGATTATCAAGTTGGACTAGCAAGTGACAAATGAAATTTAACGCTAACAAATGTAAAGCCATGCACATTGGTAGTAACGATAATCACGTCCAATACCAAATGAATGACGATATACTGGATTCAGTAGTTAAGGACAAAGATCTTGGAGTTTTAATATCAAATGACTTAAAGCCAAGTCAACATTGATCAGAAGTTGTTAAAACAGCAAACAAATTGGTTGGCTTTATTGGAAGAGTTTTCGAAAATGAATTAGAAAAAAAATATATTCCTAAAATTTTATGATTGCATGGTCCCTCCCCATCTTGAACACTGTGTACAATTTTGATCTTCATACCACCAGAAATATATTAGCAAACTAGAAAGAGTCCAACAGAGAGTAACTAAAATGACCAAGGTTAAAAAATCTGCCTTATGAAGAAAGACTTAAAAGTCTATATTTATTCTCACTCTAAAAAAAAAAAGAGGATGCGAGGATATTTAATCGAGGTTTTTAAGATGTTCAAAGGCTTTGACAACATCAATGTCGAAGATTATTTTTCTTTAGACCAATCAAATACAAGAAGTCATCACGATTTTAAAGTAATTGGTAAAATATTTTCTTCGAATGAAAGTAAGCACTTTTTCTTAAACCGGGTTGTTAATGTGTGGAATTCGTTACCTTCTACCGTCA
>NC_134778.1:33955473-33957973 GCF_046742065.1 Oratosquilla oratoria | reverse complement strand
CACGAGTTAACGTACATTGTACACTAGAGAACGAATTAGCCGTAGTTCGTTATTTTCAAAACTCATGTATTTAAAAAAAAAATTCTTTTCTAAATTTGATACGGCCTATAGCTCCAGGTTTCACTATAGAAGGACGTGTATTTCCGCAAGCCAGACATATGCACTGCTAATTGTTACATCAAAGCTCATTAAATCTCGTGGGAACGAGAACCGTATGACCCTGTAGGGTTTATGAGCTAATCCTTAATTTGTGTGTGTTTGTGTGTGTATGTGTGTGTGTGTGTGTGTGTGTGTGTGTGCGTGTGTGTGTGTGTGTGTGTGTGTGTGTGTGTGTGTGTGTGTGTGTGTGTGTGTGTGTGTGTGTGTGTGTGTGTGTGTGTGTGTGTGTGTGTGTGTGTGTGTGTGTGTGTGTGAGTGTGTGTGTGTGTGTGTTCGCATTAGTTCATGTAATTGTGTACTTCTATGCATGCATTATGTACGTATATGCTCGTACTTTATTGTACTCTCGCCGATTTGAAAAAAAAAACAAGAAATAAAAAAATTTACCAAACAAGTAGGGCTGAACAGTAAATTATAAACACAAATCATGCAACCAGGTGCCCATTCATTCTCTGCTTTCCAAGAGAGAGAAGCTGCTGTCCACACGCGCGTTTCTGTCTCATCAGCAGGGACCACGCCATCCAGGCTCACTACTATACCGCTGACGTCAGCACCTGATGTAATCAGGATTTAGCTCAGAATCAGACCCATAGACCCAGAATCAGCGCACAGCCTGTTAAAGCATTAATCCTTTAGTTGTTCACGCTTGTTCCCAAGAGTGCTGGTGGTGTATTCGGAAGCGTGCTGGTCTCGAATTCACTTAATTGTGGGTTCGAGTACCGCACTCTTCTCCTGTTCCTAGCAGTGACTCTTGGTTACCTGCTACCCCAACAGTCCCCGAAGCGCACAATAGGGCAAAGGTGATGTTTTTGGCCGCAGTTTCTTAGCGCCTTCTGTCGCCAGGATATGTGCGCCATCGCCATCTTCTTTGTAGATGGTCACCGCGAAGAAGGATAAAGGGAACCTCTTTCCTCTTTTAGCTGCCAGGGTTTCATCTCACCTGAATGAAATCTTCTGGCTGTGTTAAGTCGTTAATCCTGTTGTCATTCAAATAGAATAATAACCTCAGAGTCAGCTATCGCAGTGATCTAAAGATAATCGAAATAAGAACTAATTCTGTTTTGGAGCGTGAGAATGTTTTCCGAAGCTGAGTAAAATAATTTGGTGGCAGCCAGGATCAAATCCACCGTCGCAGGAAAGATATACAGGACCTACGCTCCACCGCTGAGATTCGACCCCTTGCACGAACGACTGCTTCTTATGAAGCAAGGACGATACCGTTGCACTAAACGGTATAGACTTTGTTTCATAAGCAGCCGTTCATGCAAGGGTTCGAATCCCAATAACAGAACATATTATTATTTGTCATAACGATTCTCAAATATACAGGACCGTTGTAAATCCTTAGTTAAATTCCTGAGGAATACACTAGATGAACATGAAAGAAAAGAAGTAGAAAAAAGACCTTTTTATTTAAGACGGTGAAGTGTAATGAATGAAAATAGGTATGCTTATGAAATAAACAAACAAATGACTGAGTAGATTGATCAGTAGATGATAATTAGATAAACTAACAAATAAATGAAAAAAAATAATGGATAGAAAAACATCTGGATAGATAAAGAAATAACTAATAGATAAATAAATGAATAAATAAATTATACATAGATAAACAAGCGACGTAACAGATAAATACATAAATCAGTTAATCACTTAACAGATGAACAAATATAAAGATGGTGCAGATACCCGTCTAAGGTGTACAGAAAGAAAAAACTCAAAATTTCGAACTTTGGCTCAAATGAACAGTTGATATGCACAACTACATTTCTTGTAACTCTATAACCTTGGGTAGCTTCTTGCACAACTAATTTTTTTTTCTTTTTGTTCCTTTAAACAATTTTGAAAATATTTCCTTTCGAACCTGAATTAAGACGCACTTTAGACTTTTTTTTTTTTTTACACTTCATCCCTTACCACATTGTCCAGTGAATTGGTATAAGAGCATTTGTTTGAGCTTAATTAGCTTTATTTATTTTTCTATCCTGATTTCAAAATCGATTTCTTTTAGATTTATTCAGAAAATTAAAAAGATAAAATTAGCTAATTACAGAAAAAACGCCTGAAGCAGAAAAAGAATCCTCTTCTTTATTTCTTTGAACTTGGTGTGGCCAAAGACGCTGTCTACTAACTCTATTATCTGTCTTATTCTATCTAGAAACCATTTTGTGAAACACTGAACATCCACTGATTGTAGTCATAGCTTATCATACTCAACAAGCACAGAGCCCCAAGCAGCACTCACAGATGACAAAGGATTACAAAGGAAGAGCATGCCGATAGGAGACCTTTTGGTCCATGACTAGATCAGATGCGAAAAACTAATAATAGATAAATTGGT
>NC_134778.1:33945473-33947973 GCF_046742065.1 Oratosquilla oratoria | reverse complement strand
ATGTTAAAGCACATGTGGCATCAATGATTTTTAGAGAATATTTCTCTAACTTTCTAAGTATCCTTGTCTCTTCATGGTTCAAACTCTGGAGGAAAGTATGAAAATTATCAGAATGCTGCTCCATTTTATACCGACAGCTGTTTCAACCGTTTCACATGGTCGTCTTCAGGGTAAAACTGAATACAAATGGGAGATACATTGGAATATAAAGTCCCGTGGGCCGTACAAACAACAGAGAAAATAAAAAATGATGGTATATGATTGGTGGGAATATATGCGGGTGGGTGGCACCAGGAAGGGGGACCCTAGTCCTACGATGGGCTTATGTCACGTCTTGTCGGGTTGTCACTTCCGGTGAGCAAATGTCTTGTTGTATCCTCTTGCCGGGACCTACGGTGAGCTAAAGGCACGTCTTGTCGGCTTGTAACTTCCAGTGGGCAAATGTCACCGTGTGTGAGTCTGTTTTTTCTACTGTAGGGGAGGACATGATCCAATGATCTCTGGACGTTTAAAGTAGGCTGTTGCAATGTAATACTAACCGTCTCGACAATAATTAAGCGTCCATAGTTAGAGTCTGTGCTGATTATTTCTGTGTCCCTGATGAGATTTTCTAAGCGCGGCTTCTTGTCGTGAGCGTCGATGTAATGTTGGTGAATTGCTCCGTTGTATCGGTGTGCTAGCAGTCGCCTTCCCAAGGTGGTCATCGTGTGACCGACGTAGCCCATGTCGAGGGGCTCGCATGCCCCTTCAGAGCATTTAAATTTGTAGACTACGCCAGATTTCGACCCTCAGCAAAACAAAGGATTACAAAGGTGGAGCATGCCGACAGGAGATCTTTTGGTCCATATCTAGGTTGGATGTGAAAAAACAATCATAATAATGATAAATGAATAAATGAATAAATAAAAACTATAATAACGTAAATAATAAATAAAATACATAAATAAATGCATATAGTTAAATAATAAACAGGTAAATATTAGATAATAGATTGATATATAACTAACAATAAATGAGAATCAAGCAAATAATAATAAACAAACGCACAAATGATAACAAAACAAATAAACAAATAATATGAAATAAATTATAGTCATTAAAGCATCTTGCTTAGGTGTTTATCTAAATTATTCCTAGAGCTTCGAACTGAATTATATTACACTGCTACTGCAGGAAGTCTATTCCATTCATTAACTACACGTTTCGCGAAGTTGTTTCTACCCACTTCTAAATTAAATCTATTTCCAGACAGTTGGATACCATTGTTTCTTGTCTGATTCCCATTCAGTGTGAAAATGCTGTCACTTTTGATGTCACTTCCCTTTAGGATCTTAAAGACCTGTATCAAGTCACCTCTGAGTCTACGCCTTTTTAGGGAAAACAGATTCATATGTTCTAGTCGATTTCCGTATGATTTATTTTCTATATTTGTGTATAAGTGTGTGTGTCTGTGTGCGTGTGTGTGTGTGTGTGTGTGTGTGTGTGTGTGTGTCTGTGCGCGTATGTGTATACAAACATGTATACATATATATATATATATATATATATATATATACATATATATATATGTATGTACATATGTATATGTATATATGTATATATATGTATATATTATATATATATATATCATATATACATATATATATATATGTATATATATGTATATATATATATGTATATATCTATATATATATATATATGTATATATACATATACACACACACACATATATATATATATATATACATATATATATGTATATATATACAGTATGTATATATATACATATATATGTATGTATATACATATATATAATATGTATATATATATATATTTATATATATACATATACATATGTATATATGCATATATGTATATATACACATATATATCTATATATATATATATACATATATATGTATATATATATATATATATATACATATATATATATGTTTTATGGAAGGAAGTATACGCTGGACTCAACGTTCGTCAATTTATTCCGACGTTTGTACACATATAATAATAAGAAGAACGTATAATCCATCAATAAAATAAACATGAAAAAAGGAGTTCACATTAAAATAAACAAGAAAACAAAATGTAGTGTGAAAAATGCCCGCAAAGATTGGGTGTAAAAGCTGCACAATGTGACGCACGCTGTGATGCATTTTTCACACTATATTTTGTTTTCTTGTTTATTTTAATGTGAACTCCTTTTTTCATGTTTATTTGATTGATGGCTTATACGTTCTTCTTCTTGTTCCAATTTCTTTGTTCTGTGACAATGCATGCTACGCGTGACATTTGTTCCACGGGGTGCATTGTGGTGCGAGTCCATCGGCAGCGGGTTGAATTATCACAGCCATCACTGTATTTCTTTATTTTTCTATGGTAAACTGTGAATTTTTTTAAGGTAGCATTGCACATTTGTATTATAGTTTTATTAATATTTTTGTTTTGTTTTTGCACTTGTGTTTTTGATATGTTCTACCGGTGT
>NC_134778.1:33940473-33942973 GCF_046742065.1 Oratosquilla oratoria | reverse complement strand
ATGGTGATTGGTTGGACAGCTGCTGCTACGGGTTAGGCACAGTCTGTTCTCTCATTAGCTGAGAGGTGCGTGACGTCATTAATCTGCGAGCCAGCGCCGTAGTGGAAGGACCCTTTCACGCTGGGTAAAGGTTGCAGGTCATGAGCTTGTACAGTATACTGATATTTGGGGAAAGTTCTCTTATGAAAAGGGCCTCAAGGATAGGTAATCTTCTAGGGTCTTGGTGTCTGGCTAAAATCTCCGTGTTGTTTACTATGATTTCCCTTCGTATGATGGTGTGATGGGCATCTTTGTAGTGGTTTTTAGGTGCACCTGATGTCAGATGGTATGATAATCTACCCGATAGCTTCATGGTGGCCGTACCAATATAGGAAGGTCGGGTTGCACAGTCTCCAAGGATTACACATAAATATACATAAGGCATGGGATTTCTGAAGCTTTTATATACATATACATATACATATATATATATATATGTATATATATACATATACATATACACATATATATATATATATACATATATATATATATGTACATATATATATATTTATATATATATATATATATGTGTGTGTGTATATATACATATATATGTATATATATATATATATATATATATATATATATATTCAAAATACGCTCACTGAGATTATTCAGACTTACATGCCGTTTAAGGACAGACGCCCACCAAATCAGGCTCGCCTAAAATGGCTTCACAAAGAAACTGAAAATGTATTGCTAAAAGGAGACAGGTTTATAAGAAATAGAAGTGCTCAGGTGCACCTAATGACTATCAAATTTATATATCAATAGAGACAGTATTACAAAAGACAATGCAAAATTGGATACGACAATACGAAATGAATATCGCTGATAGATCCAGAGAATTTTATAGTTACATTAGAGATAAAAAGATTACTGGGAATCGCATTGCCCCACTAATATCTGCTGACGGTCAGCTTGAATACACAAATGAAGGAATGTATGATATCTTAAACAAGTATTTTAGCTCGGTATTCGTAAATGAAACACCTCAGTGTGAACTCCAAACAGAAACCTTTGAAAAGTCCAGGGTGAACTTACTACGGCAAATATAACAAAATAAAAAATAAAAAAGGTGTATACAAAAACTTAAAGAAGCTTATAGGAAATAAAGAATTAGATCATTGTTCCAGTAGAAATTATTTTTAAGAAATCCATCATATCCGGAGATGTCCGAGGAGGAAAATGGAAGCTAACTAACGTTACTCCCATATTTTAAAAAAAAATGTGACCAAAAAGAATCCAAATAACTACAGGCCTACAAACTTGACTTCAATCCCAGGACAAATTGTAGAAACTATCATTAGAGGTGCTATCGAACACCATTTAGAAAGTAACTGTTTGATAAATTATAACCAGCATGGATTCAGACGAAAACGTTCTTGCGTGACTTACTCGAATTCTACAACACAGTTATCTCCAATTATGACAAAAGAAACAATATAGATTTAATATATCTAGAATTTGCAAAAGCTTTTGATACCGTCTCCCACGAAAGACTACTTACTAAATTAACTTCACACGGAATAAGTGGTAGCCTATTAAGTTGGACTAGTAATTGGTTGAATGACCGAAAACAGAGTTGTTGTAGGTGGCAAAACTTCTAGATGAAAAAAGAAAATGCGAGTGGAGTTCCTCAGAGTTCCGTTCTTAGTCCACTTCTATTTATGATATACATAAATGATATAGACCACGAACTGAAATATGTTCTCTTCAGATTTGCTGAAGATACAAAACTGCAGAATGACAAATGATCATTTAAACCAATTATATATTCAAGAATATTTAGATAAACTAAATTTAACACAAGTATATGCAACGTTATGCACATAGGTAAAATAACAATAAGTACGATTACAAGTTATTTGGTAGTTCGTTAACAAAAGTTTATATAGAAAAAGATCTCGACGTAATTATCAGTAACGATCTCAAACCCTCTAAGTAATGTATTTCAGCCTCTGAGAAAGCAAATATGATTCTAGGACTGATTGTGCGATCTTTTGATTTCAAAAGTCCATCTCTCATTAACAACCTATATAAATAGTTAGTTCGTCCATATTTGAAATATGCTGTTTCCGTATGGTCACCGAATCTCATTAAAGACATTGACAGCTTAGAAAAAGTACAACGACGAGCCACAAAACCGAGCCCCAAAAAAGTGTAGACTCAGAGGTCACTTGAATCATGTCTTAAATATTCTAAAGGGAATTGACAACATCAAAAGTGACAAAATAATTTCACACTGAATGCGAATCTGACAAGAAATGATCTCAAACTGTCAGGAAATGTATTTAATTTGGAGGTGGGTAGAAACAACTTCGCCGACCGTGTAGTTAATGAATGAAATAAACTTCCGTACAGGCAGTGCAGTGTAATTCAGTTCGAAGTTAAAAAATTCGTTTAGATAAACACCTAAACAAGATGCTGTAATGCCTGCCATTTATTTCATATTATT
>NC_134778.1:33930473-33932973 GCF_046742065.1 Oratosquilla oratoria | reverse complement strand
CCACTCTCAGCTTACCTTCCACCAAAAAATGATCTGATATTCCCCCACCCTCTCCCCTTAGCACATGTATATCCTTAACTCTTCCTATCATAATCCTATTTACCACTACATAATCCATTAGCGCTCTATCTACCACCCTTCCATCCACCACCCTCTCCCATGTGTACTTATGCTTGACTTTCTTCCGAAACACTGTATTTGCTATCATCAACGATTAAAGAATTAAGTGACCTAAAGAGCGAAGTTGAAATCCTCAAAAGAGAAAACGAAAGAATAAAGAATGAGGACAAAAATAAAAATGAAGAACTGAAAAAGGAGGTCAAAGAGCATTTACAAGTAGTGATCGGAAAGGTGGAAAAGTCAATTAAAGAAACAGACGTCATTGAAATAAAAAATCAATGGAAACAAGAAAAAAAAATAAAGAAATATCTTTTAGAGAAATATTACAAAAGCAGATGGAGGAAAACACAAAAGAAAAGTTATGAAAGTCATTAAAGAAAAGGAAAATTGGGTGAGACATACAGTTGACAAAGGTAAGTGCATTGTGGTCCATGGTATCCAGGAGAAACATGATATTTATAGATAGCAGAGAGAAAAGGAGGAGAAGGGAATAGCTAAGGAAACTTTGAAAGAAATACAGGATGAAGGGCAAAATTTTGATAAAGAAACCGATGAAATCCACAGGATAGGCAAATATTCAAAAGAAAAATAACATAGACCTCTGAAGATAAAACTAAGAACTCAAATAATAGCCGAGGAGGTATTATCGAAAGCGGTTAAATTGGCGAACAGCGAGAAATTCAAACATATATGGATACAAAAGGAAATGAGTAATAAGGAAAAAGAGAAAGACAAAGCTCTCAGAACTGAAGCCAACGATAGAAATGAGAAAAGAACAGAGACGGAAAAAACGAGTTTTTTTTTCACTTATACCCAAAAAGAAAAGAAAATACGAAACTAAAAGTGGCATACACAAATATCGATGGCATGATATCTGGACTCAATTAAATAAATGACTATCTAGAAATAGAAAAACCTGAAATTATGGCATTTGTAGAGGCCAAACTGAAAGGACTTCTATCAACAAGCAAAATGGGACAAGGTCTATACAACCACTGGGTGAAAAATAAAACAGACAAACAGGTAGGAGGTGTCATGATATTGACCAAAAAAGGTCTAAATGTGACAACGATTAATAAAGGTCAAGACAATGTAGAATTAATTGTGATAAAAGTTATAAACAAAAAGATGAAAAGCAGAAAATTTGTAATAGTGTATGTACCACCAAAAACACAGACTTGGTCGGATAGCGATCATTCTAAATTACTGGAAGACACAATGAATGTGCTAAACGAGTTACTGAAAGAGGGTGGAAACATAGTAATCGTGGGCGATTTTAATGCAAAGGATATAACCTGGGAAGAAATGATAGTAAAAGGGGGAGAAGAACTTTGGAGCAACATTCTACTGAATATGACCATGGAATACACCCTAACACAATGGTTTAAGGAAAATACTAGATATAGAAACAACGAGAAACCGTCGAAACTGGACTTAATATTAGCTTCTGGACCAGATATTGTGAACAAAATGGAGTATAACACACCAATTGGAAAGAGTGACCATATACTAATAGAGTTTGAATTAATAGAATAGAACAATATAGGTAGGAATGATAAACATAGAGAAAAAGGATTAATGTACAACAAAACGGATTTTGCAAAACTAAGAAAAAAATTCCAAAACACAAACTGGGATAAATTCTCTAAAGAGGAAACAAAAATGGAAGACAAATGGAACATATTCAAAGAAAAGTACAAGGAAGGAATTAACAAATATGTATAAAAAAGAAACAAAAAGAGATTTATATAAAGTGTTGGTATAAGAAAAGGTGTAGTGAGGCTAGAGACAGAAGAGACAAAGCCTGGAAAAATGGAAAAAGAGAAAAAAGAAAAAAAAGAAAAATCCAAATGGCAAACATATATAAAACTCAGCAACGAATATGTGAATATACACAGGAAAGAAAAAAGAAATTATGAAAAAGATATTATAGATAAATGTAAGGATCAATCTATTTTTTTTTTTTACAGATATATAAATGAAAAACTAAAGGATAAACATGAAATAGTGAAATTGATTGAAGGAGATAAAGAATATATAGATGACACAGAAATGGCGGAAGTTATCATCAGACATTTCAGGTCTGTTTTTACAATTGAGAGCTCATAATTTTGGGAAGATGGACAACAAGAAAGATCACCCAAAATGAAAGAAATAAAGGTAACACAAAAAGAAACAAGAGACCAAATAAAAAAACGTAGATGCCAGGAAATCGTGTGGACTGGATGGAATTGCGAATTGGATACTGAAAGAGTGTATAGACAAACTGACAGACAAATTATAGAAGATAATAGACTTCTTACTCAAAGAGGGAAAGGTACCGCAAGATTGGAAATATGCAAACATAGTATCAATATATAAAGGAGGAAATAGGAAAGAT
>NC_134778.1:33920473-33922973 GCF_046742065.1 Oratosquilla oratoria | reverse complement strand
AAATGAAAATCAGACAGACAAATGATAACAAAACAAAAGCAAATAATATAAAATAAATTATAATCATTACAGCATCTTGCTTAGGTGTTTATCTAAATGATTCTTAAAGCTTCGAACTGAACTACATTGCACTACTTGTGCAGGAAGTTTATTCCATTCATTAACTACACGGTTGGCAAAGTTGTTTCTACCTACTTCCAAATTGAATCTATTTCCGGACAGTTTGAAACCATTGTTTCTTGTCTGATTCTCATTCAATGTGAAAATTTTGTCACTTTTGATGTTGTCTATTCCCTTTAGAATTTTAAAGACCTGTATCAAGTCACCTCTGAGTCTACGCTTTTTTAGGGAAAATAGATTCATATGTTTAAATCGATTTTCGCATGATTTATTTTTTATATTTGGAATCAGTTTTGTACCTCGCCGTTGTACTTTTTCCAGTCTGTCAATGTCTTTAATGAGATTCGGTGACCATACGGAAACAGCATATTCCAAATATGGACGAACTAACGATTTATATAGCTTGTTAATGATGGACTTTTGAAATCAAAAGATCGCGCAATCAGTCCTAGAATCTTATTTGCTTTCTCAGAGGCTGAAATACACTGCTTGGATGATTTGAGGTCGTTACGAATTTCCAAATAACTTGTAATCGAACTTACTGATATTTTTACCTATGTGCATTACCTTGCATTTACTTGTGTTAAATTTCATTAGCCACTTTTCAGACCATTGCTGTAATTGATCTAAATCTTCTTGAATATCTAATTGGTTTGAGTGATCATTTGCCATTCCGCACAGTTTTGTATCATCAGCAAATTTGGAAACAGTAGATTTTAGTCCATGGTCTATATCATTTATATATACTATGAATAGAAGTGGCCCAAGAACGGAACCCTGAGGAACTCCACTTGTAACATTTTTCCATCTAGAAGTTTTTCCATTTAAAACAACTCACTGTTTTCGACCATTCAACCAATTACTAGTCCAACCTAATAGGCTACCACTTATTCCGTGTAAAGCTAATTTAGTAAGTAGTCTTTCGTATGGGACGGTATCAAAAGCTTTTGCAAAGTCTAGATATATTAAATCTATATTGTTTCTTTTGTCATAATTCGAGATAACTGTATTGTAGAATTCGAGTAAGATAGTCACGCAAGAACGTTTCCGTCTGAAACCATGCTGGCTATCATTTATCAAACGGTTACTTTCTAAATGATGTTCGATAGCATCTCTGATGATAGTTTCCATTATTTTTCCTACGATTGAAGTCAAACTTATAGGCCTATAGTTATTTCGTTTCTTTTTGTCACCTTTTATGAATATCGGAGTAACGTTAGCTAGCTTCTATTCTCTTGGGACATCTCCGGATATGATGGATTTCTTGAAAATAATTTCTAATGGAACAACAATCTCGTTTTTCATTTCCTTTAAGATTCTTGGATGCCAACCGTCAGGCCCTGGTGCTTTATTAACTTTTGAGTTTATCTATACACCTTTTAATTTTTTCTTTTGTTATATTTACCGTAGTGAGTAAGTTTACCCTAGACTTTTCACAGGTTTTAGTTTGGAGTTCACTTTGAGGTGATTCGTTTACGAATACCGAGCTAAAATAATTGTTTAAGATATTACACATTTCTTCAATTGAATATTCAAGTTGACCGTCAGCAGATAATAGTAGACCAATGTGATTCCTAACAACCTTTTTATCTCTAATGTAACTATAGAATTCTTTGGGATTCTCTTTGGATTTATCAGCGATGTTCATTTCGTATTGTCGTTTTCTTTTTCTTATTGTCTTTTTTAAATCTCTCTGTATTGATACATAAATTTCATAGTCATTAGATGCACCCGAGCACTTATATTTCTTATAAGCCTGTCTCTTTTTAGCAATACTTTTTTCAGTTTCTTTGTCGAGCCACTTTGGGCGAGCTTGATTTGGGGGACGTCCATCCTTAAAAGGAATGTAAGTTTCAATTATCTTAGTGAGCGTATTTTGAAATATTTCCCACATCTGATCTACAGGTCTTTCGTTTAATTTTGCCTCCCAATCTGTAAGCTGAAGCTCCTGACGCAGTCCTATGAACTGAGCTTTACGGAAATCGGGTATTGTGGTTGTTATATATATATATATATATATATATATATATATATATATATATATATGCAAAGTAGACCACTTGGAAAAAGGAAACTAACGAAGCAGAGCGCTTTCGTATATTACATCTTCAGTGCAACAAGTGTTGCACTGAAGATGTAATATACGAAAGCGCTCTGCTTCGTTAGTTTCCTGTTTCCAAGTGGTCTACTTTGCATAAGTGAACACACGTACCCGTGTTCTTATTAGCATATATATATATATATATATATATATATATATATATATATGTATATATATATTGTTGAAACATTCCAACAGGTTGACGTAAGTGGAGTAGGAAACACAGGAGTCTTAGTCTGAGGTTATCCCGGACTAGTTTCGCAGGTATATATATATATA
>NC_134778.1:33890473-33905473 GCF_046742065.1 Oratosquilla oratoria | reverse complement strand
TCCTGCCACATTTGCACACAAATATCTAAAACTATGCACTTCCTCCAGTCGCTCTCCCTTAATGCTCACTTCCAGTCTACTGCCACTTTCACCCCTTGTACATCTCATCACCTTACTTTTACCCACATTTATCTTTAGCTTTCTTCTATCACATACTCTCCCAAACTCTGCCACCAACTTCCTCAATCCCTCCTCCAATCCTGCCACAAGCGCAGTGTCGTCCGCAAACAACAGCTGGCTCACCTCCCACTTTTCTCCATTTTCTTTAACCATCTCCAATCCCTTGCCCACTACTCTTGCATTTACCTCTCGTACCATCCCATCCATGTATAAGTTTAACAGCCAGGGCGACATAACGCATCCTTGACGAAGTCCCACCTTTACCTCGAACCACTCACTCTCTCCATTTCCAATCCTGACACAAGCTCTACTACTCTCATAAAAACTCTTGACAGCTCCCAGAAGCTTTCCTCCTATCCTGTATATCTGCATAACCTCCTACAGTGCCTTCCTGTCTACCCTATCATAAGCCTTTTCCAGATCCATAAAAACCCAAAAAAACATCCTTCCCCTTTCCTATAGCTTTCTCACATATCTGTCTTACCACAAAGATCTGATCTACTCAACCTCTACCTGTCCTAAATCCACACTGTTCCTCACCAATTACTCCTGTTCCTCTCCTAATCCTCTCAATCAAGATCCTCCCATAAGCCTTCCCAACTACACTTAACAAGCTAATCCATCTGAAACTACTACATTCACACTTGTCCCCTTTTCCCTTGTAAAGAGGAACTATACAGGCACTCCTCCAGTCCTCCGGTACTCTACCCTCTCTCCAGCAAACATTAAATAACCTCACCAACCAGTCCACTATCACTGTACCTCCCTTTTTCAGACATTCTGCATGGCATCCATCCAGACCAGGTGCCTTACCTGCTTTCATCATCTTAACAAATGCCTTCACTTCATCCTTCCTTATTTCTCCCCCATTCTCCTCACTCATGACTCTCATTTTCTTCGCATTTCCCACTGCAGCTATCATTCCTTCCCTATCCTCCTATATATATATATATATATATATATATATATATATATATTTATATATACATACATATATATATATATATATATATGTATACACATACACATACAGTATATATAGATATATGCAAATATACGTATACTAGGCAAATTACCCGCGCGTTGCTGCGAGTTCGTGAATAATCCCTAACCTAACCATACCCCACCTAACTTTAATCCTTAACCCTAACTATTTTTTAATGAAATATAGTTATCCAAATACCTAGGGTGATAGGGTATCAGAATATATATGGTTATGGGGGTCTATCTCCAAATCCCTAGAAGGAGTTTGTGAACACACAGACAAATGAAAGGTAGTAATCCAAATACCTTGGGTTATAAGGTTTCAGAATATATATGGTTATAGGGGTCTATCTGCAAAAACCAAGGAGGAGTTCGTGAATAACGTCTAACCTAACCATACCCCACGTAACTTTAACCCTTAGCCCTAACCAAAATATATCTTTTTGGAAATGAAATATAGTTATCCAAGTACAAGGAGTGATAGGGTATCAGAATATATATGGTTATGGGGGTCT
Organism: Oratosquilla oratoria; assembly: GCF_046742065.1. NCBI lineage: Eukaryota > Metazoa > Arthropoda > Malacostraca > Stomatopoda > Squillidae > Oratosquilla > Oratosquilla oratoria. The sequence goes on along the minus strand of NC_134778.1, from coordinate 33,903,854 downwards.
ATCTCCAAAACCCTAGGAGGAGTTCGTGAACAAATAAGAAAAACAAAAAGAGAGACAGACAAATGAAAGATAGTAATCAAAGTACCTTGAGTTATAAGGTTTCAGAATATATATGGTTATAGGGGCCTATCTGCAAAAACCTAGGAGTAGTTCGTGAATAATCACTCTCCTAACCATACTCCATCTCACCTTAACCCCTAACCCTAACCAAAATAATTATTTTTTGGAAATGAAATATAGTTATCCAAGTACCTGGAGGAATATGGTATTAGAATATATATGGTTATGGTGGTCTATCTCAAAAACCCTAGGAGGAGTTCGTGAACAAAAAATAAGCAAACAAACAATTAAATAGACTGACAGACACAGGGCTACTACTTTATTATAGTAAATATATATATATACATACATATATATATATATATATATATATATATATATATACTGTATATATATAAGACTGAAGGAGTAGGAAGCAGACGAGGGGTAATAGGAGAACTTTGTGCTTTAACGTTTCGACTAGCAGGATCTTGATCACAAAACATAAAATTCTCCCATTACTACTCGTCTGCTTCCTCCACCTTTAGTCTTATTTATCATAATATAGCCAATATATATATATATATATATATATATATATATATATATATATATATATATATATATATATATATATTGAGGAATGGACGACAAAATGAGTGGCAGGGTGGTGAGATAAACACCGAGAACCGTTGAAGGTTTATTAACTGACGTTTCGCTCTTAACAGAGCTTCTTCAGAGTGTACAAACATGATCGGGAAATCAACAGTTATATATCTTACATCATTCCGCGTTCCTTCCTTAACCCACCCCCTCCCTCCCTCACTGTTACTAAAAGGAAGGAGTCCCAGGATGAGGGGATTACCAAAGACACACAAGCCGGGTATACCGATGAGACCCATTACGTCAGGTATCGACAGCGCTCCCCACAGGTTAACCAAGTGTTTAGCCAAACCGTTATCTCGATGTTTGGGGACACTTAGCAGTGGCCATTTGAAGGACTCAAGTGACCTAATCACGAGACTCAGTAATGTGGATTTCTCACAGAAAGTCATGATAAGTTACGATGTAACTGCTTTGTTCACAAATGTTTGCGCAGAAGGGGCACTAACAGCAGCCAAGGAAGCCATCGGTAATATAGATGACCAGGATTTACCAGTGGGAAAAAATTATTTCTTAGAATTAGTCTCTCTGTGTATCAGATTCGGACCGTTCATGTTCCAGGATGAGGAATATTGTCAGATACGTGGTCTGGCAATGGGGAGTCCACTCAGTGCAGTCCTAGCATCATTATACATGGAAGTTTTGGAGAGAGATCATTTTATGAAAATTATGGGAAGAGGGACCCATTGGTTTCGATATGTAGACGACGTCCTAGTCATTGCCCCGGAGAAAACCAATTTCACCACCAAACTTAATAGGCTGAACATGATAGACAGGGATATTCAGTTCACAGTAGAACACGAGGTGGATCAAAAGTTACCTTTCTTGGATGTATTAATTTGGAGGAAGGATAACGGCACGGTGGGTTTCTCGGTTCACAGAAAAGCTACCAACAAAAATTACCTCATCCACTACTTTTCGGCACATAGTGAAAGGATAAAGAGAGGAGTAATAATTGGATTTTTTCTCAGAGCGTTCCGGGTATGTAGTGAAGAACATATTGACAGAGAAATCAAATATATTTTTAAAGTGTTCTCAGGACTAAAATATCCAGAAGAGTTACTCCATAGTTTGAAGAAAATAGCTCTTAAAATAATGGAAAAGAGAAATGATGAGAAAAAGGAGACTAAGGAAGGTGGCTTCATTGTAGTTCCCAACTCCAAGCACACAGAAGAGTTAGGACATTTGCTCCGCAGAGCAGGGCTGAAGATCGCCAGTACATCCAGTACGAAGATAGGTGAAGTAGTGAGAGGTAAGAGTAGAAATGAACATAATAACAACAGCATGGTTTACAGAATCCCATGTGGTGGCTGTGACCTAAACTACTTTGGGGAGACAGGAAGAGGCATACACAAGCGGACATATGAGCACAAGAGCGACTTGAGGGCCCACCGAACATCAAACGCCCTGGTGATTCATGCGGAGGAATACGGACATTTACCTAACTGGGACGGAGTGGAAATATTAAAACAAGGATTAGACAAGAAAAAAAAATAGTAGAGGCAGCTTTTATAGCATCCCAGCCCTGCTGTAAACATCGTGATGGTTTTATTAAGCTGTCCAAAATGTCCGGCTGGATGGTCTTACAAGAGCTGAAGGGTATGAGAGGGAGGGAGGGGGTGGGTTAAGGAAGGAACGCGGAATGATGTAAGATATATAACTGTTGATTTCCCGATCATGTTTGTACACTCTGAAGAAGCTCTGTTAAGAGCGAAACGTCAGTTAATAAAACTTCAACGGTTCTCGGTGTTTATCTCACCACCCTGCCACTCGTATATATATATATATATATACATATATATGTAATATATATATATATATATATATATATATATATATGTATATGTATATATATATACATATATATATGTGTATATATACATATATATATATATGTATACATGTATATATATATATGTATATATTACAAAGGCGGAGCATGCCGATAGAAGACCTTTTGGACCATAACTAGGTCGTATACGAAAAAAAATATATTATATAAAATGTAGATAAAAAAATTATGATGATATAGATAACAATAGAAATAATACACAAGTATAGTTAAATGACAAACAAACCGATAAACAGTAAATAATAATAAACTGACAAACAAATAATAACAAATGGAAATCAAGCAAACATGAAATAAACAGACAAATAATAACAAACAAATAATCAAATAATACAAAATAAATCAGTCATTACAGCATCTTGCTTAAGTTGTTTCTACCCACTTCCAAATTAAATCTATTTCCTGACAGTTTGAGGCCATTATTTCTTGTCGGATTCTCATTCAGTGTAAGAATTTTGATGTTGCCAATCCCCTTTAGAATCTTAAATACCACTATCAAGTCACCTCTTAGTCTACGCTTTTTTAGGGAAAAAAGATCCATATGTTTTAATCGGTTTTCGTATGATTTATTTTTGATATTTGGAATCAGTTTTGTGGCTCTCCTTTCTATTTTTTTCCAACCTGTCAATGTCTTTAATGATATTCGGTGACCATACAGAAACAGCATATTCCAAATGTGGACGAACTAACGATTTTTATAGCTTGTTAATGAGATATGGACTTTTGAACTCAAAAGATCGTGCGATCCTGCTTTCTCAGAGGCTAATACACTGCTTAGATGATTTGATAACCTTACTAATATTTACCACTAGATCCTTTCCACTATCCACTTTTGTTAACGAATTTCCAAATAACTTGTAATTACTGTTGTTTCTACCTATGTGCATATATATATATATATATATATATATATATATATATACATGTATGTATATATATGTATATATATATATATATATATATATATTCTTTAAGGCATATAGAATTATATGCAACAGCAAATTGAGCTCTGATGAGTTTCCGATGAAGAGTCTCAAGTCTTCTAAAGATCTCTCTAGCATGGAGAGGTAAAGAAAAAACCAAGTTGCCGATAGAAGCCATCTAATGGGTAGAACAGGATACAAGACGTTTCGCTAATCACAGTTAGCATTTTCAATTGTGACAATAGCAAAGAAATGGATGATTATAAATACAGAAAGTAAACACTAGGAAAGATTACAAAGAAAGACCGTTATTCTGGTCTGAAACTGAGAAAGGACACGTTGAATATCGGGGAAAGGAACGCGGGAAGGGGAACTGTGACCACTGGGAAAGGACACTCAGATGACCGTTACTGTGGCCTGGGTGTCCGTCGCGGACGGAGTGACTGCTCATGGGAGGGCTGATTTGTCTCGTAGCTGGGTTGTCTGGTTTGGCGGATTCTGAATGGTTTGAGGCTGGGAAGGATGGTGGGGGCTTCCTGTTGGGTGTTCAGTGTAGGTTGGCTGTATTTAATGTGGAGGGCCTCAAGGAGGGCAAGGCGGCGCTTGTCACTTTCTTGGTCTAAAATGGTGGTATTGTCCACTAGGATGGATCTGGTGATTGGAATGTTATGGGTCTCCTGAAGGTGTCGCTTAGGGCCTCCATTGTTAAGGTGGTATGTCAACCGTCTGGAAAGGCGAGTGGTAGTGAGTCCGATGTAGGAATCTTGGGGCGTACGTACGGCCGGTACGTAGACGACATCTTCGTGAGGACCACCGACTCTGAGGAGCGTGAACACCTTCGCTGCCTCCTTCAAGAAGTGTCAGGTCTTCGATTTACGACGAAGGAGGCGACAGACGGCGTCCTTCCTTTTCTTGATGTGCTCCTCACCCAGAAAATCGACGGGAGCACCCACACAGCAGTGTACACCAAGCCAACTAATTCTGGATTGTGCTTGAATGGAGAGAGTGAGTGCCCTAAAAAATATAAGGACTCCACTATTGCATCCTTCTATAGGAGAGCCCTCACCCATTGCTCCAGTTGGACCTCCACCCAGAAAGAAATTGACCGGTCTACACAGCTCTTAGTCAACAATGGCCACTCAAACAGCGACTGCCAACGTGTACTGCGGGCCGTCATGAGCAAGTGGTACGAAGGGCAACAGACTCCTGTAGAAGAAGGCAATACCTTTACCTTGTTCTATAGGGCCTACATGTCGAGCGCTTATAAGGAGGATGAGAAAGCACTTCTTCGTATCATCAAGGACAATGTGACCCCCACCAACGAGATGGACAGCATTAAACTTGCCATTTATTATAAGAACAGGAGGACTAAAGACCTTATCATGAAAAATAACAGCTCCCCACGCCCATCCGACATCGAGTGTGTGAGTCTGGTGTACCAGTTTAAGTGTCCTTTTGGGGACTGTACGCCCCAAGATTCCTACATCGGACTCACTACCACTCGCCTTTCCAGACGGTTGACATACCACCTTAACAATGGAGGCCCTAAGCGACACCTTCAGGAGACCCATAACATTCCAATCACCAGATCCATCCTAGTGGACAATACCACCATTTTAGACCAAGAAAGTGACAAGCGCCGCCTTGCCCTCCTTGAGGCCCTCCACATAAAATACAGCCAACCTACACTGAACACCCAACAGGAAGCCCCCACCATCCTTCCCAGCCTCAAACCATTCAGAATCCGCCAAACCAGACAACCCAGCTACGAGACAAATCAGCCCTCCCATGAGCAGTCACTCCGTCCGCGACGGACACCCAGGCCACAGTAACGGTCATCTGAGTGTCCTTTCCCAGTGGTTACAGTTCCCCTTCCCGCGTTCCTTTCCCCGATATTCAAAGTGTCCTTTCCCAGTTTCAGACCAGAATAACGGTCATTTCTTTGTAATCTTTCCTAGTGTTTACTTTCTGTATTTATAATCATCCATTTCTTTGCTATTGTCACAATTGAAAATGCTAACTGTGATTAGCGAAACGTCTTGTATCCTGTTCTACCCATTAGATGGCTTCTATCGGCAACTTGGTTTTTTCTTTACCTCTCCATGCTAGAGAGATCTTTAGAAGACTTGAGACTCTTCATCGGAAACTCATCAGAGCTCAATTTGCTGTTGCATACAATTCTATATGCCTTAAAGAAAATATTTTGCCGCGTTACTCCAATATATATATATATATGTATACATATATACATGCATATATATATATATATATATATACATATATATATGATTTATATATGTCACGATAAACAGTTTGTGAAATATACATATATATATATACATATATAAATCATATATATATATATATATGTACACACACACACACACATATATATATATATATATGTATAATATATATATATATGTGTGTGTGTGTGTGTATGTATACACACATACACACACACACACACACACATATATAATATATATATATATATATATATACATATATGCAAGTGTAAATATAATTAAGTACATGTATATTTAAAGATATACTTGACCTCATTATCGGCCAACCTCCGCCCCGACCTCATAAAGGACACATAACCTGAGTCGCCCCATTTCCATGTCCCCAAATGTACCCTTCTTAGCTATATATTTTCTTATACTCCACACTATGTTTTATTCTGCTGAGTGAAGAGGACCACAGATAGTGGTCGAAATATACAAAATTTCTGTCCATCATATCTTATTCTCCGATAGTGGGTCAATAAATATTATTTTACAAATGTGCTACTACATTACTCCACACTATTTTTCATTCTGCTGAGTGAAGAGGACCACAGATAGTGGTCGAAATATACAGAATTTCTGTCCATCATATCTTTTTCTCCAACAGTGGGTCAATAAGTCATATTTTACAAATGTGCTACTACATTAACCTTCCTACTGTATATATATATATATATATATATATATATGTATATATATATATATATATATATGTATATACATATGTATATATATATATATATATATATATATGTAAATACACATGTGTATATACATATATGTATATACATATATATATATATATATATAATATATATATTTATATGTATATGTATATGTATATGTATATATATATATATATACACACATATGCGTGTGTGTATACATAAAATATACATATATATACATACATGTATATATATATATGTATATATATATATATATATATATATATATGTGTATAGAAATAAAATTAATTATAAACTATGTAGATTATATAAGATTTATATAAAGTAAAACATAAGGTGAATAAACACACTAAAAAGAAATATGTCACGATAAACAGTTTGTGAAATAAAATAATAAAATGCATAAATGGATAAATAAATTATAGAAATGAGATCAGTTAGAAGAAATTAATAAATAGACAGGTAATTAAACAAATAGATTAATCAAATAAAATATTTCAGTGGCGGTCTAATATAATCTATAAAGAACATGAATATTCGAAACTACGCCTACATAGGTGTTCACCCACCTGCCCTTCATAACCGACACCTGCACAAATGCACACCTGTTGATACCAAGTATCCTATCTTCTGTGATGGATAACGGATTGATTTTATTGAGCCAGGTTTCCCTCCTCGCGATGATTGATTTCTTTGCAACGTAGCTAATTAGTGTTGCCTGTAATTGGCTCGGGATGATTTGAATTACGGTCATGAATAATTACGATTATGCCGAAGTCATTTCATGTCAAAAGCTGAGTTGGTTCGAGTATTTTGACTGATGCCACACTGTTTTATAAGAACATGAACATGGTGGAAGACTACAAGATACCGTAAGGCTTACACTAGGTTGGTCTATGTCCCTTACATAAGAACACAAGAACATAAGAATGAAGACTTTTAAGAGACCATAAGGCCTACACTAGGCAGCTCCGTATCCATCACCACCTGTCATCCCCATCCGTAAAGTTGTCTAATTGTTTCTTAAAACAACTGATAGTTTCAGCGCTTAGTGCATGGTTACTAAATCTATTCCATTCGTCGACCACCCTATTAGTAAACCAATTCTTACCTATTTCCTTCTTAAATCTAAATTTGTCCAGTTTAAAACCATTACTGCGAGTCCTGCCCTGTTGTTTTAATATGATGACCTTGTTTGCATCACCCTTGTTAAAGCCTTTGATCCACTTGAACACCTCTATTAGATCACCCCGGACCCTGCGTCTTTCCAGAGAGTGTAAGTTAAGGTGCCTAAGCCTCTCTTCATAAGGCAAATTTCTGAGTCCATGTATCACTTTTGTCATTCTTCTCTGTACTGATTCTAGTGAATTGCTGTCCATTCTGTAGGGCGGAGATCAAAACTGTACCGCATAGTCAAGGATGGGTCTAGCTATCGTTAGATAGATTTTGATAATTACCTCTGCACTTCTATTCGTTACCGTCCTAGCAATGAAACCTAATTCTCTGTTAGCTTTATTCCTGGCGCTAATGCACTGTTTCCTGGTTTTAAGGTCCGAACTCACTAGAATTCCCAAGTCTCTCTCGTACTTAGTTCTCTCTAAAAGCGTGTTATCTAAGCTGTATCTATTTTCGGGGTTGTGTAGCCCTACGTTTAACACACTACACTAAGAGATATTGAAGTTCATTTGACATTTCACCGACCATGTGAACAATTGGTTGAGATCATCCTGCAGAATCTCTGCGTCGTCTCCAGACCAAATTAGGCGTCCTACTTTAATGTCGTTTGCAAACTTACTAACATCACTATTTATCCCATCGTCTAAGCCGTTTATGTACATAATGAACAACGAGGGACCCAAAACCGAGCCCTGGGAGACCCCACTAGTAATATTGCCCCACCTAGATTTTACTCCATTTGTGGTGACCCGCTGTTTTCTGTTACTAATCCAAGCTCTAATCCATTCTAACAATTTTCCTCCTATGCCATGGGCTTTGATTTGATTTAGTAGTCTCTGGTGTGGCACCTTGTCGAACGCTTTGCTAAAGTCAAGGCAAATAACATCGTAATTATCATTGTTATCTGACGCCTTATATACTTTAGTGTAAAAGGATAGAAGATTAGTCACACATGACTTACCCTTGGAGAAACCATGCTGTGTATCACGAATTAGATTATGCCTTTAGATGTGTTCTCTGAGTCTATTTATTATTACTGATTCAAGCATTTTTCCTACAACCAATGTCAAACTGATTGGTCTGTAGTTACATATAGACGATCTATCTCCCTTCTTAAAAACAGGAGCAACGTTTGCCTGTCTCCAAGCAATAGGCACAAAACCAATGTCTACCTATTTATCAAATATTTCAGTTAACTGGTCGCAGATTTCAAATTTACACTCCTTTAGCATTCTCCGAAAAATCTCGTCTAGACCCGGGGATTTTGTAGCTTTAAGCCTTTCAATCTGTTTGACTACTTCTTCTTTATTAGTGCTGATATTAGATAGACTTTCTCCATCCACTCTGAAAATCTGATCGCAGTCAGGTACTTTATCTAACCTCACATTAGTAAACACCAAGAGAAAATAATTTTTAAAATCCTCACTCAATTTTCCTTAGATTCTATCATGACATTCTTTCTTTATCTTTTGTTCTATAGAGATGAAAGATACGCTTTGGGTTGGATCTTGCTTGACTGGCAATCTTAATTTCATAATTACGTCTCGTTGTACGCGTATTCTTTTTAACCTGCTTTGCCATTTCGTTATGTCTTGATCTAAGGTGTTTTTCCCCGTTTTTTATTTTTACGTAAAGTCCTCTTTTCATTCCGATCTCATGTTTCAATCTGTCCGTCATTCATTTGGAAGTATTACTATTTTTCCATATTGGCTTCAGGGAGATAAACGTATTTTGTGCATTAATAATTACATCAGTTAGATTGTTATACATTTCATCCAAATCGCTGTCCTATCTGTTGAGCCCCCGCCCTAAAGTGACCTGACCCCTGGTCATGTACCGAGACCTGACCACGCCGACAATGTCCGAAACGTCCGTATGACATTTCATATTCAATTTCAAATAGGTTTTTATATTGTTAAAGTTTGCTCTCCTGAAGTCTGGTACTTGGACGTTATTCGTACTTTTTAATTCTTCCAAAATAATATTAAATCTTATTTCTTGATGATCGCTAGAGCCTAGACTATATCTTATTTTTACGTTACTCATTAGGTGCTCATTATTAGTTAAAAGTAAGTCCAGGGTATTTTCTCCCCTCGTAGGATCGGTTTTAGGAAATTATTCTTCACCACATCTAGGAATTTCTTTGTTTTTCTGATCTCCTATTAAAGTTTCCCAGTCAATGTTTCTATAATCAAAATCTCCCATGATTACAACGTTTCTGTACTGGGACGCTCTGCGAATTTCATGATTCAGGGGATCAGTCTGCTTAATGCTGAGGTTAAAAGGTCTATACAAGACGCTAATAATAACTTTCTTATTCTTGCCTATAATCTCTACCCAAATAGATTCAATATAGTCCTCTTCCTTAATCGAATTGTTGATAATACAGTTTATTGTATTTTTAACGAAAAGTGCTACACCTCCCCCCACTCCTGCCAACCCTATCCTTGTGAAAAAAACTTATATCCTTCTATTTCAATTTCTGGAAAGAAATGTTTATCAGCCATGTTGATCCAGGATTCAGTAATAAATATAATATCAAAATTCTCTACGCATGCTTTACCTCACAGCAAATCAATTTTGTCAATTATGCTTCTGCTATTTGTATACTAAACTTTAAGTTTATCTTCCCGCCATCTGCTTTGGTGATCCTTTTCACAGTCCCTCTCTAAGTTGGTTCTATTGCCTAAACTATATTCTGATACCTCCCCCTACTCCCACATAATCTACCTGAAAAAAAGACCCTGCAGGATACCTACTTCTCGCTCAAGGGATTCAGCAAGGAGCCAAAATCCTCTGGGCGACAAGTGCACCCCGTCCCTTGTACTGTATATAGATGATTCTTACCGTAGAAGCGGTCCCAGTTGTCGACAAATGCCCATCCATTGGCCTTACAATGTTTTGCCAGCCTGCAATTCATTGCAATAGCCCTGGAATACATGCCTCCAACTCTACGCCTCGGAAGGATTCCACATACAAAAGGAACACCTCCTTTATTCCTAATCTTGTCTACCGCATCCCGGAACCGCACAAACAATTCCTCACTCCCTAACTTACCTATATCATTGCCCCCGGCACTTAAACAAACGACAGGGTCCTTTCCTTCCCCTGCTAAACACTCTTCAGTCCTATCTCTAACATGTATCCCCGCGCCAGGGAAACACACCTGCGTCATATGTTTCCTATCTTTATCACAGAAAACCCAGTCTAAGTACCTCACTTGACTGTCTCCTACAACCAAGATCTTACATGTGGGCAAGGATTCAGCGTCTGCCCTTCCCTTCTTCTCTTGAATTTCCTTTGTTTCTTCTTCCTGTAGACCCGCTAGTCCTTAAAACGAGTTCTTGCAATCGAGTGGGACTGGTGAGGACTTTTTTTTTCCAATTTTCCGCGTATTATTTGTCACCGTTTTCCTCCCAGGCTCCAAACTAGTTTTGTCATCCGTATTTTGGACCTTCGGACGGAGAACTCGATTCTTCTCTTTAAGGCACTTTATAGCATCCTCCAAGGCTTCAATTCTACTAAGGAGATATTGTACCTCATCGGCGCTGAACACGGTTGACCTGACCTGAGTGACGACTACTGCTCAACTGCGACACGACTACTCCTCAACTTACTATATATTAGCCTTATCCATAAAGTTATCTCATCTTCTCTTAACACAACCCATTCCTTTGATGCTAACTACATGATTACTAAGTCTAATCTATTCGTTAACCACTCTGTTTGAAATCCAGTTCTTTCCTATTTCCCTTTTTAGTTGAAGAGAGTTCCGCTGGGACGTATGTAGCTCTTCCTGTTTCTATATCGTATCATTCGAGATTTGTCTACATGACGTCTGATCTCGAGGTCAGTTCGACTGAGACGAGAAGAAGAATTCGGAGAAGAAGAGGAACGCGAAGAAGAACAAGAAGAAGAAGAACGCGTAGAAAAACGAGAAGAAGAAAAAGAAGAACAACACGAAGAAAAAGATAAAGAAGGCGAAGATGAAGAAGAAGAAGGCGAAGAGGAAGAAGAAGAAGAAGAAGAAGAAGAAGAAGAAGAAGAAGAAGAAGAAGAAGAAGAAGAAGAAGAAGAAGAAGAAGAAGAAGAAGAAGAAGAACGCCATGACGAAAAAAAAAAAAAGAACGCGAAGAGCGCGAAGAAGAATGCAAAGAAGAAGAAGAATTAGAATTAGAAGAAGAAGAAGAAGAAGAAGAAGAAGAAGAAGAAGAAGAAGAAGAAGAAGAAGAAGAAGAATAACAACAACAACAACAACAATAACAACAACGCGAAGAAGAAGAAGAAGAAGAAGAAGAAGAAGAAGAAGAAGAAGAAGAAGAAGAAGAAGAAGAAGAAGAAGAAGAAGAAGAAGAAAAAGAAGAAGAAGAAGAAGAAGAAGAAGAAGAAGAAGAAGAAGAAGAAGAAGAAGAAGAAGAGAAGAAGAAGAAGAAGAAGAAGAAGAAGAAGAAGAAGAAGAAGAAGAAGAAGAAGAAGAAGAAGAAGAAGAAGAAGAACGCGAAGAAGAAGAACGCGAAGAAGAAGAACGCGAAGAAGAAGAAGAAGAAGAAGAAGAAGAAGAAGAAGAAGAAGAAGAAGAAGAAGAAGAAGAAAGTTGAAAAGTTGACCATATCCTACAGTGATTCATGAGCGGTGGTGTAATCGGAAACATGCTGGTCTCGCATTCTCTCAGTTCAGGGTTTAAATCCCGCACTCCTATCTGATTCCTTGCAGTTACTGGACAGAGACGATGGTTTCGACCGCAGTTATTCAGCGCCTCCTGGCGTACGCTCCTCAGTTTCTTCTTTCTCTATTGACCTTCTTAACCCATTCAACTCCGATGACAAGATGTCTTGTCATTTGGTCAAATAAAACAAAAAATCATAAAACACCAAAATGTTTGATCAAACACCAGAAAAATATGACGTCAATCCTCGCTTCGCTCGCAGCGAAGCGAGGACTGACGTCATATTTTTCTGGTGTTTGATCAAACATTTTGGTGTTTTATGATTTTTTGTTTTATTTGACCAAATGACAAGACATCTTGTCATCGGAGTTGAATGGGTTAAGTTTGCAGGAAAATGGAAGCCTCGCAGATGGACGCGAAGGTTTTTTTCCATATAGATGAGTCCTGGATGGACGCAACTATATGTAATTATAATAAATATACAGTAATATGTGTACCATTTCAGCAAAACCCTTACTATGTTGACCTAATTGTTGTGTAAGTAAATGTTTCTTGCGTCTAAATGGGACGCGTTCATTTGGCGCGCATCTATAAATCTGTTAAACCTCTTCGTTATGTCGTTAATTGTTAAGTGTTGCCATGATAAAAAAAAATTCTAGCATTAAAGAGGAGGTGGATCAAACCAATGGAGAGTTGATAATGCAGCAGCTTTAGTAAATATTTACTGGACGTGGCGAATCAGCGGAGAGAGCTTCTTGATGAAATAGGGGAAATAATAATAAGTAAAAAAAATCACTTATCTAACGGAATCAAAGAAAAATAGACTATTTGCATTAAAAAATGTACGATTAAGCAAAATCAAAGAAAATATGAATCTTCACAAAAAAAAAAAATATTCATTTAATAGATAACCAGGTTTAGTATAATGAATGCATAGTGCTGAGTCTGAATATCGTCGTCAATTTCAGTTCTATTTATGATTTATTGATCTATTTATTCTTGCTGTAGTTGCTCGACTTTATTCAGATAAAGGAAACTTTCTTATCGACGAAAAGATTGAGACGAATAACTAGTGAATGGAT
>NC_134778.1:33877973-33885473 GCF_046742065.1 Oratosquilla oratoria | reverse complement strand
ATCGACAGTCGTAATCAATCACACTTTCCTGTACAGCCAGCTGGGTGTGAGGTGGGGATGGGGTGGAGGGGAATGTCCTGCTTAAATGTAAATAATATTTCACTGTATGATAGAACTGTTGTGATAAATCATAGCCCGTCGTCATCGATCACGAGATTAAATACTGTTTGCTGTGAATGATACGTACTGGAGAACAGGATGGTTGTGATGTGTCATAATCCATTTGGTTTAATGTGATCATTGGTCCCTTTTCACCGTTGCCTTGGAGTGAAGAGTCCCGCTAGAACTATTGATGCGGTAGGGAATTTTACTCAGATAATAAGGTACGTCGACGTCATCTATAAAGGCTACTCTGGATAGACATGGCAACAATAACAATAATAACATAAATAATTACAACTTGTATACAGGTTCGTGTATTCTAATCCAAAGGTAGTAAAAGATCGTCCCCTTCTTCTACACTATATTTTGATACTTTAGAAATACACGACATAGACTCTCCATAAGTCCACGTTCACCTGTAACTGTCTCTCCCGGCTCCGGCCTGAGTCTTTATACGAAGTAAAATGCTAAGATAGTTTCCAGAGAGGTGAGTTGACAGTTTTACAATGTTTAGGGTTTTTATACTACAAGTTGAGGGTTTGATATACAAAGGATATTAAAATACAGTTAGAAATGTTATGTGGTTAATCCATGTGATTTAATTTATGTTCAGGTTGATTCAAGGCGAGGGTGTGTGTTTGTTCGTATATATTTTATGATGTAGTTTTCCGTGGGTGATGTTACAATGTGTAAGGATACACAACTAAAGTAAAACATAAACAACATCAGCAACAACATCAGCAAAAACGTCAACAAATGTAACAAAAAAAGTCTATCTACTTATATACTGAGAGCTTTTTCTTCCTTATGAGGGAGGTAGCATAGTCAGAGGCATGCACCTATTCCCACCCACAATCCCTTCCACCACCCCCTCCACTCCTCCCATCTCAGCTCCTCAAGAATGACGAGTCATCCCTGCATCCGCCAACTGCCCTAGCTCCTGACCAAAAATAAATAAATAAATAAATAAATAAAATAAAACTAATAGAAATTAATGCAAGAAACTCTACTTCAAAAGAATCATCGACTAAGATTCTCAATGATATCACCATGAGTACCATTATTGTCATTATTTTTATTATTATAATTATTATTATCATCGTTATTAGTATTATTATTATCGCTATTATTATTATTATTATTATTATTATTATTATTATCATTATTATTATTATTATTATTATTATTATTATTATTATTATTATTATTATTATTATTATTATTATTATTATTATTATTATTATTATTATCATTATTATTACCATTATTACTATTATCATTATTATTACTATTATTACTATTATTATTATTATTATTATTATTATTATTATTATTATTATTATTATTATTATTATTATTATTATTATTATTATTATTATTAATATCATTATTATTATAATCATTATTATTATAATTATTATTATCATTATCATTATTAATATTATTATTATTATTATTATTATTATTATTATTATTATTATTATTATTATTATTATTATTATTATTATTATTATTATTATTATTATTATTATTATTATTATTATCATCATCATCATCATCATTATTATTATTATCATTATTATTATTGTTATTGTTAAAATTATTATTATTATTATTATTATTATTATTATTATTATTATTATTATTATTATTATTATTATTATTATTATTATTATTATTATTATTATTATTATTATTATTATCATTAATATCATCATCATCATCATCATCATCATCATCATCATCATCATCATCATCATCATCATCATCATCATCATCATTATTATCACTATTATCATTATTTTTATTATTATTATTATTATTATTATTATTATTATTATTATTATTATTATTATTATTATTATTATTATTATTATTATTATTATTATTATTATTATTATTATTATTATTATTATTATCATTATTACTATTATATTCCTTCTAATGTTACCATGGTAACCATAAATACCATCACCTTCACCATACCATAGAGAACACCATTCCTTCTAACACAATCACCACTCGAGTTTCCTTCAACATAACCACCAACAATACACGATACATCGCACACACATCCGACTACATTCTCCCTCTCCTTCTCCCTCTCTCCTTCATCCATTGCTTTCTTCCCTCTCTCCTTTCCCTTCTTTCCTTTCTCATTCCTTTACTACACTATCCCCAACCCCATGTACACCTCCAACATAATTTCCAACAAGGAATACTCTTCATCAAAATTGCCTCCCCTCTCATACTCTTCTCCCCCATAGAAGCATCTATAGATTCAAGCCGCATACTCATTCTCCCTCTAGTCTCTCCACCACCACTATGCATATCTCCAAAACACTATCACTAACAATGAACTCTGCTTCAAAGGCCTTTCCACTCCCCCAGCATCCTCTTCTCTTAGCCAATACCTTCTCTTAGTTCCGGACACGCCCTCTCTCTCTCTCTCTCTCTCTCTCTCTCTCTCTCTCTCTCTCTCTCTCTCTCTCTCTCTCTCTCTCTCTCTCTCTCTCTCTCTCTCTCTCTCTCTCTCTCTCTCTTTCTCTCTCCCTACATCATCTCCAACACTCGGTCACACCCCTTTAATACTTGGCATTGTTGTATGCAGCGGCGTTAATCGCCTGTGTGCGTGTGTGCGTGTGTGCGTGTGTGCGTGCGCGCGTGTGCGTGAGTACGTACGTGCGTACATGCGTGCGTCCCTGCCCTAAGTCGAGAGTTCAAGCCACCAGTGTAGCCAACTCCTCCTCCCTACCACCATCGCCGCCGCACGCGTCACTCTAACCTCCACCATATCGTGACCACGGTTGATAAGGTACTTGTTAACCGTAACCAGCACTGATAAGCGGGTTAGTAAATGATGTCACACTGTCGCAATCACAAACGTAAAGCAGATAAACCACAGCATAATCATAAAATCAGTGTGCTAACTGCATCATCATATGTCAATATTCATGATATATTATAATTAGATAATGATTTCAAAACTTGAATCCCTTCTAAACACCCACACGCCTTTACATATCTCATTCTGGCTAACGTCCTTCAAAGGGAACAAATAACGACACTACAATAACTACGGAACAAAGGCTAAAACTACCACGACCATCGCACGGCGCCAACAATCAATAACAAACAACCAACTGTGGCAGTTCAGTCTGACAACACTCGTTAATACGGAGTCACGTTAGCAATCGGTTGTGGCGGCCACAACTGCCCAAGTTTCGTTGCCAACAGAGTCTCATAACGTGGCGAGCCACCGCCACCTGCGAATACAATGAAAGAACACACGGCAGGAGACCATTTGCTTCGTGACAAGGCCCTTTGCTGAATATACGAATTAATAGAGAAGGTATATTAAAGCAAAATACAAAAAAAAAAAAAAAATAGTAAGATTGCATACCGTACATGCATATATGCATGAATTATATATATACATCACTTTCATACATGCATAGATACATACATCGTACATAACCTAAAAGGCTTCCGAACAGCCTCTGTAGCTCCTTAGTAAATGACGACGACGACGACGACGACGACCACGACGACGACGACGACGACGACGACGACGACGACGACGACGACGACGACC
Source organism: Oratosquilla oratoria (assembly GCF_046742065.1). Classification (NCBI taxonomy): domain Eukaryota; kingdom Metazoa; phylum Arthropoda; class Malacostraca; order Stomatopoda; family Squillidae; genus Oratosquilla; species Oratosquilla oratoria. The sequence continues at coordinate 33,881,776 of NC_134778.1, read as the reverse complement.
ACGACCACGACGACGACGACGACCACGACCACGACGACGACCACGACCACGACCACGACCACAACCACAACCACAACCACAACCACGACCACGACCACGACCACGACCACGACCACGACCACGACCACGACCACGACCACGACCACGACGACCACGACCACGACGACCACGACCACGACCGCAACCACGACGACGACCATGACGACCACGACGACCACGACGACCACGACGACCACGACGACCACGACGACGACCACGACGACCACCACGACGACCACCACGACGACGACGACGACCACGTCGACGACGACGACGACCACGACGACCACGACGACAACAACGGGAGCATGACAAAAAACAAAAAACGGATACTTCGGTAAGTTTCCCTTTGTTTCTCTCCCTTTTCAGAACTCCAGAGCATATTTTCCTCATTAAAACAAATATTCTGAAGAGGAATAGTTTCTTCCGACAAAGTGGCTTAAGATTCATAGTGCTGTAAATAACGCAAGGTCCAAGATGAATGACCCATAAATAACAAGTACTCCTAATGTTGTAAATAACTTATAAATGACATGTAAAACCAATGAAAAACAAATATTAACACTTTTACCTGGTGATATATCTTATGGGGTTTTGTTCTGAGCAAAACCAGATTATATTTTCCACAATATATTGCTTTTTATACTACGTCCTGGCTAAAAATAGACATTATACTAGGACAAGTCATGGTCTTATAAGGCCGGCCACACACGTGCAGTTTAAACTGACAGTTACAACTGTTCAGTTATAACTGTCAGTTGAAACTGCACGTGTGTGGGTATCTCAGTGATACTGAGATACCCACACACGTGTAGTTTCAACTGACAGTTATAACTGAACAGTTGTAACTGTCAGTTTAAACTGAATGTGTGTGGCCGGCCTATTAATTGTATGATAATAAGGTACTCACCAGACTAAACTGCATCAAAGTGCGTCAACACACCAAACACTAGATATAAACATAGGACAAAAACTCACCGAACCTTAAGAGATGAATAAAAACAAAATAGAATACGTTTCATATATATTCTTGTGTATTAGACTTTGGAAATGATAAAAGCATAACTTGTATATATTACAAACTCATGAATATTTATCGTTCAACTGTGACAGATACCGGTATCACTCGAGATAAACATTCCGAGTTTTGTATTTGAATTATACTGAATCGACATTGTTCACACATGTATGTTATAACAGAACAAGTGGAAGCGCAATTGATCTCTCGGTCGATAAATGACGAGATATGTTATCACTGTTATAACTAAGCTATGATAATGACGCCAATTTACAGTGGAGATACTAAGGCAAGATACAGAGGACGAAACGAGAAGGTAGAAAATTCAATGAATGAATCAATAATCAAGAGAGATAGCTACAAAGACAACGACACTGACAACAGCAACAAAGATAACAACGACAGAGACAGAGACATAAATGAAAATAATGATAACATTTACGATTACGGCCGAGCGAACGACTACAATATCGATAACAACAATAACAAACAACAAAGATATCAATAAACAGAACAATAGGAGAACCATCAACCCCCACCACCACTACCATGACCACCACCTCCAACAACAACAACAATATTCATAAAATGAGAGAAAAAAAATGAAGTGACAAGATCGGATGCGAGGATCAGACATCCACTACCACCACCAACAACAAAAACAACAATGCTATTTTTGGTAAAATAAGAGGGAAAAAAAATAAAGCGAGACGATCGCATGCGAAGCCCAGGCCGCGGCCAAGGCAGAGAGGGTCTGTTGGCCCGCAGTACCCAAACTCGTCGAGCGCGCGAACGAACGACACCACAGCACCTCCCGAACTGGCCGAGTACTTTCCCCACAACACTCCCGCTTATGGACTGCTACTGGCGCTGCTCTCATATGCTGTACTTTCTACAGTACTCTCGTACAACCTATCCGGAGTAGAAAGTGTACATTCTGGTTCTGGGGCTCGCTGTACGTTGGGCTGTCAGTAGACTACAAGTGTGTTTTGGTAGAAGGCATAGAACAAGTACTGTAGACGCTGAGAACAAGAACTGTTGGAAGACAGATGTAGCATATGAGGTCGGATGGGGTGAGGAGGGTTTGACGACGGTTAGTGCTGTTTTAAATGTACATATATGGATAGGAATGTACATGCAGCAGAACAATAGTCGACATTTTGACACAAATTTTGTGACTTGAAAGAACAGATGCGTTAGAGTCAAGAAGACTGTGACAGATACCGGTATCACAAATTTTGTGACTTGAAAGAACAGATGCGTTAGAGTCAAGAAGACGTTCTATCAAGAGCCACACATGAGAAATAGGTTCTTTGAGAACAAAAATTCTTTTGAGAACAGATGTGGAGTGAAAAGTGGAGACATATGTTTGCACAACAGATGTAGTCACACGATCACCTAACTTTTGGAATCAAATGTCGAGAAAAACAAATGCGCAAGACAGAGGTCCAGGAGGGTGGGGCAAAGGGAAGGGAGGGGTCACACTAAATTAAAACAAAACATTAATTAGGAGGATCAAACACAGCCTAGGGAGGCTGATGCAGTACCTCTTCGTGTCTCTCTCTCATCCGTTCCCTTCCATTCACTCTCTCACGTAAGCTTTCCCTCCCTCCTTCGCTTAATTGTTCTCTTACTATTCCTATCGCCTGTCGCATGCATTTAAGAATGCAAGCACGCACACACACACACACACACACACACACACACACACACACACACACACACACACACACACACACACACACACACACACACACACACACACACACAAAAACAGATGTACACATACACACACAAATATCAAAGTAAAAACACACACACATACACACACACAAGCACGAACTCAAACACACACACGCACACACACACATGAACACATACGCACGTACATATATATATATATATATATATATATATATATATATATATATATATATATATATATATACGCATAGATGGATCACGAACATTTGGCTGATGGACATTTGGCCGACGGAAATGTTAATTATAACAAGCTATCTTAACTAATTGAAAACAATCGGCATTAACTTTGAGTTTACCATCTCAATTGTGGAATTGGGTAACTATCATTCTCAGCTCAAACACTCTGAGCCAGCCAAGTGCAAACGAAAGCAACGTTGTTAGTTACTTGCCTCGACACTGATACAGTCGCTGGTCAGAAGCTGTAAAGGTAGGTTAACGTTTCCCCATTTTTTTTCAGTATGTTGTTCACCGTGGAAGACGAAGAAGCCCATTGTTTGATTTAAGAATGTGGAACACTTTCGAAAGAGTTGCACAAGGGTTTCCACGGACTACAACCTCTCTAGAAGGATGGCACAGAGCGTTTGAACAGAGAATGGCAGTCACCCACCCTTCTGTTTGTCGTCTAGTTACAAAGCTAAGAAAAGAGCAATCAAACTGGTAAATTCAGGTGTTGCATTGAAATCAAGAAATCAAAGATGGCTCATTGAGAAATATGAGGAGTATAAAAAAATAACACTTCTGAGAGCAATTGCACACAATCTTTAAATAATTAAGAACATACATCTTACTCTATTTTAGTTTTTTCTGTAATAATTTTCCTCAATCGTTCTTTAAATAATTAAGAACATCTGAGAACAACTGCCGACAATCTTTAAATACTATATTTTACTTAATTTTACTCTCAATATATTCATAGTTCACAAATGTACAGTTATTAGTCCTGTTCTGCCTTATAACACTTTTAAATAAAATACTTAAAGTA
>NC_134778.1:33847973-33850473 GCF_046742065.1 Oratosquilla oratoria | reverse complement strand
GCAATCAACGTAGCCTGTGGGTGGCCCTCCCTCAGAGCGCCAAACTCTTCCTCCTCCCCCACTCCGGAGTGTTCGGCTTCTTTAACTGCTTACAAGGGGATGCGGATGAAGGAGGAATGGATGGAGGGAAGTACGAAGAGAGGGAGGAGGGGAGGAGGGGATGGAGGGAATGAGGGATTGTGGGGGGGAATTTGGTATTGAAAATCAGGCACGTTGGGAGGAAATGCGAGTAAATGGAGGAGGGGAGGGAGGAAGAAAGGTAGGAGGGGAGGGGGTAAGTGAGAAAGGAGGGGAGGGAGGAGTAAAGAGAGGAGAGGAGTTATTGTGGGGGGAAGAAAAGAGACAGAAATTAGGACAATGGGAGAGAAAGAGATGAATCTGAACGAAGGAAGAAAAAAGTAAAAATAAAAGTGAAGAGGATAAGGGAGAGGAGTAGAAAGCAGGCAGAGATGAAGAAATAGAAACTGGAAGATAGAGGAATGCAGAAAAAGGGAAACAGAGGAGAAAAGAGAAGGAGAGAGAAAAGAAGAGAATATGAAAAGGGATGAAAAGAAGAAGGAATGGTGTACAATAGAAAATAAAAAATGAGAAGTAGAAAGAAAATAGAGAACGAGAAGATGAGCAAATATCAGGGAAATAAGCAAAGGCAAGTAAAGATATAAGAGAGAGAGAGAGAGGGGAAAATAACGAATGACTTAAAGCGGAGAGGGGAAAGAAAAAAATACGAGATGAAGAATAATATTGAGAAATATAAGAATAAAGAAAAGGAGAAAGAGGAGGAGAGTGGAAAGTAGGAGAAAATAATATTAAGAAAATTATGAAGAAGACAATGAAGAGGAAAAGGAAGAAGAAAATGAACAGGAGGAGAGAAGAGTGAGGAGAAAAACAAGGAGAGAGGGAAGAGGAGAAGGGGGGTAAAAAGGAGAAAAAAAGAAGGAGAAAGAGGACGACGAGGAGAAAGAGAAGAGGAAGGGGAAGAAGAAGGGAGAGGGTAAAAGAGAAGGAACTTGAGGACGAGGTGAATGTAGAGTTTAATGTAAAAGAGAAGATGATGGTGTATTTGGAGGTAGAGCAGATGGAAGCAAAAGAATAAAAGAAGAGGAGGAAGAGGAGGAAGAGGAGGAAGAGGAGGAAGAGGAGGAAGAGGAGGAAGAGAAGGAAGAGGAGGAAGAGGAGGAGGATTGTGGAGATAAGGAGGAGATGGAGAGAAGGAGGTGTAGGGGAAAAAAGAAAAGGCAGAGGAGGAAGCGGAGCAGGAGGATCAGGAGGAGACGGGGAAGGAAGGTATAAATATATAGTGTGAATTAAAAGAGGAGAAAGACGAGGGGGATTAATGGAAGGAGAGGGAGGAGGAAGAGGAGGAGGAGGAAGAGGGGTGGGGAGGAAGAACGGGGAAGAGGAAAAGGTATGAGCGGGGGAGACAAGGAAGAGCAGGAGATGGAGGTGGAGGTGGAGGTGGAGGTGGAGGTGGAGGTGGAGGTGGAGGAGACAGATGTGGAGGAAGAGGAGGTGGAGGTAGGAGGTGTAGATGAACAGTGTGACTCAAAGAGGAACAAACGTTTTGAGAATGAACAATTGTTCAAAGTTATGTTAAGCAGAGAGGGCGAGGGAGGAGAAGGAGAACGGAGAGTGGGGAGGAGGAGGAGGAAGAGGAGGAGAAGGAGGGGAAGGGAAGGAGGGGAAGGAAGTACGGTGGATTGTCATCAGACAGAAGACAAAGTGCAATGAGGGGGAAAATGACGAGTTCGCTACGAAAAGAAGAAAAGAATAGATGAGGACACAGTGAGAAGTAGGAAAATGCAGAAAGTGGAGGAGGTTGAAGATGATGGAGGGAGAAGAGGGAGGAGGAAGAGCATGGTGGAAGGGATTGAAGATGGGGACGGAGGAGGACGGAGTAGGAGGAGGAGAAGGGGACTGAAGAGAAGAGGGCTGACAGAAGGAGAGGAAGAAAAGAAGAACAAAGAAGGAGTAGTAGGAGGGGTTGGAGTAGGGATACTGAGAAAGAGAAAAGGATTGAAGAGGAGGAAGGAAGAGGACGGAGGAGTGCGGAGGAGGAGGAAAAGGAGACTGAAGAGGAGGGGGCTGACAAAAGGAGGAGGAAGAGGAAAAGAAGAACAAAGGAGTAGTAGGAGGAGGTTGAGTAGAGATATGGAAAAAGAGAAAGGATTGAAGAGGAGGGGGTGTGATAAGGAGGAGGAGATGGAGGGAGATAAGAAAAAGATGGAGGGAGAGGAGAAAAAGAAGGAGGAGGAGGAGGAGGAGGAGGAGGAGGAAGAGGAGGACGAGAAATAGAGAGCGGGGAAATAAAGTGAGATAAAGAAGTGTGACACAATGGAAGTATGAGCGAGAGTGAGAATAAAGGATGGAGGAGAACTATGTAAATTCGATTAAACCTTTCCCTTGCTACATGCAACCTCAACGTCTTATTCTCGCTTTCTGATTTTGTTCACAAAAGGTCTTCAATATTCAAGGGTTAAAAAAAAAAGGCACGTATACTCTG
>NC_134778.1:33821941-33824441 GCF_046742065.1 Oratosquilla oratoria | reverse complement strand
ATATCTATTAACGTAGAATACATATTCTACGAATATATCTATCATGTAAAAAGTTTTATCTACGCCGTTCACTAGCACAGAGAAGTGAACATCATTGTACATGGTGGAACGTTGGTTATGGTGTACAAGTCCTGTACTAGATGTGATGCTCTCGGTCTCCACCAGTGCAATAGTGGACGTGGAATTCCTCCTCCTCGGACAGAATTACTCCGCACAATGTTTTTGTTTTCCAATGTTGAATTGAAATGTTTTCTTTCAATTTCCCATGTTTGTGTCTCGGCCTCTCCCCCTCTCCCTCCCACTCTCCCCCTCCTCTCCCTCTCCCCCCTCCTCTCCCTCCCCAACGAACCCCTCCATTACCGACTTTTTCTCGTTCGCTTCCACAAACACAATAACCATTTTGCCTTCTATCTCCACCATCGCCATTGCCATTACTACCATCACCATCATCACAACTATCAACACTATCACTAACTTTAATATTATCAGTACCAGCACTACTATCACTACTGCCACCACTACTACTGCTACCAGCACCAATCTATCACCACTATCTCCGTTACCTCCACCATCATTATTCCCACCACCAATATCATGTGTGTGTATTGATAGAATAAGTTTAATTCAGTCAGTATTTTAGGGAATTTAGTAACGTCCCTACGGACCAGAGTAGGAAAACCTCCTTATATGATCTGCGTTTGATCTCCACTAAATTAAATATATAAATGAATCAATAGAAAGATATTAATAGATTTTAAAAAATCGCGTTTAACTCCTATTATCGCCCCTTTTTGCTAGCCATCTTGAACCTCTTCTTTAGCCTCGGTCACTCTATCACGACTCAAGTGAGTTTGAGTAGAAACGACTTCGTTTACAAATTTTCTTATTTTTTGAATCTCCAAATGTCATATTACCTTTGCATGTTGAGAAGCTGAAGGACGAACCAATAGAAATTAAACCTATACGAGTATTAGACATATTGTTGAACTGTCCTTAGTGAAGTCAAGAATATTGTAAGCGAATTCTTCCTGCAGCTTTTCAAATTCATATAATTTGACGATAATCGTGATAGTGTAACTGTGGTATTTACCACTTCTGTAACTCTTCCTCACATATATAGCCTTATCTCCAAGGACGGAAGCGCTAGTTAAGTGTCAATAACTGTAAAAGAGTTCTTACTATCGCCGGTCCTTCTATCGCTGATATGAGTCTTCGTTCGTCTTTTGTTGATGAGTTTGATAAAAAAAAAAAATCGTTGTAACGGAGGGTAAGGACGGTGTTACACTGTCCAGCGACGCCGTTGCTGCCCGGTGTTGGGTGTAGCAAAGTCACCCTTGTGAGTCATTGGACTCGAAAGGTTATGGGAGAATTTTAACCAAGGGGGAGATGGTGGTCGCTCTATAAAGTTCTGTCTATCGCCGGGTGATTTTATTGAGCTAATTAAACTTGCCCATCATCTCGCCGCATTGTGTAACATCGGCATATCTCTGTGGGCCACCGCCCGTGGTCACCTTCCACCTGTGTTGTCTTTTCTCTTTTTATCTCGTCCAAAAACAAGATACATTTCGTCCTTTTCCTTTGCGTGTCGGTCACTTTGTGTTTTCGTCAGCTCAGCGTAAAGACCACACTGGTGTGTGCGTGTAGAAATTTTGTTTTTCTACGTATGCATCTGAGAGCCATCAAAGAACGCTAGAGAAAAGGTGCGCAAAAAATATAGACGAAAATAAAAGGCACGCTTATCATCGCCTTGTAATGAATAGAGAAATATAGGTATCGGTAGAAATCAAATGTTGGAATGCAGGAAACGTCCTGATATACTCGTTTGTGTATGTGTGTGTGTGTGTGTGTGTGTGTGTGTGTGTGTGTGTGTGTGTGTGTGTGTGTGTGTGTGTGTGTGTGTGTGTGTGTGTGTGTGTGTGTGTGTGTGTGTGTGTGTGTGTGTGTATTCACCTCGGATCTGCTGCAGTCTCTTTCGAGACAGCCAGACACCACCCTACGGCAGTGAGCTCAGAGCTCATTATTTGCCGATCTCTAGGTAGGTCTGAGACCACTCACACACCACACACCGGGACAGCAAGGTCACAACTCTTGACTAACGTCCCGTACCTACTCACTGCTAGGTGAACAGGGGTTACACGTGAAAGGAGACAAACCCAACTTATCTCCGCCCGGCCGGGGAATCGAACCCCGGTTCTCTGGCTTGTGAGGCCAGTGCTTTACCAATCCGCCACCGAGCCGTGTGTGTGTGTGTGTGTGTGTGTGTGTGTGTGTGTGTGTGTGTGTGTGTGTGTGTGTGTGTGTGTGTGTGTGTGTGTGTGTGTGTGTGTGTGTGTGTGTGTGTGTGTGTGTGTGTGTGTGTGTGTGTGTGTGTGTGTGTGTGTGTGTGTGTGTGTGTGTGTGTGTGTGTGTGTGTGTGTGTGTGTGTGTGTGTGTGTGTGTGTCTGTACGCGTGTGTAGTGTGTGCGTGGCTCTTAATTTGGTGACAGTGTTCTTCACGCTC
>NC_134778.1:33804441-33816941 GCF_046742065.1 Oratosquilla oratoria | reverse complement strand
ATCAAAATTACACTTTCTAGAATCTTTGATTGAAATGTTAAATTAGATACTGGGCGGAATGAACTGAAACTCTGCGGGTCTAGTTTCCCTTTCACTATGGGCTTAACAATCGCTTGTTTCTCAGAAATCGGAAATACACCTTCCTCAATACTTTTATTCACTAAGTCAGTTGTAATATCAACCATCAAGTCATAGTACTTTCTTGACACTATCAAGTTTATTGGTATTGGATCATTAGCACAGTGGGTTAGCTTGGCCTTAGTCATGACACCCTTAACTACTGATTTGTCCACTGCATGAAAGGATGACAGTTTCACCACGGGTTCTTGTATATTTTCATCAACATTATGTAAATCATTGTCACAAAAACTTTCAATTATTCCACTAATCTTGTTATCAAAAAATTCCAAAAACTTGGTTGCTAAATCACTATCAGAGTAACCTTCTGGTAGCTTATTCATTTTCTTGTTACCAGTTAAATTATCAAGCACCTTGTATAATTTATTAATGTTAGTCCCCGCTTGCAATGTTTTCTCCCTATAAAATTCACGCTTTCTTTTCCGAATCAGTTTGTTCACGTAGTTCCTTGCTTCAATGTATTCACTTCTAGTTTCATCAGACCTGTGTCCGCGCCAACGTCCCTCTTTTTTCCTTTTCTCGATTTTAGCTCGATGTATTTCACCATTATACCAAGGTGCATTGTCTTTAACAATAATTTCTTTCTCAACAATCGGGCACATCTCTTCATATTTCTCACTTGTAATAGTATTATAAAGTTTATAAAAACATGTAACACATTCTCGCTTCTCTATAGATCTATGCACACAGGCTTCATAGCGTTTCGAAGTCACATCTTCAAATATGGAAGCTAATAAAGCAGTGGTGTCCAAGTTCCTCTTTGACCTAAATTTTATCTTTCTTTTCTGTCTTTGTATTTTTGTGTATGGCATCATAAAAGTTACCATCTTGTGCACTGGTGAAAGATTGCACTCACTCTCCACTCTCAGATTATGAACAAGATCACGTGACCTATCTTCAAACACCAAGTCTATTGTATGCCCTCTTAGCGAAGTAGGTTTGTCAACCATATTAATAAGATTAAAAGTTTCCATTATATCAATGAATTGCGGGATATGTCGCTCTTCTATGTCCTCAACCCACAAGTTAAAATCACCACAGACAATAACATTAGCACTCACCATATCAATCGTCTCCAAATATGTTCTGAATTCGTCTATGAACTGATTCACACTGGTAATCGGTGGTCTGTACACAACCACAAAGGTTATCTTACTGCCACCAATCTCACACTCTACTTGCAGTAGTTCGAAAGTTTCACGATTTGCAACATTGCACACAGACAAACAAACAAACACACACACGCACAAGCACACACACACACACACACACACACACACACAACACACACACATACACACACACACACATATATATATATATATATATATATATACACACACACATATATATATATATATATATATATATATGTATATGTATATATATATATACACACACACACACACACACACATATATATATATATATATATATATATATATATTGGTAGGAGGCCATGTTGTATACATGATTTCAAGAAATCTACAGCGACAATGGCGTTGTTGAGTTTATATTGGAGCTTTAATTTCTCTCGTGCAACACGTTTCTGTGATATTTCCAAATAGCTGAGAAGGTGTCCAAAAGACATTAGGTGCGGTTTTCTCTTTTTTAATTCTCCTATACGTATTTCGACCTTACTCGGTCATCCTCAGGAAGGGAGTAACAATAGTTGGTGATTACATGGGTTTAAATACAGGCTGTACATTGGCCGAACACTGGGAGAGGTCATTTCATGTAGCCGTGATCCGTAGCGCTGCGTACGTGGAAGTAGCAACTTCCTTGTGGATTGTGGAAAGGGGTGTTATTGTTTGTGTTATGTGCGTCTACTGCTTTAGTGTTTTCGTTTAGTGTTTGTCTGGTGATGGTGGTTTTGTGTTCTTTTGTCATGTGTGTTTTGATGGCGCCATTTTGGAGGTGGTATGTGAGTCTTTTGGAGAGGGTCATAGAAGTCATGCCAATGTATGAGGAGGTGCGGTGCTGACAATCACCGACAGGGCAATCAAACTTATACACGACATTGACTTCTTGTAGAGGAGGGTTGGGGGGCTGGCTGTTGTTCTTAATAACCAGGGTGTGTGTTTTGGAGGTTTTGTAGTATACGATTAGGCGTATCTTAGTGTCTGGGTTGTTGGGTCGAATGTTACGTGTGATAATATTTCGAAGTGTTCTTTCGTCTTCTTTGTAGCCGGTGTTCATATGTCCTTTGTAGTACAGGTCCAGTGTTGGTATATTGGTGTTTGTGGGTGTTGGTTGGGCGGTAAAGGAGTTCATCTTGTTTTTGATAATGGATTCGATGGAGTGTTGTGGATAGCCGTTGTTGACGAGTAGTGTTGTTATACGTTGGAGTTCGTTATTCGTGGTTTTCCATGTACTGCTGTGGGAGAAGGCTCGGTTCACTAGTGATTGGATGACGCTTTGTTTGTAGCGTTCTGGGCATTCGCTACTGCCGTTAAGACAGAAACCGAGGTTAGTGTCTTTGACGTAGACTTCAGTCGTGAATCGATCTGAGGCTGTGCCTACTAGTATATCTAAGAATGGGAGGGTGCCATCGTTGCGTTGGTGTTCATAGATGTAATTGAGGGTTGAATGTTTCTTGAATGTGTGTGAGAGTTGAGTTACTGATTGGGAATCTTTTGCGCTAATAAAAATGTCGTCAACATACCGGGCGTAGATACAGGGCTGCATGTCAGGATGGTCGTTGAAGATTTTCTCTTCGATGGATCCCATATAGAAGTTGGCGAAGAGTGGTCCAAGGGGGGATCCCATTGCCACGCCGTCTACCTGTACGCGCATTTTCCCATCTGGACCGTAGAAGGGAGCTTCCATCGTTTGATTGCCCTGTCGGTGATTGTTAGCACCGCACCTCCTCATACATTGGCATGACTTCTATGACCCTCTCCAAAAGACTCACATACCACCTCCAGAATGGCGCCATCAAACACACATGACAAAAGAACACAAAACCACCATCACCAGACAAACACTAAACGAAAACACTAAAATAATCTACAAAGCTCACGACCCCCTTCGCCTTAAGATGGCCGAAGCAGTGAACATATACATCGAGAAACCTTCCATTAACATACAACTCATGCCCACAACCACACTCCCAAGCAGTAGACGCACATAACACAAACAATAACACCCCTTTCCACAATCCACAAGGAAGTTGCTACTTCCACGTACGCAGCGCTACGGATCACGGCTACATGAAATGGCCTCTCCCAGTGTTCGGCCAATGTACAGCCTGTATTTAAACCCATGTAATCACCAACTATTGTTACTCCCTCCCTGAGGATGACCGAGTAAGGTCGAAATACGTATAGGAGAATTAAAAAAGAGAAAACCGCACCTAATGTCTTTTGGACACCTTCTCAGCTATTTGGAAATATCACAGAAACGTGTTGCACGAGAGAAATTAAAGCTCCAATATAAACTCAACAACGCCATTGTCGCTGTAGATTTCTTGAAATCATGTATATATGTATATATACATATATATATATATATATATACGTACATATATATATACATATATATATATATATGTATATATATATATACATGTATATACATGTATATATATATATATATACGTACATATATATATATATATATATATATATATATATATATATATAAATGAATAAAGGGGTTAACAACTGATTTGCTTATCTAAGATGATGACCTCAATTTCATAAGCCTCGGATGCAGAAAAAACAAAATCGAAGAAAATAGTAGGTTAGAAAGGGTAGACCAGTTGAAGTAGAGTAAGAGTCTACTTGCGTGCCTTTAAGTAGAAACTCGTTCAAAGTCTTTTACCTCTTTCTGTGAAATTCCGCACTGCGTAGCTTTAGCTGAATATCAGATTACGTAGATATTTCTGTAGCAATTGGCAGATAAAGTGGAAAACCAAACTTGCCTATGACGCGCTCTCTCTCTCTCTCTCTCTCTCTCTCTCTCTCTCTCTCTCTCTCTCTCTCTCTCTCCCTCCCTCCCTCTCTCTCTCTCTCTCTCTCTCTCTCTCTCTCTCTCTCTCTCTCTCTCTCTCTCTCTCTCTCTCTCTCTCTCTCTCTCTCTCTCTCTCTCTCTCTCTCTCTCTCTCTCTCTCTCTCTCTCTCTCTCTCTCTCTCTCTCTCTCTCTCTCTCTCTCTCTCTCTCTCTCTCTCTCTCTCCCTCTCTCTCTCTCTCTTTTCTTTCCTCCTCTTTCTATCCCTCTCCTCCCCTCTCTCCCTCTCTCTCTAAGTCTTGTTATTCTCAATGAGGTCCCGTGCAGGCAGAGGGTTGGGGGAGGGGGTGATTGCAATGAGTTAGACATCCCTTTGAAGGTCCGGGACGGCAGTCTCCCTTACATATCAACTTCTAACATGTACGAACATGTTAGAAGAAGGTAAAAAATCTACACTAGGAGGCGCTGAACAGCTGCAGCCGAAGCCATCACCTTTGTCCGATTATGCACTTTAGGGACTGTTGGGGCAGGTAACAATAGGTCACTCCTAAAACAAAAATGTTATACTTTGCTCTATGATCAATTAGGGACTTGGGCTTATAGAATAAAATATTTTGTATTAATTACATTTGGCCAGTTACACGCTTTGTGGACTGTAGGGGGCTGGTAACCAACATTCACTGCTGGGAATCGGAGAGAAGTGCGAGATTCGAACTCACAATAAAGCGAATGCGAGACCAGCACGCTTCCGATTACGCCACCGGTGCACATTTCGCTCTAGTGAATACCAGGCGGTTATGTTCATCTAGAGAGTAACCTTCGGTTCAAATGGACTAATACAAGCACGTCTCGCAAATCTTCTGTGAATTGCGACGGAATGAGTCAGACTGGCGAAACGGGGACCTGCTTACACGTGGAGTTCCTGCACGACGGACCTTTTTCAAAACCCGTCTTCAACTCCATCACCTCCTCCGTCAGATGATGCATCCCTGATGGTGCCGGGGCCAAGATCTAGTTCTGTCAACTTCAGCTGTATTTCTAACCCTTCAGCGATATTTCTCTTCTCCGTACTACTTTGAGCCGTTGACAAAGAAAGAGTCCCACACTTGCGCAACACAGACAGCAGCCCTGTGGGAAGTTTCAAGGACCATTTCCGGCCACGTGGTGCAGTGGATTTTCCATTTTATGAAACTCAAAGTAACGATGAATTAAAGATCATCTGAGAGATAATGAGTCAGATTTTAGTCTGGGAATACGAGAAGCGCTTCCACACTTGCACCAAGAAACTTGAATCTAGCACGACCGGTAGGCCTTTGCTCCTATTCCCCATGCTATCTACAACTCCCTGCCCCACCACCCTTCTCTTCCTCCCAACTCCCGTAACTCCCACTTCTGGTTGAAGTTCAACAAGTTTCATTTCTGAACATGTGTTTATATCAAATGAGTTAATTCATATGTGTATCGAGCGTTTCTGTTCTAGATATGTAAATGTAGATCACTTGTATTACTATGTTTAATCAAGAGAGAGATACAACTTCATCAGTTTCGAAAAGTGTGCCAGGGATATGAATAAAATCACCTGGTGGCAGTTAGAATAAGGAAGAAAGTGCCCTCACCCGTCACGGAAGGGGTCGAAACTCAGTCGCATAAGATTTCTTTCTGGTTAAAGTCAAACAATGTTATTCACTGTGCCTTTCTGGACTAATTGTACACATACTCTTCCGATTATCCTTCCCCTCAAAGACTTTGTTATTGATACACTACAGACTAGTTTCAATTATTTTTGAGGGAACCTTGTACCTTTCCTTGGATTTTTTTTTTCTGATTATTTCTAAAACATTTTTGCCTCCTGATGCTCATTTTATTCATCTACCTCCACACCAGCAATTGAACCTCCCTCCTCCAACCTCCATTTTATCTTAAACATCTCCTCCTCTTGTGACTTCCATCAAAGTTGCACAGAGGCGCTCTTATTCACCATTCGATACCGCCTCCTTCTCAAAGAAACATTTTACCCTTCCACACACTCTCCTCTTCCTTTACCTCTAACATCTTTCTCTTCCTACTCCCTTTCCCACATCTTCCCTCTTCAGTCCTTTTACATCCCCTCCTCCTCTTCCTCCAACACAAATTAGTTCACAATCGATCAAATCCTGGTCTTTGTTGCCTCCCTCTACGATTTCCTTCTCCACCACTTAGCTTTCTCCTCCTCCTCCACTTTTCCTCGTTCATTTTCCTTCTCTTCCTCTTTATCTTTTATCTTATCCTCCTCTTCTTCTATCTCATGTTCCCTCACAACAAATGTCCTTTTCTTTCTCTTCCTCGCTTTTCCATGCACCTCCTCTCATCCTCTCCTACTTTTTTCCCCTAATTCCTTTCGACCCTTCTCTACCTACTTTCTTTTCTCCTAGTGAACTTATTCTCTTCCTACTCTTCACATCCCTCGTTGTTCTTTTCTTTCTTAGTTATTTTCCTATTCCGTCTCTTCCTCTTTCTTTGTTTCTTAGTTATTTTCATATTCTATCTGTGCCCTCTTTCTTCCTTTCTTTCTTAGTTATTTTCATATCTTATCTTATCCCTCCCTAGAATTCTCATACTTTATGTACCACTTACTTCCATGTCTTCAAGGCCGGCCCTCCTTCCCTAACTCTCTCCTTTCCTCATCCCTACTTGTCATATCCTTAAAATTTCTTTGCTTTTTTTTTTCTCTTTTTTCTCCCCTTCTCTTTTCTTCCTCTTTCCTCTTCTTTTTCTCTTCCTAGGACTAGTGACTCGTGCCTACAAGTGCCAAGGATCTGGCAAGACGGACATCGGAGGGAACCCCCTTCCATCTGCCCATCTTCAAAAACCCGTCAACCCCGTCACCTTCATCGGAAGGTGCAACCCTGAGAGGCTGACACTCGGTCTCCGGAGCGGGTTTCTCTGTATTTCCTCCATCTTTTAAAAGACAGAATTGACAACCGGTGACTTCTCCCCTCCTCCTACAACTATGAGCCGGTGACATAGAAACTGTCCTAAGGACCGTTGCCAACCACTGTGAGGATGCGGGTTTTGATGAAACGCGGAGCATCGACTATCATAATTTCCCTTTTCCTCTTCCTCTTCCCTTTCTTTCTCTTTCTCACCCTCTTCATCAACCCCCTCCGCCTCTTCTCATTCCCCTCCTCCTCTTCAATCCCCTCCTTTTCCTCCTCCTCTTCCACTTCACCCCATCCCTCTTTTCTCCTTTTCACCCCCTCCTTCTCCTTCCCCCCCTTCTACTCCCCCGCTCCTCCTCCTCTTCCTCAACCCCTCCTCCTTCCCTTTCTCAACCTCCATCTTATCTTGCTCTTCCTCACCCTCTCCTTCTCCTCCTACTCACCCGCTCCTCCTCCTCTTCCTCAACCTTTCCTCTATTCCTCCTCTTCTTCATCCTCTCCTTCCTCTCCTGCTACTCACCCCTTCTTCTCCTCCTACTCACCCCTCTTCCACTCCCCTCCTCTTTCCCTCATTCTTTCTTATTCCTCCTCTTTCTCCTCCTGACCCTCTACTTCTCTTCCTCCTCTTTTTCACCCCCTCGCCCCGTCCTCCTTTTCCTCCTCCTCCTCCTCCTCCCTCGTCTCCATGCGCAGAGGCCTCAGGCAATTCATTAGGACGACGAGGAGGAGGAAGAGGAGGAGGAGAAGGAAGGCCAAGGGTCCTCTGGTTCCGGGACTTCCGTGGGCTTCGGCCTCGACTTATGAAGAAGGAGAAGAAGCCCCGATGTGCCCCTCAACTCAGATGGTGATGGCCAGGAAGCGAGGGCCCTCTCGACCCGCTCTCGAGGGCCCTGAAGAACTCCCCCCTCCCGCGTACTAGTCCCCGCTTCTTCCCCCATCCCCCCGTCTGCCCTAGAGGGATCACGTTGGAGGAGGAGGAAGATGAGGAGAAGGAGGAGGAGGAGGAGGAGGAGGAGGAGAAGGAGAGGGAGGTGGAGAGGGAGGGGGAGAGAGAGGGAGGAGGGGGAGAAGGAAGAGGAGGAGGAAGGGGAGGAGGAGGAAGAGGGGAGGGGGACGATAAGGAGGAGGGAAAGAGGGGGGAAAATAGAATAAGAAAAAAGAGGAAAGAGGAGGTACAGAAGAAGGAGAAGTGAAAGACAGAAAAAATAAGAGAAGTAGAAGAGAAAGGAAGAGGAAAGAGAAGGAGAAAAATGACTAGGAAGAGGAGAAAGAACAAGGAGGAGGCGGAGGTGGGGGAAGTACAGGAAGAATAAATATTTCCCATTCTCTCTCTCAGTCTCTCTCAGTCTTTCTCTATCTCTCTCTCTCTCTCTCTCTCTCTCTCTCTCTCTCCCTTTTTTCTCTTTCTTTTTCCGTACTTCCTTCTTTCTCCCTTTTTCATAAATTCTCTCTCTGTCTGTCTCTCTCTCTCTCTCTCCTTTTTTTCTCTTTCTTTTTTCCGTACTTCCTTCTTTCTCCCTTTTCCTTAATATCTCTCTCTCTCTCTCTCTCTCTCTCTCTCTCTCTCTCTCTCTCTCTCTCTCTCTCTCTCTCTCTCTCTCTCTCTCTCTCTCTCTCTCTCTCTCTCTCTCTCTCTCTCTCTCTCTCCTTTTATCTCTCTCTTTTTCTCTAATGTTCCATTTAATTAATGTAGCAAAACGTTTCAGTACTTTGCACGGATATGAAAAATAGTGTACATACGCATCCCATACAGCGCGCATCCTGATATGTAAACTATTAAATACAACACATTTTTATAGAAGTGATGAAATCCAATCAAGTTAAGTGCATCATAGCTGTGTCTTTCATTCTGTTACTTTTTCAATTGATAACTGCTCTGATTAAATCTTTTTTCGTTCAAACATCTGCACACGTTTTGCAAATATGTGCGAACATTATCTACATTTCCTGCGTAGGATTTGCACTGATTTGGATTCAATGTTATAAAAGCAATACTTTCTACGCGATTTAGAGTTTAAGCACTGGTCTAGCTAAACAACCTTCCACTTCAATTAACGATTTACGGGGTGATTATGAATATTTATGTTTTATTTTTGGATAAAGGGAGATGTGCCATATGTAAGCCTGGCTTCACCTCTGTGTGCAGGCAAGTCAACTCCAGGTCCAATAACAACAGGAGGGAGGGTGAGGCTAGTAGTATATTACTTTCACAAAATACACGTTCTAGCATATATCATAAAAATACATATACGTATATATATATATATATATATACATATATGTATATATGTATACAGATATATCTACATACATATTCATATATATATATATTTATATATGTATACATACATATATATATATATATATATGCATATATATATATATATATATACATGTATATATGTTGAGACATTCTGACAGGTTGATGTAAGCGGAGTAGGAAACACAGGATTCTTAGTCTTGAGTTTATTCCTGACTAGTTTCGCAGGTATGCTTTTGAAAAAGCATACCTACGAAACTAGTCAGGAATAAACTCAAGACTAAGACTCCTGCGTTTCCTACTCCGCTTACGTCATATACAGTATATATGTATATATATATATATATATATATATATACATATATATACATATATATACATATATATATATATACATATATATATATATATGTATATATGCTAATAAGAACACGGGTACGTGTGTTCACTTATGCAAAGTAGACCACTTGGAAAAAAGAAACTAACGAAGCAGAGCGCTTTCGTATATTACATCTTCAGTTTTTAACATTGGGCTAGAATTAAAATACCCTAAGCAATTCCTTAATATTGATTACAATTTTGCAAGGAAATAATTTTTAACTCCTCAGCCTAAATCACCTTTTGATTATCATAATGTCTTAATTTTACCATTTTAAGAAAATTTGTTAAGTATCACAGAATTATTAAAAAGAATTAACGTAAAGGTAGTTATTAAAAATGATAGTACAGTAAAACATAAACTCATCAACAATAATATTGAAATTATAAAAGGATGCATTTATAAAATTCCTTGCAAAATGTGTAATCAATTTAAATAGGTCAAACTGCCAAACCCTTAAACATTAGAATTGAACAACACAAGAAAAATGTTAGGGATGGCAATAATTCTAGTGGAATATTCAAGCATATCGAATTAAATAATCATCCAGTTAATTGGGGTAATGCCCAGGCAATCTATTATACCAACAACATAATAGCAAGAAACTTAATAGAGTGTAGTTTGATTCATACCACCAGTGATCAAAATACCAACCTACACAAGGGGTTATATAAACTTGATAATTTTATTTGTCAAGAAATTAGTAAGATAATATCAGGTAAAATGTAACCCAGCGACTATGACCTAATGTCTCCCTACAATCATTAGTGGAAGCATTGACCTGGCGACTGCGAACTGATGTCGCCCCACCATCATTAGTGTATTGACATTGACCTTCCGCCCTCCAGGGGGTAATTGTCCGCTACCCTTATTCAAACTGTCCTTGTTCCTTTTTTCATGTATATATTGTCTATGCATTTCTATTACTATGTACTTGTTGCACTGAAGATATAATATACGAAAGCGCTCTGCTTCGTTAGTTTCTTTTCTCCAAGTGGTCTACTTTGCATATATATATATATATATATATATATATATATATATATATATATGTATATATATAAATATGTATATATATGTATATATATATATGTATATGTATATATATATATATATATATATATATATATATAGAGAGAGAGAGAGAGAGAGAGAGAGAGAGAAAGACATTGGGACAAATTATGGGAAAGGTGGAGGGGAAACACGGGTCTTTATCTAATTATCAAGTTTATTCCTGACCAGTTTCGCTTACATTTGGAATTAATTTTGTGGCTCGCCGTTGTACTTTTTCCAGTCTGTCAATGTCTTTAATGAGATTCGGTGACCATACGGAAACAGCATATTCCAAATGTGGTCGAACTAACAATTTATATAGCTTGTTAATGAGTGATGGACTTTTGAAATCAAAAGATCGCGCAATCAGTCCCAGAATCTTATTTGCTTTTTCAGAGGCTGAAATACACTGCTTGGATGATTTGAGATCGTTACTGATATTTACGCCGAGATCTTTTTCACTATCCACTTTTGTTAACGAATTTCCAAATAACTCGTAATCGTACTTATTGTTGTTTTTACCTATGTGCATTACCTTGCATTTACTCGTGTTATATTTCATTAGCCACTTTTCAGACCATTGCTGTAATTTATCTAAATCTTCTTGAATATCTAATTGGTTTAAGTGATCATTTGCCATTCCGCACAGTTTTGTATCATCAGCAAATTTGGAAACAGTAGATTTTAGTCCATGGTCTATATCATTTATATATACTATGAATAGAAGTGGCCCAAGAACGGAACCCTGAGGAACTCCACTTGTAACATTTTCCCATCTAGAAGTTTTTCCATTTAAAACAACTCTCTGTTTTCGACCATTCAACCAATTACTAGTCCAACTTAATAGGCTACCACTTATACCGTGTAAAGCTAATTTAGTAAGTAGTCTTTCGTGTGGGACGGTATCAAAAGCTTTTGCAAAGTCTAGATATATTAAATCTATATTGTTTCTTTTGTCATAATTCGAGATAACTGTGATGTAGAATTCGAGTAAGTTAGTCACGCAAGAACGTTTCCGTCTGAAACCATGCTGGCTATCATTTATCAAACGGTTACTTTCTAAATGATGTTCGATAGCATCTCTGATGATAGTTTCCATTATTTTTCCTACGATTGAAGTCAAACTTATAGGCCTATAGTTATTTGGTTTCTTTTTGTCACCTTTTTTGAATATGGGAGTAACGTTAGCTAGCTTCCATTCTCTTGGGACATCTCCGGATATGATGGATTTCTTGAAAATAATTTCTAATGGAACAACAATCTCATTTTTAATTTCCTTTAGGATTCTTGGATGCCAACCGTCAGGCCCTGGTGTTTTATTAACTTTGAGTTTATCTATACACCATTTAATTTTTTCTTTTGTTATATTTACCGTAGTGAGTAAGTTTACCCTAGACTTTTCACAGGTTTCAGTTTGGAGTTCACTTTGAGGTGTTTCGTCTACGAATACCGAGCTAAAATAATCGTTTAAGATATTACACATTCCTTCATTTGAATATTCAAGTTGACCGTCAGCAGATAATAGTGGACCAATGTGATTCCTAACAATCTTTTTATCTCTAATGTAACTATAGAATTCTTTGGGATTCTCTTTGGATTTATCAGTGATGTTCATTTCGTATTGTCGTTTTCTTTTTCTTATTGTCTTTTTTAAATCTCTCTGTATTGATACATAACTTTCATAGTCATTAGATGCACCCGAGCACTTATATTTCTTATAAGCCTGTCTCTTTTTAGCAATACTTTTTTCAGTTTCTTTGTCGAGCCACTTTGGGCGAGACTGATTTGGGGGACGTCTGT
>NC_134778.1:33781941-33796941 GCF_046742065.1 Oratosquilla oratoria | reverse complement strand
TACAGCCAACCGTGAATAGAATGAGACTTTCAAATCTCCCGCCTGCTACGATCGAAGTTTTGAAGCCGTCTCATCACCCCAACGTTGCTCATACGTATGACAACGTACGCCATACATTCAGCTTCAAAGCATGACCATGAATCGCTAAGCCACACCCCCCTCGACTATATAAAGGTCACCGGCCCCCCAGCCGACTCTCTCTCTCGTATCTACTAGCCACCCCCCCCCCCCCTGTGGACTTCACCATTCTGGTCTCACCCCTTCGATGCTGTTGATCGTTACACTACAGCTTATTTTGCAAGTATTAGTGTAAACCATTGTCTTGAACATAATTTTATTTTTTATTTGCTTTATGTATTTCACTAGAAATGTATATTTATGTTAGATTCCTCAGAATACTGTGAATGTATGTTTGTAAATGTAAAAACACTAAATCTTTATTTTTCTTTTGTCATAAATATAGATCATTTAAGTTTCGTGCAGACTTCCATATCAACCAACCTTTCTTATAACCTTGCTTACATCCCAGTCTCATATGAGCTGCTAATCGGAACGTGCCGTAATCTATCTGTAATCACTATACGTTCCACTTTGTTGTTACGGGCTTGCTCCCGAACTGGAATTCGACTTACCCCTAGACTCGAAATTAGTTACATGCATTCCATCATCTTAGGCTAAACCTAGCAAGCCCATGACATTATGATTATATAAAAAACTAGACATAGTACGATATCTAAAAGTGCGGAGAGTAAGTCTGAGTTCACTAAAAAATAGTAAAGACAGACAAGAATATAAAAGGTAAGGATATGAAATTAGTAGAGACAAGAAAAAAGTAAAAAAGATATTTGGTACGGAACTGTTGACAACTAGCTATTCAATTGTTACTCATCAAATAAGGTTGTTCCAATATTGGAACAACCTTATATATATATATGTATGCATATATATATATATATATATATGTATGTATATGTATATACATATATATATATATATGTATATATATATGTATATATATCTATATATATATATGTATATATATATGTATATATGTATATATATATGTATATATATATGAATATATATATGTATATACATATATATATATATATATGTATATATATATATATATATATATATATATATATATATATATATATATGTATGGAATATGCTGTTTCCGTATGGTCACCAGATCTCATTAAAGACTTTGACAGACTGGAAAAAGTACAACGGCGAGCCACAAAACTGATTCCATATATCAAAAATAAATCATACGAAAATCGACTGAAACATATGAATCTGTTTTCCCTAAAAAAGCGTAGACTCAGAGGTGACTTGATACAGGTCTTTAAGATTTTAAAGGGAATTGAAAACATCAAAAGTGACCAAATTTTCACATTGAATGAGAATCAGACAAGAAACAATGGACTCAAACTCTCCGGAAATAGATTCAATTTGGAAGTAGGTAGAAACAACTTTGCCAACTGTGTAGTTAATGAATGGAATAAACTTCCTGCACAGGTAGTGCAATGTAGTTCAGTTCGAAGCTTTAAGAATCATTTAGATAAACACCTAAGCAAGATGCTGTAATGATTATAATTTATGTTATATTATTTGTTTTTGTTTTGTTATAATTTGTCTGTCTGATTTTCATTTATTATTAGTTATATGTCAATTTATTATTATTTACTATTTACCTGTTTGTTTATTATTTAACTATACCTATGCATTTATTTATGTATTTTATTTGTTATTTACATTATTATAGTTTTTATTTACTATTTTATTATTATTATGATTTTCTTTTTCGCATCCGACCTAGATATGGACCAAAAGGTCTCCTGTCGGCATGCTCCACCTCTGTAATCCTTTGTAATACATATATATATATATATATATATATATATATACATATATATATATATATATGTATATATATAGGTATATATGTATATATATAGGTATATATATGTATATATATATATATGTATATATATATATATATGTATATATATATATATATATATATATATATATATATTTATAGATATATATATTGTGAGAGAGAGAAGGAAAAAGGAAAAGAAGGAAGAAGGGAGAGGGAAAGGGGAAAAAAAATAAGACGATATTTCAGGTAACGTTCATTTTTCATCATCATCTCTTTCTCCTCCTCCGCCTTGCTCTCACTTGCGTATTTTTTATTTTCTTTCTTTTTTGTCGCGACCCATTTTGTTTTTCACGCGACCCACTGAACGGTCGGGACCCACAGTTTGAAAAAAGCCGGTATAGACAATAGTCATCTGAAAAGACGGCTATTGCACGAGTTTATATACACACTTCAGTATATACTTCCTCTCAACACAATTAATTTTTCTTTTACCAAGAAAAACAAAATACTCACATAAATATTCTGAAATATAGTCTGAAATATCGAAAAAGTAATCTACGAAATGTGCTCGTGCGTAGCAATGCTTCATTTGTTCGTTGGCATGGAAACTACCTGTACTTTGCCCCCCCCCCCTCTTTTTTTTTTTTTTTTTTTTTTTTTTTTTTTTTTTTTTTTTTTTTTTTTTTTTTTTTTAGTGGAGGGTCGTGGAAACCATGACACGCGGTCCTCCCAGAGGCGTGCTGGTCTCTTATACACTTAGTTATGGTTTCGAATCCCGCACTTCCCTCTAATTCCCGGCGGTGACTATTGGCTCCCAACCCCAAGAGTCCCTATAGCACATGACATGGCAAAGGTAAAATACTCACCTCCTCCTGCCGTAGTTTCCTTACTACTCTTCTTCTTCGAAACGATTGGAGCATCCAGGCCACTTCAGTCGCGTACGACGCAGCAACGCCGCATGACGTCATGGGTCACCAAATGAATTCCCACTTAGGTCGCTCGGCGACTTTGGTAATTGAACAGAGCGGGGTGTTCACCTTCACATGCCATTCTCCTGTGACATAGTTTTATTTATTTATTTATTTATTATTTATTGGAAGTACCTTAAAATTAAGTGACGTCCGAATATATAGACACACACACACACACACACACACACACACACACACACACACACACACACACACACACACACACACACACACACACACACACACACACACACACACACACACACACACACACACACACACACACACACACACACACACACACACACACACACATACACACACACACACACACACACACACACACACACACACACACACACACACACATATATATATATATATATATATATATATATATATATATATATATTTGTGTATTTCGGCAGCAATTTTTCTCTAATGCATGTAGTGTTAAATGCGACGGAAATCTCAGCTTTGGTGATCTTTTTCTGAGGATTTTCAATTCTTCGAAAGAGGCGTTCCTCATCCTTACTTAAGGAATACAGGAATTCTCCGAAAGTGTAGGGCACGGAGACGAATAAAGTCGATTCTGTTATTTACTAGCAGGACGTTTCGTAACTTGTTACATTTTCAACTGAATACAATGGTTTTTGATTCATTGTTATAAATACAAAATATTGACATTGGGAAAGGTGAATACAATATTGCTGAACATTTAAATATGTGGCGCTCCGTGGGAAACCTTACCGGAGGAATAGCAAAATCTCCATACTGGAGGGAAGGGTTAGGAGATCACCACTCTGGATGTTTATTGAGGAGGATAAATATTTTAAATAAAGAGCTTCCAATAATAAAAAGCAATGGACAACATCATTCTGGTCCAGGAATATGGTGTCTTTAACCAGAAATTCTCTCTTCGGGGGGATTCCATGGTCGTGTAGGTAGTGATTTTTGATGGATCCTGCTTGTAGGTGCCAAGTGAGGCGTCTGGAAAGGCTAGTAGTCGTTATTCCTACATAAGAAGTACGAGTTCCACAGTCCTCCTGTTGACATGTATGCATATAGATGACGTTTCTCCTCTGGAGGTGGGAAGGGGTTATTTCTTAATAAAAGGTTGGAAGAATTCTTGGACTGGTAAACGATAATAAAACTGAGATATTTATCCTCGGGTACCGGTTTTACATTGCGGCGGATGATGTTCTTCATAACTCTTTCTTCAGTTTCATATGCTGATGTCATGTGGCCTTTATAAAATAGTTTTATGGGTGTCTTTTTCGGGGCGTCGGTGTGGGGGTTATGTCCAAAGTACCATCGCTCGACTTCATCCTTGATAGCTTTCTCTACAAGGTAATTAGGGAAACCGTTGTTTACGGGAACTTGGGAGGTCCGTTCGACTTCGTGGTGAACAGATGTCCAGTCTGAACAGTGGTTGAGTGCCCTCCTGACGTATACATTAATTGTGGACCTTTTGTAGCTTACGGGGCACTCACTTTTCCCACTTAGACACCGTCCATTGTTTGTTAATTTGACGTAGACACTGGTTTTGTATCCAGAGTCGGAGCGGGAGACTTGTACATCTAGGAAAGGAAGGGAGCCATTTATGTTATTTTCGATGGTGAAGGTGAGGCCTGATTCTTCCATGAGTCTCTGGCGGAGGTCTTCTAATTCGTCGTCCCTTCCCCAGAGCCCCTCCAGAGGAGAAACGTCATCTACATGCATACATGTCAACACGAGGACTGTAGAACTCGTACTTCTTTTTGAGGAATGACGGCTACTCGCCTCTCCAGACGCCTCACTTGCCACCTACAAGTAGGATCCATCAAAAATCACTACCTACACGACTATGGAATCTCCCCGACGAGAGAACTTCTGGTTAAAGGAACCATAATCCTGGACCAGAGTAATGTTGCCCATCGCATTTCACTATTGAAACCTCTTTATATAAAAGATTTATCATCCTCAATAATCATCAAGAGTGGTGATCTTCTGACCCTTCCCTCCAGTATGGACATTTCGACACTCCTCCGTTAAGGCTTCCCACGGAGCTCCACGTTCAGCAATATTGTATTGACCTTTCCCAATGTTAGTTTCTTATATTTATAACCATGTATCAAAAACCATTGTATTCAGTTGAAAATGTAACAAGAGTTACGAAACGTCCTGCTAGTAAATAACAGAATCGACTTTATTCGTTTTCATGCCCTAGAGTTTCGGAGAATTCCTGTATTCTTTAAGTGGGGATGAGAAACGCCCCTTTTGAAGAATTTAAAGTCTTCAGAAAAAGATCATCAATGCTGAGATTTCCGTCGGATTTAACACTACACACACACACACACACACACACACACACACACACACACACACACACACACACACACACACACACACACACTGTGCCTTTCTGGACCTACAAAAGGCATTTGATATGGTACCACACAAACTAATAAGGAAGATAGAGTCAATAAGTGACATCAGAGGAAAATTATTGGAATGGATGAAAGGCTTCCTGGGTGGGAGGAAAATGAGAGTAGTAATTAGAGATAAATTCCCAAAGTGGGAAGAAATGAAAAGTGGTGTCCCGCAGAGATCATTATTTGGCCCAGATTATGTTTGCCATAAACATAAATGGATGAAAGAATAGAGTGTTATATGAATTTCTTTGCAGACGACACAAAAATAATAAAGAAAGTAAAAACTGAGGAGGATTGCAACTCATTACAACAAGATTTGGAAAAGATCTGGAAATGGACTCAAAAGTGGGAAGTGAAATTCGATATCAAGAAATGTAGTATAATGGAATTTGGAAAAAAGTAAAAGCAGA
The DNA here is from genome assembly GCF_046742065.1 of Oratosquilla oratoria. Taxonomy (NCBI): domain Eukaryota; kingdom Metazoa; phylum Arthropoda; class Malacostraca; order Stomatopoda; family Squillidae; genus Oratosquilla; species Oratosquilla oratoria. The sequence continues at coordinate 33,791,255 of NC_134778.1, read as the reverse complement.
ATATCGAGAGATTATAGAATTGGTGAAGAAGAGGCAAAAAAAGTAAACTTGGAAAAAGACCTTGGAGTGATGATCAGCAAAGACTTGACACCGGATGAGCATATTAATAAAATGGTCGGAGAAACCTACAATTTATTGGGGTCAATAAAAGTGGCATTTGCCTATTTGGACGAGGAAATAAAAAAAAAATAACTACACTAATAAGACCAACACTCGAATATGCAGCAACACTATGGACACCCAGTACCAAATAGAATATTAAAAAATTAGAAAGAATACAAAAGGCGACAACAAAACTGGCACCAACTCTTTTCAAAATGACATATGAACAAAGACTGTGAAAATTAGAATTACCAACTTCGGAACAAAGAAGGGAAAGAGGAGACCTACTAACTATCTATAGAATTATGAAGGGAATGGAAATCTTAGATAAGAATGGTTTATTGAAATGGGACAATGAAAAACAAGAGGACACGAACAGAAACTAAAAAAAAGATAATTACAGAAGAGATCTGAAAAAAAAGCTTCCCACACAGAGTGATAGATACTTGGAACAAATTAGACAAAGAAAAAGTGTGCAAGCACTATTCAAGATTAGGAAAAACTTGATGGTGAGAGATACAAAGACGGGTCACCACGAGCATAGCTCCCTTCCCGTATGATACAATAAGATAAATACAACTAGGCAAATACACACACACACACACACACACACACACACACACACACACACACACACACACACACACACACACACACACACACACACACACACACACACACACACACACACACACACACACACACACACACACATATATATATATATATATATATATATATATATATACAAACACAAAATATATATATATATACATGTATTATATATATATATACATATATATATATATATATATATATATATATATATGTATATATATACTTAAAATTTATTAAAGGCAATTGAGAGAGAATGTGGGTGGGGAAGGGCAAACGAAGATGTGTTGGGAATAGAGTTTATTGCCCTAAAGTTGCGACCAACTTGGTCTTCTTCAGAGGAGTACAGCATTACATACGGATCACAATTCTTATACTCGTAGCGAGAGGGAACCCGCCAAGGTATGAGCGGAAGGGTCATGTTTTCCCTTTGGCTAACGATTTAATTATTAGGACACTTGCTGCTTTCGAGAGGCATTTAAATCCGTCTCTATCGTTGTTGATCTTGTTGGTGGCGATATGTGCAGCTTCCACAGTTTTTCTCAATTTCTTTTCAAATCCCTCGTGTAGAATTTCTGTGTTGTTCCAATCAGGTAAATGTCCACATTTATCCAGGTGACGAACCAGGGAGTTAGATGTTCTATGTGCCCTGAGATCATTTTTGTGCTCACTCAAGCTGTGAATAAAGACATTCAATTCACAGTTGAACTGGAAAAAGAGGGTAAGTTACCATTTTTAGACACGTTGATACACAGAGGTTCTCAACAGGTAAGTTTCTCGGTGTACAGGAAGCCCAGCAATAGGGACGACTTTGTCCACTATTTTTCAGCACACAGCAGACGTGTTAAAACGGGTGTTCTAATAGGTTTCTTTCTCAGAGCTTTTCGTATCTGTAGTGAAGAACTCCTAGAGGATGAACTTACTTACATCAAGAATACCTTTAGGAAGCTGAAATACCCCGGAGGTTTGATCACCAGGACAATGAGGAAAGCCAAGAAGATCTTCGATGGCTCAAACGTCCGGGCCCCGGGAAAGGATAAGTCACATTTTATTTCTGTCCATAATTCTGCAAACACCATAGCTATTAATGATTATCTGTTAAAAGGTGGAATAAATGTAGCAAAAATATCTTCCAATAAAATAGGAAAAATATTTAAGAAACATAATGATATTCGTAATAATCTCAGTGTCGTTTACCGTATTCCATGTAGCGGCTGTCCATCATCTTACTTCGGTGAGCCAGGTCGTGGGATCAAGAAACGCTTGAGTGAGCACAAAAACGATCTCAGGTCACATAGAACATCTAACTCCCTGGTTTGTCACCTGGACAAATGTGGACATTTACCTGATTGGAACAACACAGAGACGGATTTAAATGCCTCTCGAAAGCAGCAAGTGTCCTAATAATTAAATCGTTAGCCAAAGGGAAAACATGACCCTTCCGCTCATACCTTGGCGGGTTCCCTCTCGCTACGAGTATAAGAATTGTGATCCGTATGTAATGCTGTACTCCTCTGAAGAAGACCAAGTTGGTCGCAACTTTAGGGCAATAAACTCTATTCCCAACACATCTTCGTTTGCCCTTCCCCACCCACATTCTCTCTCTCTCATATATATATATATATATATATATATATATATGTATATATATATATGTATATATATACATATATATAAAAAATATATAAATGTATATACAAACACAAAATACATATGCATATATATATATATATTTATATATATATATATATATATATATGTTGATGAAGGTGGAAATAGAAGTCACGGGTCTAGTTCCGAGTTCCTGAGTTTATTCCTGACCGATTTCGCTCTATGCTTCTTCAGAAGAAGCATAGAGCGAAACCGGTCAGGAATAAAATCAGGAACTCGGAACTAGACCCGTGACTTCTTTTTCCACCTTCATCAACTTGTCACAATGTACCAACATATATATATATATATAATATATATACACATATATATATATATATATATATATATATATATATATACTTCCGTTACCTAGAATGGGAAATTCAGTAAAGCTCAGTTCATAGGACTACGCCAGGAGCTTCAGCTTACAGATTGGGAGGCAAAATTAAACGAAAGACCTGTAGATCAGATGTGGGAAATATTTCAAAATACGCTCACTAAGATGATTCAAACTTACATTCCTTTTAAGGACAGACGTCCCTCAAATCAGGCTCGCCCAAAGTGGCTCGACAAAGAAACTGAAAAAAGTATTGCTAAAAAGAGACAGGCTTATAAGAAATATAAGTGCTCGGGTGCATCTAATGACTATGAAAGTTATGTATCAATACAGAGAGATTTAAAAAAGACAATAAGAAAAAGAAAACGACAATACGAAATGAACATCGCTGATAAATCGAAAGAGAATCCCAAAGAATTCTATAGTTACCTTAGAGATAAAAAGGTTGTTAGGAATCACATTGGTCCACTATTATCTGCTGACGGTCAACTTGAATATTCAAATAAAGGAATGTGTAATATCTTAAACAATTATTTTAGCTCGGTATTCGTAGACGAAACACCTCAAAGTGAACTCCAAACTGAAACCTGTGAAAATTCTAGGGTAAACTTACTCACTACGGTAAATATAACAAAAGAAAAAATCAAAAGGTGTATAGACAAACTCAAAGTTAATAAAACACCAGGGCCTGACGGTTGGCATCCAAGAATCTTAAAGGAAATTAAAAATGAGATTGTTGTTCCATTAGAAATTATTTTCAAGAAATCCATCATATCCGGAGATGTCCCTAGAGAATGGAAGCTAGCTAACGTTACTCCCATATTCAAAAAAGGTGACAAAAAGAAACCAAATAACTATAGGCCTATAAGTTTGACTTCAATCGTAGGAAAAATAATGGAAACTATCATCAGAGATGCTATCGAACATCATTTAGAAAGTAACCGTTTGATAAATGATAGCCAGCATGGTTTCAGACGGAAACATTCTTGCGTGACTAACTTACTCGAATTCTACAACACAGTTATCTCGAATTATGACAAAAGAAACAATATAGATTTAATATATCTAGACTTTGCAAAAGCTTTTGATACCGTCCCACACGAAAGACTACTTACTAAATTAGCTTTACACGGAATAAGTGATAGCCTATTAAGTTGGACTAGTAATTGGTTGAATGGTCGAAAACAGAGAGTTGTTTTAAATGGAAAAACTTCTGGATGGAAAAATGTTACAAGTGGAGTTCCTCAGGGTTTCGTTCTTGGGCCACTTCTATTCATAGTATATATAAATGATATAGACCATGGACTAAAATCTACTGTTTCCAAATTTGCTGATGATACAAAACTGTGCGGAATGGCAAATGATCACTCAAACCAATTAGATATTCAAGAAGATTTAGATCAATTACAGCAATGGTCTGAAAAGTGGCTAATGAAATTTAACACAAGTAAATGCAAGGTAATGCACATAGGTAAAAATAACAGTAAGTACGATTACAAGTTATTTGGAAATTCGTTAACAAAAGTGGATAGTGAAAAAAATCTCGGCGTAATTATCAGTAACGACCTTAAATCATCCAAGCAGTGTATTTCAGCCTCTGAGAAAGTAAATAAGATTCTGGGACTGATTGCGCGATCTTTTGATTTCAAAAGTCCATCACTCATTAACAAGCTATATAAATCGTTAGTTCGTCCACATTTGGAATATGCTGTTTCCGTATGGTCACCGAATCTCATTAAAGACATTGAAAGACTGGAAAAAGTACAACGGCGAGCCACAAAACTGATTCCAAATATCAAAAATAAATCATACGAAAATCGACTAAGACACATGAATCTGTTTTCCATAAAAAAAGCGTAGACTCAGAGGTGACTTGATACAGGTCTTTAAGATTTTAAAGGGAATTGACAACATCAAAAGTGACAAAATTTTCACATTGAATGAGAATCAGACAAGAAACAATGGTCTCAAACTGTCCGGAAATAGATTCAATTTGGAAGTGGGTAGAAACAACTTTGCCAACCGTGTAGTTAATGAATGGAATAAACTTCCTGCACAGGTAGTGCAATGTAGTTCAGTTCGAAGCTTTAAGAATCATTTAGATAAATACCTAAGTAAGAATCTGTAATGATTATATATAATTTATATTACTTGTTTTTGTTTTGTTATCATTTGTCTGTCTGATTTTCGTTTATTATATATTAGTTATATGAGTAAAGGCAGCAATGACTGCAACAGCTCTGTAGGGAAGAGGCCAAACGCAGAGTATGGGAGTCCAATATATTTTACGTTTCGCCCAGCAGGGCTTCTTCAGAAATAACATCGATGAAAAACATTTTACTCCTTATATAGCCCGAGCCTTGCGGGGAGAAACAAACATTAAAATGGTGTACTCACAATTTGCGCAAATTGCTTGTTACTTGTAATTAAAATTGCCAATGGTTTGTTAATTGTAAAAAATCCACTATTCTGATTTATATTTTCTATGAGGGATATAAACGCCGATTCTAAACATCTACGTTTCATTGTATCGTTTTCATATTTTATAATCTTGGAATTATTCCAATCAGCATTGTGGCCGGTATCGAATCTATGTTTAACAATGGCATTATTCATATTGTATGTTTTCATATCATATTTATGTTCTAATACTCTCTTATCAATACCACGGAAACTTTCACCAATGTAAACCTTTTCACAACCTAGACATGGCACACAATAAATACCTGCTTGACGAATATTTTCCCTGCTCTTATTTCGGTTTTTAATGAGATTACCAACTGTTACTGAGCTGGTTTTAACAACCTTAACACCAGCCTTGTTTAATAATGGGGAAATATTGTCTGCAACTGAGGTATTAGGTAATATGATCTTCTTTGTATATTCTTCTTTTATTTTTCCAACTCTTTTGTGAATAATTCCAGCTTTCTTCTTGGCTTTTAGAATAAAATAAGGAGGGTATTTTAGTTCAGTAAAAGCGTTAAAAAAATTATTAAATTCTTCATCCAAATAAGGAGTAAAATGTTTTTCATCGATGTTATTTCTGAAGAAGCCCTGCTGGGCGAAACGTAAAATATATTGGACTCCCATACTCTGCGTTTGGCCTCTTCCATATTAGTTATATGTCAATTTATTGTTATTTACTATTTACCTGTTTGTTTATTAACTAACTATACCTATGCATCTATTTATGTATTTTATTTGTTATTTACATTATTATAGTTTTTATTTATTATTTTATTATTAATATGATATTTTTTCGCATCCGGCCTAGATATGGATCAAAAGGTCTCCTGTTGGCATGCTCCGCCTTTGTAATCCTTTGTGTAGACCATTTTACTGACGGCGTATTTCACACTTCAGACAGTGTCTTCCTGATTTACTTCTCTGGCCCGGATTTAACTAATTCTTTTATTTCTCGACCATGTTATGGGACCCTGTGTATGTACAAATTATAATTAGTATGTATATATAAATGTGTACATTTATATATGTATATTAATCTATGTACGTATAAAGGCTAACGGGTTTGCGCAAGGAAATTGAAAACACGCGTCGGACCTACCCCACGCGGTGTAGGCAGTCTTGTTTTTGCATTGGTTGGAAACGAATACACTCCATCTCGCGTGTAGATTTTACTTTAAATTACATTGATATCGTGTGTGAACTCTTTTATTTGCCACCATGAACGCATGGAAACAACCAAAGGGTCGGCGTCAGTGCAATACCCTGTACAGCTTATTACCTGGATTTGGGTGGGTTCTTTTTCCAAGCTGAATAAAATCTTCTGGTGCATCAGGGAACAAAGAATGTAACGTTTGTCAAGTTGATAAAGGGGTTTTCTGTCCGCTTATGATTTGACTCTGTAAGAGGCTGGTAGAAAAGAGGGTAGAAACAGGGGTAGAAAACGGGTTGTTGCATTTTATAGGCACATACATATAGCAAAGGTTTTTTTCCCCCTACACGTTGAGTAGCCAAAAAAGAAAAAGGCATAGAAACTACTCCCACCCATTCCATTTCCTATATATTCCACTCCCCTCCACCCTCCTCCATTTTATAGGTAAATTATAAATATAGCCGAGCGAGCTGCCTGAGTCCACCTTTCCGCCATGTTTATAAATTAGAACCCGGGAGCTCGAGTATATTGCTGATATGACATTGCTTTATAACCTAAGTGAGAATTATGCAGATACTCGAGATTATTCTAAGTAAACAAAATTGCCATATAGACTTATAACAAAGAATACTGATTAGTGACAGGGTGGGGGAGGAGAAAACTCAATTGGTTCACGATTGTAAGATCACGCCCTTTGGTGTAGGATCTTAAATATAAAGATCATTGCACTAAGGAAATCACTACGTCTCTGCAAAGCTCACTTAGGATCATGCCTACGTGCTCTCGTGGGGTTCTGTGACAGAACCTCAGAGGAGTACGCTGCATAATAATTAACGTACGAAAGATACAGAAGATTTCTACATTGTCATTCTCCTGGACAGAAGATCATAAAAAAGGAAGTGAGTCGCCACATCCATAAATGAGGACCACAAGAGCGAATACAGTGGCTACAGTGGGTGACACGACTCACAGTGGCAAGAGAGGTGACAGTGGGTTCCAGGGGATAACAGACTTGGTCAGCCAGTGCACTATCTGATTTCGTTAAAAGGGGAAACCTTCACCATTCACAGACACGTCGGTTGAACTACGGCTCTTTGGCTGTCACTCCGATATGACATTCCCGTTATTGTTGTTGTTGTCGCTGCCATTGTCGCTGTCATTGTCGTTGTCATTGTCGTTGCTGTTTTTGTTATTGCTGTTGTGGTTGTTGTAGTTATTCATATCGTTGTAGTAATCGTTGTTGTTGATATTGTTTTTATGGTGTCGTTGTTTTTGCTGCTCCTGTCGTTGCTGGCACTATTGTTGTAGGTGATACTACTATTGCTGTTGTTGCCGTTGTTGTTATGGGTTGTAGAATATATTCTTTTCTAATACCAGAGGAAAACATATAAAAATATACTTAAAAATTCCACTCAGTGGTACTTATCACATTCTCCTTACTGAATCAAGACAGTGCGATTTCATTCACCCGATGACAACAATCGTTTATCAGCCAAAATAATTTCCAAATATTTTTCTGGAAAAGGAATTTTTCTTCACGTATGTTTCACTGTCATTTGACAATAAATTAAGTTGATTTTGTTTTCCTTCTTTTTTGTGTCTATCACACAACAATTTCATTCAGCTGTGAGTCTTTCACTGTCAATATTCTTTCTTATATTCGCTCTTCTAGGATAGCTGGGACAAGTGGTTGCCACTGGTAGCAGCCGCCATTATCGTCACCATCAACTTCATTATCACTATGACCACTACTAATACCTTCATCATCATCATCATCATCATCATCATCATCATCATCATCATCATCATCATCATCATCATCATCATCATCATCATCATCATCATCATCACCATCACCATCATCATCATCATCATCATCATCATCATCATCATCATCATCATCATCATCATCATCATCATCATCATCATCATCATCATCATCATCATCATCATCATCATCATCATCATCATCATCATCATCATCATCATCATCGTCATCACCACCATCATAGTCATCACCACCATCATAGTCATCACCACCATCATAATCAATACCACCATTATCATCATCATAATCATCACCGCCATCATCATAATCACCTCTACCACCATTATCGCCACCACTACCATCATAATCATCACCACCACCATCATCATCACCACCACCGTTATCATTATAATCACCACAATCATAATTTCCACCATTACCACCATCATTACCACCATCATTACCACCATCACCATCATTATCACCACCATCATAATCATCACCACCATCATAATCGCCACCACGATCATCATCATTATCATCACCATTACCACCACAATCATTATGATAAATAATATTACCATTATTATCATCATCATTACCACCATCATTATCATTACCATCACCATCATAATCATCAACACCACCATCATAATCACCACTATTATCATCATTATCATTCCCATCTCCACCACAATCATTATAATCAATAACATTGCCATTACTACTATTGTCATCATCACCCCCACCATCATCATTATCATCATCACCATCACCATTATTACCATCAACCCCACCACCATCATTATCATCACTATAACTATCACATTTAATACTAACATAATCATCATTATTGATATTGTTTATGTTCCAGGGTTTATTCTGTACGAATTATAAAATTAACGTATCTAAGGGTAGCCTAACAACGAAGCATTACCCCTCCTCGCTTAGGCTTCAGCGTAGTAGCGAAGTGCCCCAGGTCTCACAGTTCTCGCCCTCCGGGACAACTACCCGAGCAACAAGGACACAAGTAGTACGTATGGTCGCAACAAAGGTTATTGAAACCTACAAAACCAAACCGAATCCGATACCACGATTGGGAAACCTACTTTGAAACCCTTTCATTTCGATATGGGCGACTTTAACATTCTGATACATGTCACCATAGAACAAAGCGACATTGGTTATAGATTAACTATCAACTGTATCCCAGAACACTTGTG
>NC_134778.1:33756941-33774441 GCF_046742065.1 Oratosquilla oratoria | reverse complement strand
GGGAGGGAGGGAGGGAGGGAAGAAGGGAGAGACGGAGACAGTAAGGAAAGGAAAGATGGAGAGAGGGAGAGTGAGGAAGGGGAAAGTGAAAGTGAGACGAGAAAGATGTAATCCAGAATCCCTGAAGGGGAAGATGAGGGAAAGGCAGGTGAGGGGGAGGTAGGAGGTTAAAGATGAAGGGAATATGGATGAGGGAAAGTGAAGTGAAGGTGAAAGGAGAGAAAATCGGAGGAAATTTAGAGTAAGAGTGAAAGAAGAGAGGGCTGAAAGGGAGGGGGATGAAGGGGATGAGGGGGAGAATTTTAATGGAAGAGAGGTGATTGTAGCAGAGAGGCCAAACGCAGAGTATGGAATCCCATATTCTGCGTTTGGCTTCTCTCCTACAGTGCTGTTGCAGTCGATGCTGCTTTTACTCAAGAGAGGTGATGGTGAGAGACAAGGATAAAGGGAGGGGGGGGACAACTGATACCTCGGGTGAAGAGATGCTATCCCTTCAGTAGGGTGTCTTATGACTCCAGACGATTTTTTTTTTTCAATTCAGCTTCAGGGGTTGGGGATGAAGGTAAACAACCTCGCTGACGAAGCTGAAGGAAAGTGACAGTTTCGAATGAGGGGGTGGAGGTAGAACTAGAGGGGAGTGCGAGTGAAGGGAAGAGGAAGAGGATGGGTGGAGGGGGAAGGGGGGAGGTCGAAGTATAGAGAGTGGGGGAGTGTGAGTGAAACACACACACACACACACGCACACACATACACACACAGACACACACACACATAAACATACACACACATACACAATCATATGCACACACACCCACACACACACACACACACACACACACACACACACACACACACACACACACACACACACACACACACACACACACACACACACACACACACACACACACACACACACACACACACACACACACACACACACACACACACACACAAACGCACACATATACGTGAGGAGACTTGTTGAAAGGGTAGAAAACCATCTGGTATTAGTGAAAAGTTATCAGTGAGGACGAAGGTGTAAATAATTAACCTGAATGAAATCGCCCGAACGATGGCTAGAATTGGTCAATTGTTTCTTCAAGTCGAGATAAAGAGGAACAGAGAGTAAATCTAACGTAAGAATGAATCAAGACGAAGATGTCTCACTTGTCCAAATGGTCGTAAGTCAGCGAGTTTTCTTGGGAAATGAAGAATCCTTGACAGTCCTTTTTTTTTTTTTTAAATAATTCGTGAGGCTCTTTGAATATATATAAATACACAATCTGAAACCTAGTGAGATAGCCTAAAAAGAGTTTGTGAGATAATGCGTGAGGAATTATTAGAGAGAGAGAGCAGGTTAAAAAAAAAGATCATAAAAGACCCCTGGGAAGGACGACGTGAGAATGCACCGCATGGAAAAAACGTGGGAGCCAACATTGCACAGCATGAGTAAAGACGTGAGAAAGCACTGGGGAAGAATTAGTTGAGGCAATCGGTTTAGACTCTCTCTCTCTCTCTCTCTCTCTCTCTCTCTCTCTCTCTCTCTCTCTCTCTCTCTCTCTCTCCTTAAGAATTATATTATCGACGTCAAGATGCTGCGTTTTCCGAGTTCATGTGAGGTTAGAGACTTTGAAGAGAGGAGATGCGAACCTGGATATTAGGAGGTGGCTGTGTGGTACAGGAGAAGGTTGTGTGAGAAAGAGAAAAGTTGAGTGAGAGAGAAGGTTGTTTGAGAAAGAAAAAGGTTGTTGGACCCAGAAGTCTGAGTGGGGAGGAGAAGGCTGAGTGAGGGAAAGGCTGAGATAGAAACAAAGAAAAAGGCTGTATGAGAGAAAAGTCTGAGTGAGAGAGGAAAACCCTGAGTGAGAGAGATGAAGGCAGTATGAGAGAGATGAAGGTTGCATGAGAGAGGAAAAGGCAGAGTGAGAGTTGAGAGGGCAGAATGAGAGAGGAGAAGGTAGAGTGAGAGAGGAGAGGGCTGTGAGAGAGAGAAGTCTGTGTTAGAAAGAAAAATGATGTGTGAGAATAAAGATGTTTGAGAGATGAGAAGAGCATGAGAGAGAGATAGAAATATTTAAAAATATATAAATATTTTTGAGAGAGAAGCTGTGTGAGAATGAATAAAGAGTAGGACGAGACTTTGTGAGCAAAGCATCTTTGTGAAACGAGAGGTGGCTCTGTAAGAGAAGTCGACTGTGCACAAGACTTCGTGGGAGGACGACGTGAGCCAAGAGGTGGCTGTGGAAGGGAAGATGACCGTGGAGAGGAGGACCAGGTGGCTTTGCGAAAGAGAGGGTCTTTGTGAGAGGCAGGCGTCTATTGGAGCAGGAGGAGGAGAAGGAGGAGAAAGAGGAGAAAAAGGAGGAGGAGGAGGAGAAGGAGGAGGGGGAGAAGGAGGAGAAGGAGGATAAAGAGGAGAATGAGGAGGAGGAGGAGGAGGAGTAGCCGCAACAGGACAAGGAATTAAAAGAAGGAAAAGAAAAGAAGAAATAGAAAGAGGAGAAGGAGGAGGCACCGAAGGAAAAGGAACAGCAGCAGCAAGAGGAGGACGAGGAAAAAGAGGAAGAAAAAGACGAGAAGGATAAGGAGGAGGAGGAGGAGGAGGAGGAGGAGGAGGAGGAGGAGGAGGAGGAGGAGGAGGAGGAGGAGGAGGAGGAGGGGGAGCAGGAGGAGTAGCAGCACAAAAAGGAAGAGGAGAAGAAGGAGAAAGAGGAAGAGGAGGAGAAGGATAAAAAGAAGGGAAAGGTAAACGAGAGGAAGGAAGAGGAAAAAAGGTAAGGAAGAGGAGGAAGAGGAAGAATAGGAGGAAAAGGAGGAGGAAGAAGAATAGGAAGAGGAGAAAGCGGCCACATGAATGTAGGGAATGTGAGAGTCCAAGCGTCTCCACTACAAGTCCAGCAGAGCGAATAACTCCATTTACCGTCGCTGAAAGTGGATGATGGAAGTGGGGAGAGGAGGTGGAGAGAGTAGGTGGAGGGAGGAGGTGGAGGAAGAAGGCGGAAGAAGGGGTTGGAAGAAGAAAGTGTGAAAGGAAGTGGAGGAAGGAGATGGAGGGAAGGAAATGGAGGGAAGTGCTGTAGGAAGGAGGTGGAGGGAGGAGGTAGGTGGAGAAGGTGAAGCGAAAAGGTGGAGGGAAGAGGTGGAGGAAGGAGGTGGAGGGATGATGTGGAGGGAAGATGTGGAGGAAGGAGGTGAAGAGAAGAGGTAAGCGGAGGAGGTGAAGAAGGAGGATAAGGAAAGAGGTAGAGAAAAATGTGGAAGAAAGTGAAAAGGGGGGGTTCACTTGTCAGGGACAGCGCTCATATAGGGTTGTAATGTGATATAGTGCACAGGTGTCATGTACAGTACACGTGTCTAGCAAGTCTTGTGCACGTATTCTGGTGCTCTTTACATGTGTACACATGCATTCATTGACGTATTAGGATAATGGAGTGGTTGAAACGTTTCGCGAGATAGCATATTTGCGTGTTTGTTTACATAGCAGCAACACGCCAACTTAGCCCCTCCCTTGCCGAGTGGTACTTGTCATTTGACTCTTGCTGCCGCCCGGTGATTCTATTCAGCCCTGTGTGACCACTTCGGCAGCAAAGAAGGTCGTTCATCTCGATCAAGAACGATAAAGAATGTATATGTATGTGTGTGTGTGTGTGTGTGTGTGTATATGTATATATATATATATATATATATATATTAATATATACATACACGCGTACATATACCAAAGACTCCCCCTTACAGCTATGGATGGCTTTTTTTTTTTTTTTTTTTAATCGTTTCCCCTAAACCTTGCTATAATAGTATTCTCTTTTGAAAGGAGATATATGAGTGCAAAATCTAATTATTTTCATTTCTGGGCTCTAGTTCCTTTCTAGTATCGTTGATCCTTCCACGGTCAGATAAAGTGCCTTTTGTGTGTAGTGCTTCGTCATTTGTTCCCTTTTCTATGACATTTCTTCCCGCTTCAATTCTCACTGGGGAAGGTCAATGGCAACTTAGGAGTGGTACGTTCCCTTGCGTATCTGGAACGGTCTTGAAGGTCTTCAGCTTGTGTGAATAGGGTTTAGTTTGACTGCTTATGTATAATGCTTACAAAATTGGAAGAATTTTTCTCCATATTGTATTTCTAATATATTTATTCATCGATTTTATCTTATTCTGATTATTTGTTTATTTATTTATTTCTAATTTTGTTTATCTATTTACCTATTTACTTATTACTGTAATTTTTTCTATTAATTTACTTATTCATCAGATCATCATTATTGTCATTATCATTTTTACTTAGGATGTTCTGTGTGCGCACAGTACCCTTTTTTAAAGCTTCTAATGTGACGTGTTTGGAGAGATGCTGGTGTAGCATCAATGTCGTCAAACTGCATGTGAACCTCAACTGCATGTGAGCCTACAGATGGCATGAAACTACTTTAGTCTCTCTTGGAAAGAAGAGTTCTTGAATGAGGAGCCAACACCTGGAGGTACTTAATTTTGGCCGAGGCAGTCACCTTTGCCCTAAACATTTTAGGGACGTTTGGGCCAGGTAATAGTCAATACTGGAAATAGGAGAGAAGTGCGGAATTTGAACCCAAAACAAAGCGAATGCGATAAGAGCATGCTTCCGGTGACGCCACCCGTCTCAGACCTTGAGGAGAACATTACGAAATTAGTCTGGGATAAACTTAGGCTAAAATTCTATTAATTTAAGAAAGGTTACTTACGACTACTGTGTTTCCCATTTCTACCCACGTAAACCCGTCAAAATGTCACAATATATATATATATATATATATATATATATATATATATATGTATATATATATAAATATATATATGTATATGTGTATATATATATATATATATATATATATACATATATGCACACACAAATACATATACTGGACATACATACAAATATGCATGCATATGTACAAATAACACTACATATATATCATATATATATATATATATATATATATATATATATATGTATGTATGTATATATATACCTGATACCTACGCATACAAGTATGCACACTTTTGTGTGTGTGTGTGTGTGTGTGTGTGTGTGTGTGTGTGTGTGTGTGTGTGTGTGTGTGTGTGTGTGTGTGTGTGTGTGTGTGTGTATGTGTGTGTGCGTGTGTGTATGTGTGTGTGTGTGTGTGTGTGTGTGTGTGTGTGTGTGTGTGTGTGTGTGTGTGTGTGTGTGTGTGTGTGTGTGTGTGTGTGTGTGTGTGTGTGTGTGTGTGTGTGTGTGTGTGTGTGTGTGTGTGTGTGTGTGTGTGTGTGTGTGTGTGTGTGTGTGTGTGTGTGTGTGTGTGACACATATTATTCGAGATTGTGAAAGAAAAGCATCCCCAGACCTGTGTTCCAGCGTCGCGTTGAAGTGCACAAAATGACGTGAGAGGCCGGGAAAAGACTGTGAGACCGGTTTGGCCTCAGCCGTGAGAGGCGTGAGGGGCCCAGGCCGCTGTGTGATTGGCAGTTTATCACCAATTTGGATCCAATTTTAGCTCCGTGCGCTGAATCTCTGCCGTGTGATTGGAGGTGTGCGGGATGAAGGGGTGGGGTGGGGGGAGATGTGACGGCGTCTGGGTTTGTGGTTTGCGTGGTGATAGAGGTTATGGTAATAGGATCCAATAGTGGTGTTAGTGGTGGTAGGAAACAGCAGTGGTGGTGGTGGTAATGGTGATAAGAAGCAGTGATGGTGGTTATGGTGAGAGGACCCAGCAGTGGGAGTGGTGGTGGTGATGGTGATGGTTATGGTAATGGTAAAGGTATCGATAATAGTGATAGGTACCGGTATCAGTAGTGATAACGTTAGTGGGTAATACCATTAATAAAGGTGATGATAGAATTTGAATTACCTGAAGTCATGGTGTTCATGAGTAACAGAAATTAGAATACTGATTGTAGCGGTATATGGGTGTGTTCAGTTTTAGGGGTTCTATGCAAGACCAAAAGCCTAACCACCCGAATAAGAGGAGGATGAAGTGATGGAAGAGGAGTTGGAAGAGGAATAGGAGGATGAGAAGGTGAAGGAGGAAAAGCAAGTGAAGGAGGAGGAGCAGACATAAGTGAAGGAGGAAGAAGAGGAGAAATGTGGGAGGAAGAGGGGAACGAGAAGAAAGAGGAGGAGAAAGAGTAGGTACAGGAGGAGGAGGAGGAGGAATAGGAGGAGGAAAAGGGCGAGGAGTAGAAGAAAGACAAGGAATAGGAAGAGGAGTAAGGAGGGGGAAATGGTGTGATGGTGATTGTGGTGGTGGTTGTAGCGAGCGCAACTCAGACAGACTACGTGGTCGAGTAGGGACCTGGTAGTACCCCTTCAGAGGGTCCAGTTTTGAGAAGATATTTGCGCCATGGAGGAAAGATGTGATGTCGGTGATGTTGGGCAGTGGGTAGTGGTCTGGTCCTGTTTTATTGCTAAGGCGCTTATAGTTCTTGCAGGGGAGGAGGGAACTGTCCTTCTTTGTCACGATGTGGAAGGTGAAGACCAGGGCTTGGCGCCTTCTGGCAGATACCCAGACGCTCGAGCTCGGTGAAAATTTGTTTTGCTGATGCGAGCTTGTCCGGAGCCAGGCGACGAAACTTGGAGAACACCAGGGGGCCTGATGTCTTTATGAGGTGATAGATTCCGTGTTTCGCAGGGGTCTTTGACGGTTGCCAGAGTTCAGGCTTGAAGACATCGGGGTAGGCGTTGCGGAGGTAAGCGAAATTGTCTGTCACCTCGACTACCTGAAGGGGGAACTCGGTGGGAGCGGCAGCAATAGGTGTGGTGGTGAGAGAGGCTATGTGTACCAGCTGGCATCTTCCAACGTCGACTAAAAATTGGTATTGGGAAAGGAAATCTGCCCCTAAAAGGGGGAGAGTGACGTCTGCCACTATGAAATCCTATCCAAACATGCGCCCGCAGCGATCGCCTTGTGACCTGAAGGGCTGCCGTCCCGGTGCGTCCCTAATAATATTCGCTGAGATCGGCGGGGTGGCTTGTTCCAGTAGCCAATTACCTGTTAGCCTGCGTGGCAAAGCGGTCGTTTGTGGTGTGGACACCGCATAGTCGTCGTCGTCCTGAAAATATTGGTGTTATTGTTGAAGGTATGGTATAATACCGTTACATATAGAAAAAGGAAGGGGAAGAAGAGGGAAGAGGAGGTGGAGGAGAAAGAGGAATAGAAAAAAAGGAGGCAGAGGAGAAAAAGAATGAGAGGAAAGAAGAGGAGGCGGAGTAGTAAGAGGAGGAGGAAGAATAATAGGAGGAGGCGAAGGAATAAATGTAGGAGCAGGAGGAAGAATAGGAGGAAGGAGAGAAGAAGGAGGAGGAAGAGGAAGAGAGGAAGAGAACCAGGAGGACGAGACACAGGAACAGAAATTCCAATGAGTGTGCGGGTAAACCTTGGAAGAAGAAACTGATCTGACAAAGTGGATCCCTTGTAGAGAATAAGTAATAGTGAATAGATAGTGATATAGCCTTGCGACACAGTATTGAAGTGAATAGACTATTAGAGCCAAGGTTTTATAGAGAATCTGGGCGTAGAGCGTTTGTTAATAGTGCTCCCCGTCTCTATAATAGACTTCCTAAAAATGTTAAAATGGCTGAAACTACGACCATCTTCAAGAAGAGACTGAAGACACACTTTTTCACTGCTTCGTATGACTTGGAGAATGCAGTGCTGAAATCAGATTTTGAACTTTAGATATTCTACGGGGGGGGGGGGGTTCTTGGAGAGCCGTCATCGGCTGAAAGCCCCTAGAAGCCATCACCTAAGTAACCTAAGTAAGTTACCCCAGTTTCTGCTCTTCCTCCTCCTCCTTCGACGGCAGGAGGAGAGAGGAAGGGGTGAGCCCTTTAGATACGGGAGCCTCCTTTGGTGACACCTGAGAAGGCACAGAGTCCCGAAGAGGACCAGAAAGCCCTTGAGTGGAGTGGCGAAGGAGTTGTGGAGGACGCCGAGCAGGAGGTCAAATGGTATACATAGGGAGTAGGAATCGGAGAAGGGCGAGGAGGAGAGGGTTGGGAATCGAAGACAGGGCGAAGAGGAAGAGGACGTGTGGTGAGGAGGAGAAAGAATCTGGAAGGTAATGGAGGGAGAGTAGATGCCATTATTTTAGTTTTGAATTATAATTTTTATGTCAATTCGTAGAGAGACCTTCTATATGGAAAGAAGAGACGAGGAGTGGGTGGAGATGAGTGAAAGGACAACTCATTGAACTTTCTGTTCTCCGGGTAGTTCTAATTTTGTTTCGTTTTTTTTCTCAGTAATATAATCATCACGGTTGTTTGCTCTCAAAGAAGACGACTCGAGGTCAATGCTCCTTGAAGGCCTTTGACCGTCGTTTATAATTTCATGAGTTTAATTCACTTGCTACAGTTGTCCACAGGTGATTTTATCTAGTTGAGGGAAACATCTCACATGCACACACACACCTCCGCAGAGCGAAACGGTCGAAATTATCTATGACCTTTATTTATTTTTCTATTCATTTATTATTTATTTTTCTTTTTGCGTACTATATCATTCATTCTACACGACAACAGGTGATTTCACTCAGTTGTAGGATATTTTATTTCTAATCAGGGTATGCTTTCATCTCATCTTCTTTTTGTGGACGCCAGGTGACTTTTATTCAGTGGTGCGACAACCTCGGGGAAGGAACGTCATCCTCTGTTCATCGATGCAGCAGCATCTCCAGAGATTGAGGCCCTCCTCTCGGATGAATGGAATCGATTGGCACTACTCGGACACATAACAATCATAATCAATCTCATCGTCACTATCATCATCACCATCACTGTAATAATCATCACCAACACAAATACCATCACAATCACCATCATCATAAGTAAAAGAAACATATAACATATAGCCACTATCATTATCAGAATCACAATCATCATCACCGTCAATATCATAATCATCACCAACACCAGCACCATCACTATCGCCACCATCATCACAAATCAGAAAAACATACAACATATCATAACCACTATCATTATCATCATCACTATCACCGTTACTATCATAATCATCACCAACACTAGTAACATCACCGCCACCACCAATCAGAAAAAAATACATATTTTAGCCACTATCATTATCACCATCATCATCACCACCGTCATTATCATTATCATTATCATTATCATTATCATTATCATTATCATTATCATTATCATTATCATTATCATTATCATTATCATTATCATTATCATTATCATTATCATTATCATTATCATTATCATCATCATTATCTTCATAATCAATCATCATCACAATTCAGAGAAAATGACTATATCAACATCATTACTATTACCGTTACCATCATCACCAATCAGCAAAAATCAGACATCATATCATCATCACCATTATCACCAATCAGCAAAAATCAAACATCTTGTCATCATCACCATCACCATTATCATCGTAATCATCATTTCTATAATTTTTGTATTTCTTCCCGAGCTGTCTTACTACTCCGTATTCTTGAGATTGTACGAACAAGCTTGCGCTCTCAATATCGCAATCGAAATTGATCCCTTTATCACATATCCCGAGGGACCATAATGGCTATTTCCCAATATCGTATTGCTTTCTTTCCCTTCAGTACTCAATAATGATCCTTTTGCACTAAGGACAAAAGGGTCTTTATCGTATATCTATTTTTATCTGTATCAAAACCATTTTCTTCTCAAAATTTTTACATTTATTAAGCCACGCGTTACAGTGACTTCGTCTAGAAATTTTATTTTGGTTAATATCAGACAAGTATATTTATTCTAGTGGGCGTCACTGTAACGGAGGCGTTGCGGCTAACTCCTTTTTACGGTGCTATCTACTCCGTTACATATGTCATCTTTTCTATTATCTTTATCTTTATACGTTTATTTACAATTCGTACATGTAATTATTATATATTACTCTAATTCAGTATTGTCATTATTATTCTCATTATAATTTTTACTACTATTATCATTATCTATCTATATACCAAGGGTTTTTCCCCTTTACAGGAGAGGTAGCCAAGTCAGAAGGTAAGTACCCACTCCCACTTATTTCACTCCCACCCATTCCACTCTCATCCACCAACCTTTCTTCCCTCTTAGTTCTTCATGGATGATGGATCATCTCTGTATCTCTGTATCATACATACATACATACATATACCAAAGGGTCTTTCCCCCTAACAAGGGAGGTAGCCAAAAAACAAAGGCATAAATTCCGCTCCCACCCATTCCATCCCACATACTCCACTTTCATTCACCACAATCCCTCCCTTTTATCTTGGTTCTTTCTGGATAACGGGTCATCCCTCTATCTCCCCCACTACCCTTGGTAACAAGAAGTGTTGCAAGACTTTGCACATCCACAGCAAGGCCGCTTCATCAAATTGGTGACCCTCCTCCGTTCCCTCATACAGAAAAAGAGAAGACGGGGAGAAATCCTCTCGTGATGTGCCAAATTACTTTTTCACACACATTCTCTCACCCCCATCCCCTACCCACTCCCTTTCATACATCACAGCATCATCCATACACAACCATTTTCCATTCACCCCTATCTTCTGTCTTCTACCGTCCTTCCTCTTCC
Organism: Oratosquilla oratoria; assembly: GCF_046742065.1. Classification (NCBI taxonomy): domain Eukaryota; kingdom Metazoa; phylum Arthropoda; class Malacostraca; order Stomatopoda; family Squillidae; genus Oratosquilla; species Oratosquilla oratoria. The sequence continues at coordinate 33,763,855 of NC_134778.1, read as the reverse complement.
CCAAACCCCCTTGTAACACATCCTTGGTCACCCCTCATGTTTACTCCTTCCGCCTCTGCCTTCCACACCTCTTTTTCTAATCTTTCTTCGCTTATTCTTTCCATGTGTCTAAACCATCCCAATACCCTTTCATCAACCCTATCTCCTAACTCCTTTTCCACCTCCGTTCTCCTCCTTACCTCCTCGCTTCTCACTCTGTTCAGCCTAGTAACCCCTACCATACTTCTCAGGCACCTGATCTCAAACACATTCAAACTAATCCTCTCCTATGCTCCATGTTTCTGCTTCATACAGTGTTGTCGGCACAATCACTCCTTCATACAATCTCTTCTCAACATCCATTCTCAAATGTCTATTTCTCATTAACATTTTAATCCACCAAGGAATTTACTTGCTTCTCTCATTCTACACTCTACCTCCATCCCCACTACTCCCTTTCCAGCCACATTTGCACACGATTACCTAAAAATATCCACTTCCGCCAGTCTCTCTCACACTTCCAGTCTGCTGCTACGTTCTCCCCTTGTACATCTCATCACCTTACTTTTACCCAGATTTATCTTCAACTTTCTTCTTTCACACACCTTCCCAAATTCTGTCACTAACTTTCCCAATCCCTCCTCTGATCCTGCTACAATCTCAGTGTCGTCAGCAAACCACAACTGGCTTATCTCCCACTTTTCTCCATTTCCTTTAACCAACTCCAATTCCCGATCCATTATCCTTGCATTTACCTCTCGCACCACCCCATCCATGTGTAAACTGAACAGCCATGGCGACATAACACATCCCTGGCAAAGTCCCACCTTTACCTCAAACCACTCACTCTCTCCATTGACTGCTTTTAACAACTTTCCTACTATCCCACATATCTGCAATACTTCCCATGTTGCCTTTATGTCTACCCTGTTATAAGCCTTTTCGAAATACATAAAGCCATAAAAACATCCTTATTTTTTCCTTAAATGTTCTCACATATCTGTCTTACCACAAAAATCTGATCCACGCAACCCCTACCTGTCCTAAACCTACACTGTTCCTCACCAATAACTCCCTCTGTCCCTCTCCTAATCCTCTCAGTCAAAACAATCCCACAAGCCTTCCCAACTACACTTAACATACTGATCCATCTAAAACTACTACACCCACATTTATCCCCTTTTCCCTTGTAAAGTGGAACTATATAGGCAGTCCTCCAGTCATCCGGCACTCTACCACCTTTTAAACATTAAATATCCTCACCAGCCAGTCCAACATCACTGTACCTCGTTTTTTAGACATTCGGCATGACACCTGCTCTTATCTTAACAACTGCCTTCACCTCATCTTTTCTTATTTCTTCTCCATTTTCCTCACTCATCACTCATTTTTTAGCGCTTCCCTCTGCAACTACCTTTCCATCCCTATCCTCCTTCAAGTTTAGCAACTTCCTAAAATACTTTGCCCATTTTCTTCTCATTGCAGTTTCTTTCATTATCATTTCTTCATCTGTACCTTCTCTATTTGATTTGCCTCCTCTTCCTCTCTTAATTTCTTTCCAAAGCATTTTTTATTACTTTCACAACTTTCTGTCATAGTCTTACCCCATTTCATATCTGCTCTCCTCTTTGCCTACCTTACTTTATGCTTTACTTCTCTTTTCTTTACTTTGCACCTCTCATATGATTCTCTCGTCCTAATTTGTAACCAATCTGTGAATGATTGCTTCTTTCCTTATACAACCTTTTTACTTCGTTATCCTACCATTCACTGCCCTTTCTTCTATTTCCTCCAGTCCTCCTTGTTCCACACACCATCTTTGAACAACTTGTGATTCCCTCCTTGAACTATCTCCATTCCTCCTCCACTCCTAGTTCTGCTCTATCCTTCACTCCCTCCCACTCCTCTCTCAGCTTCCTCTTGTACTCCTTCTCCTTTTCTTTCTCATTTAAACAGTTCACTCTAAGTACCTCCCTATCTTCTGTCCTTTTCCTCTTTCTCCATATATCCTTCACTCAACTTACCTTCACACCAAAAAATTATCTGATATTTCTCCAATCTCTCCCCTTAGAACATGTACATCCTTAACCCTTTCTACTATACTCCTAGTTACCACTATATAGTCCATTAACTTCCTATCTACCACCCTTCCGTCCACCACCCTCTTCCATGTGTACTTATGCTTGAATTCTTCCTAAACATTGTATTTGTTATCATCAACTCTCTTTCTAGACACATCTCCACCATCAACTCTCCACTACGATTTTTTCCGGGAAGTCCACACTTCCTAACCACTCCGTCTGTTGGTCCCTTTCCTTCCCTAGCATTAAGGTCTTCCACTACCACTACATTGACATTTCTCCCTAATCCCTTAATGCCCTCATTTAAATCTACCCAAAAAGCTTCCTTTTCCTATACATTCTTCTTACTATCTGGCCCATATACACTTACGAAGACCCATATCTCCCTTCCTAGTTTCACTTTCATCCACATTAATATTGAAGAAACCTCCTTCCACTTCACCACACGTTTACCTATCTCTTCACTTACTAATATAGCCACCCCTTCTCTTCCTCGTCCTCTATTCACTCTGAGATCTTCCCAACTACACCCCTAAACTCAAACTTGCCCCTCCCTTTCAATTCAGTTTTCCTTATTGCCAACACATCCATCTTTCTTCTCAAAAATATACTCCCTATCTCTTCCCTTTTACTCTCATCTGTCCCAAAACCACGCATATTAAAAGACATAAACCTTGGCGTTATGGTGGGAAACTCCTCCAGACCCTCTTGTGCCAATTTTTTTTTTTTTTTTAAGAATGTCCCCTCTTTGGGGCTACAAGGAGAAGGATGCCTAGTCCTATCTCCGTCTCTTTTTTTTTTTTTTTTTTTTTTGTCTTTTACGACTCAAGTGGAAATCCTTGATGTCAGTATTCTTTTCCCAGACAACAGGGTTCGGCAAAATGAGAAATAGATATTCAGAGAAGTGGTAAAGGACAGTAACAAGAGTTGGGGGACAGCATAACGGAGTATAATACAGTACCATAATTTCTCTATAAATAAAGATTTCCTCTACCACAGGTAAAATGATGTGTGACTCTGGTCGTAGGGGCCCCTTAAAGTATCAGCTGCATGCTAATGAGCAGTTTTCAACTTCACAATAACATGCAGCCAATACCCCAGACGGGGATCTGTACCATAATAATAATAATAATAATAAAAATTGCAATAATAATTTACTATTATTTTTATAATCATTATTACCATTGTCATTTTCATCATCATTATTTTCATTACTGTTTTTATCATTATTATTATTCATATTATAATTAATATCATTATGATCAGTATTATCATTATTATTGTTTATCATTATTATTATTCATATTATAATTAATATAATCATTATTATCAGTATTATCACTATTATTGTTTATACTCTTTTTCCATCTCGACAATGCAGCCTCATGTGAGGTAACCACGTCACCCCAATACACATTACAAAGGATTACAAAGGCAAAGCATGCCGACAGGAGACCTTTTGATCCATATCTAGGTCGGATGCAAAAAAAAAAAAAAAAAAAAAAAAAAAATCATATTAATAATAAATTAAAACTATAACAATGTAAATAACAATTAAAATACATAAATAAATGCATTGGTATAGTTGAATAACAAACAAACAGGTAAATAGTAAATGATAATAAATTGACATATAACTAATAATAAATGAAAATCAGACAGACAAATTATAACAAAACAAAAACAAATAATATAACATAAATTATAATAATTACAGCATCTTACTTAGGTATTTATCTAAATGATTCTTAAAGCTTCGAACTGAACTACATTGCACTACCTGTGCAGGAAGTTTATTCCATTCATTAACTACACGGTTGGCAAAGTTGTTTCTACCTACTTCCAAATTGAATCTATTTCCGGACAGTTTGAGACCATTGTTTCTTGTCTGATTCTCATTCAATGTGAAAATTTGGTCACTTTTGATGTTGTCAATTCCCTTTAAAATCTTAAAGACCTGTATCAAGTCACCTCTGAGTCTACGCTTTTTTAGGGAAAACAGATTCATGTGCTTAAGTCGATTTTCGTATGATTTATTTTTGATATTTGGAATCAGTTTTGTGGCTCGCCGTTGTACTTTTTCCAGTCTGTCAATGTCTTTAATGAGATTCGGTGACCATACGGAAACAGCATATTCCAAATGTGGACGAACTAACGATTTATATAGCTTGTTAATGAGTGATGGACTTTTGAAATCAAAAGATCGCGCAATCAATCCCAGAATCTTATTTGCTTTCTCAGAGGCTGAAATACACTGCTTGGATGATTTGAGGTCGTTACTGATAATTACGCCGAGATCTTTTTCACTATCCACTTTTGTTAACGAATTTCCAAATAACTTGTAATCGTACTTGCTGTTATTTTTACCTATGTGCATTACCTTGCATTTACTTGTGTTAAATTTCATTAGCCACTTTTCAGACCATTGCTGTAATTTATCTAAATCTTTTTGAATATCTAATTGGTTTGAGTGATCATTTGCCACTCCGCACAGTTTTGTATCATCAGCAAATTTGGAAACAGTAGATTTTAGTCCATGGTCTATATCATTTATATATACTATGAATAGAAGTGGCCCAAGAACGGAACCCTGAGGAACTCCACTTGCAACACTTTTCCATTCAGAAGTTTTTCCATTTAAAACAACTCTCTGTTTTCGACCTTTCAGCCAATTACTAGTCCAACCTAATAGGCTACCACTTATTCCATGCAAAGCTAATTTAGTAAGTAGTCTTTCGTGTGGGACGGTATCAAAAGCTTTTGCAAAGTCTAGATATATTAAATCTATATTGTTTCTTTTGTCATAATTCGAGACAACTGTGTTGTAGAATTCGAGTAAGTTAGTCACGCAAGAACGTTTCCGTCTGAAACCATGTTGGCTATCATTTATCAAACGGTTACTTTCTAAATGATATTCGATAGCATCTCTGATGATAGTTTCCATTATTTTTCCTACGATCGAAGTCAAACTAATAGGCCTATAGTTATTTGGTTTCTTTTTGTCACCTTTTTTGAATATGGGAGTAACGTTAGCTAGCTTCCATTCTCTTGGGACATCTCCGGATATGATGGATTTCTTGAAAATAATTTCTAATGGAACAACAATCTCATTTTTCATTTCCTTTAAGATTCTTGGATGCCAACCGTCAGGCCCTGGTGTTTTATTAACTTTGAGTTTGTCTATACACCTTTTAATTGTTTCTTTTGTTATATTTACCGTAGTGAGTAAGTTTACCCCAGACTTTTCACAGGTTTCAGTTTGGAATCCCATTACGTCTGTGTCGTCAGGATCACGTGACACCATTGTGTGACGTCATGTCATCACGTGAGCGTGTAGAACGAACGTAGCGTTCAACATAGCTTAGGGCACGTAATGCTTCTGAAATATTTATGACTGAAGTTCCAGAACAAATTGTCACCCACGCCAACCAACCACGGCAACTCGCCAAACTCCTCAACAGAGTTACTCCACCGTCATCATCACTTTCACAATCACCATCACCTTCACTATCATCATCTTATTATCACTATTATAATATTTATCGCCATCATCATCACAATCCGTATCATCTCCATTCCGTCACCATCACTTTCGATATCACCATCATCATCTCCATCGCCATAACTGTCACCAACATCTTTACTATCATCATCGTTTTTTCTATGACCATCTCCATCACCATCATCGTCACCTTCTTCACTATCATCATCGTCATCTCCATCACCACCATCTTCAGTATCAACGTTACCATCTAAGTCGCCATCATCACCATCTTTACTATCACTATCATCGCCATCATCACCATCATCTTCTGTATTTCCATAATTATCTACATCGCCATCATTATTGCCATCACCATCATCTTCAATATCATCATCATCTCCATCGTCATCATTACCATCACTTTTACTCTCACCATCTTCACTATTGCTTTCATAATTTCCTTCACCAACATTTTCACTATCACCATCAATCTTACAATCACCATCATATTCACTGCCACCATCATCACCTCCATCGCTATAATAATCTCAATCACCATCACTCTCATTATCACAATCAATTTCTCAATCGTTATCTTGATCACCTTTCCTACCACCATCACAATCACTTTCACTATCACTATCTCCATCAACATCACTGTCACTATCAACATCACCATCGCTATTACTATTGCCTTCACCAACAACACTACCACCTCTACTACCTTAATCTTCACCATCACCACAATCACCACAATCGATACATTAGATCTCCGCGTACCTTAGGCAAAGGAGGTTGTTCCCGCCGAAACTCAGAGCCTCTTGCCGGAGTTCCTTCGCACCAAACCACTTCATTCAGCATCTACGAGTATGTGAAGAGTGATGGCCTGCCCTGTAACTCGTAGTTTTTTTTATGAATGAATAAATAGACACACAAATAGATAAATAAAAAACAAATATATACACAAATAGATATATAAATAAATAAATAAATATGGATTCTCAGCGGGACTAACAATTCAAGCAAGTTTGTAATCTATGTAGATGTAATTCATTGCTCTCTCTCACGACCATTAAGGCCCAGTACGAGTTTCGGTAACATATGTATAAGCTTACATACGAATATATACCAGTGACCTGTTACTTCCCATTACAAACAAACACACTTAAGTGTATACATACATACATTTATATATATAAACACACACACACACACACACACACACACACACACACACACACACACACACACACACACACACACACACACACACACACACACACACACACACACACACACACACACACACACACACACACACACACATATATATATATATATATATATATATATACATATATATATGTATA
>NC_134778.1:33731941-33734441 GCF_046742065.1 Oratosquilla oratoria | reverse complement strand
TTCGGTGAGCGTATTTGAGCTGGACGCATACATGGGTGACAGAGTTTGGAAACTGTTTGCATATGTCTTTTGTCGTGTATGAGAATTCAACGAGCAGTGGAATACCGGAAACCACAGAAAACGGACTGGCACATACCAGAACGGCATATACCAGAACAAAACATAGTGGAATTAGAATTAGCGGACAGCGTGTACTAGGAGAATGCTGTTTCATGAGGTGGGATTATGGGAAGAGTTGAGAAGTTACAAAGAGAGATAGCGAGAAACATTGATACCTTTTGGTCCGTAAAGAGGTCGAATACATAAACAAATATATTGATAAATAGATGACCAAATCAATAAATGGATAAGAATAAGGAAAAAATGAAAATATTGGTAACAAAGAACAATAATAAGTTAACAAAATTACATTAAAAAGAATAAAGATATAAATACCCCAACAAGCAGAAAAATAAATAAAAGGGTCTTTTTATCCATGTAAGAGACCACAACCATTCTATTGACTGGGATAATTCTAATGTAATAATTTCTTGTAGATCTTTATTAGAAAGAAGCATTATCGAATCCAGTCACATTAAGCAAACCTTTGACCATAATATTAATTTAAGTTTAGGATTATATAAACTTGATGATTTTATTATTGATAAAATTGTAAAAAAATTCTCCAAGTGTTACTAGGCCGGGGTGACGTAACGTCATGTGACCAAACGTCCTTAAAAGTAAACATACGTCTCAACCTGATTATGAAGCATCTTGTGTGTCCTTCCCATGTTCCTAGCTTGTCTACTACTTTATGTATATATATATATATATATATATATATATATATCCACCTATGTCTCTGTAACTGTGTATTCCTTGATAATGTCTTAAATAGACGAAAACGTTCGGACTAAGCTTCCTATGTCCCAGTGTTTTTTTCTGTATATACAGTATATATATATATATATATATATATATATATATATATATATATATATATATTTGTGTGTGTGTGTGTGTGTGTGTGTGTGTGTGTGTGTGTGTGTTTGTGTGTGTGTGTGTGTGTGTGTGTGTGTGTGTGTGTGTGTGTGTGTGTGTGTGTGTGTGTGTGTGTGTGTGTGTTTGTGTGTGTGTGTGTGTGTGTGTGTTTCTGTGTGTGTGTGTACATATACATGTATACATACACACACACACACACACACACACACACACACACACACACATATATATATATATATATATATATATATATTATATATATATATATTGTTTATTTAGGGCGCAGATTCTCACTAATGAACACTGAGTTAAACACGACAGCATTTTGGCACTGATTAATCTTCTTACTGAGATTTTCAAATTTTCTCACAATAGGTCTCATTTCAGGAGGGTGGACAAATACAAGCCTTCCATAGTCTTCCATATTTAATTTGACATTTCGACTTCAGGGAGTCATCTTCAGAATAGTTACAAGAAATAAGTCACAATTTTCAAAGCTACATGATTCACAATTGACAATAAAATACAGACAACATTGGTTTAGATATAGGCCGCTTGGGAACGCTGAATGGGTCGTGACCCGCTGCATAGTCGGGCACTTCGTCTTGGAGGGGGAGGGGGAGGGGGAGGAGGAGGGAGAGGGGGGGAGTCAGGTAAGATAGGTTTCTCGCTGGGGCACCACGCTGGTCATGTGGGGGTTGGTGAGGTGTAGGAGGGGGAGGGGGAAAGGAAGGAGGTGGGTGTTGCTGTTATTGGGCTCCAAATCTAGTGGAAGAATTAAATAGCGGGATGGCAGAAATCATATTACATTGAATGTTAATAATTGGAGCTCTCTTCCTTATGTGGATGGCTTTAAGCATGTTTAGTTCCCTAATTTTGGCACAGTGTGCAACTATCCTAGTGTTATCCACGATCGTCTCCCTATCGATTACAGCCTGGTGGTATTGGAGGTGGTGTTGTTTAATTGCTCCTTGTTGTAAATGTAGGGACAACCGTCTACTCAGTTGACATGTCGTGAACCCAATGTATGAAGAATCACGGGGTGCGCAGTCCCCAGTAGTACAAGGGTATTCATATATGACATTGGTTCTTGATGATATGCCGCCATTGCCAGACAGATTTTTTTCATAACAAGGAAACAGGTGCGGGGGTTGTCATAGAATATAATTACTTTTAAGTTATCATAATCACCTATTGGCTTACAATTTCTATGTATGATGTCTTTCATGTGTTTCTCGTCTTGGCGGTACGAGCTACAATAAATATTCTGGTAAAATACAGTGACGGTCTTGGCTTGGTCCGGTGTTTTCACAGCAACTTTACGTTCTAGTAAATTCTTAGTTACACTATCAAAGTCTTGATTAGAATAACCATTATTTACTAGCATCTTGCGCAGGTAGGTAAGTTCTAAGTGGAGCATATGCCAAGAGGAACAAATGGAAATTGCCCGCCGGACATATGCCCTAATAACGCCTTTCTTATAATTACAGGAACATTCACCAAGACCGTTCATGCATTT
>NC_134778.1:33719441-33726941 GCF_046742065.1 Oratosquilla oratoria | reverse complement strand
GAGAAGGAGGAAAGGGGTAAGGGAGAAAGGGGGTAACGGGAGGAAGGGAGAACGGGGAAGGGAACAGGGGAAGGAAGGAGGGACAAAGGGAGAAGGGTAGGATGGGAAGGAAAGGAGAAGGAAAGGAGAGATAGATGTAGGGAAGGTGGAAAGGAAGAGAAGAGTAAATGGGACAAAGGGGGAAAGGGAAAATAAGGGAAGAGGGAATTGGGTAAGGGGGAAGGAGAAGGGGTGGAAGGGGGAAGGAGAGGAAGGGGAAGAAGGTGGGGAAGAGAGTGGGGGGAAGAGGTAGGGGGATCAGGGGAAGAGGAAAAGGACGAAGGGGGAAGGGAAGGATGGGAAGGAAGGGGAGAAGGAAAGAAGAGATGGGTATAGGGAAGGGGGAAAGGAAAGAAGAAGGGGAAGGGGGAAGGTGGGAGGTGGGAATTGGGGAAAGGGGGGAAGGGGGTAAAGGGGAGAAGGGGGGGGAAGGAAGTGTTCGCCTACCGCCACTAGCAATGTAAATGAGAACCATAACAATAGAGTGCAAGAGAGAGGCGAGGGAAGCTGTGCCAATAACCGTAGCGATAACTGTAGTGACAAAAATAACGATAACAATAGCAATAACGGTAATGGCTGCAATGATGCCAGTGACGTCATACAGTGGAAGATTCGGTAGCGTCTTCATGAGTGTATTTCTAGCGTCATCGTTGTCGTCATCGTCGTCCATATTAATACGACAGTTAGCCTCTTCTCTCTTATCTAAAGCAGGACGGTTTTATTCGGGGAGGGAATGGAATCAGGATCTGGAGGGAGGGGGTTGATTGACGAGCACCCACCTTCTGTACCCCCTTCCTCACTCTTTCCCCACCTCAGTTAAAAAAGATTACTCGGCGCCAAGCAGAACAGAATACTCTGTACTACATATTTTGTTGAAGTGATTACGACAGTTACCTTACGCCTAGAGGCGCTTATTCATCACCTTTGCCCTATGTCCTAGGGCAAGTGACACCTATGGCTGTTGGGAATCGACCCTGGGATCACGTAGTGACTTCGCAGGCTCAAAGTGTGTCATAATTCTATAGTTACATTAGAGATAAAAATGTTATTAGGAATCACACTGGCCCATTATCATCTGCTGACGGTTAATTTGAATATTCAAATGAAGGAATGTGTGGTATTTTAAACAACTATTTTAGCTCAGTATTCGTTAACGTAACACCTCAAAGTCAACTCCAAATAGAAACCTTTGAAAAGTCTAGGGTGAACTTACAACTATTTTAGCTCAGTATTCGTAAACGAAATCCCTCAAAGTCAACTCCAAACTGAAACAAGATAAAAAACTAAAAGGTGTATAGAGACATTCAAAGTTAATAAAACACCAGGGCCTGACGGCTGGCATCCAAGAATCTCAAAGGAAATTAAAAATGAGATTGTTGTTCGATTAGAAATTATTTTTAAGAAATCCATCATATCCGGAGATGTCCCAAGGGAAAAGCTAGCTAATGTTACTCCCATATTCAAAAAAGGTGACAAAAAGAAACCAAACAACTACAGACCTATAAGCTTGACTTCAATTGTAGGAAAAATTGTGGAAACTAATCAAAGATGCTATCGATCATTTAGAAAGTAACTGTTTGATAAATAATAGCCAGCACGGATTCAGACTGAAACGTTCTTCCGTGACTAACTTACTCGAATTCTACAACACAGTCATTTTCAATCATGACAAAAGAAACAATATAGATTTGATATATCTTTATTTTGATACCGTCCCACACGAAAGACTACTTACTAAATTAGATGCACACGGAATAAGTAGTAGCCTATTAAGTTAGACTAGTAATTGGTTAAATGATCGAAAACAGAAAGTTTTTTTAAATGGAAAAACTTCTGTATGGAAAAATGTTACGAGTAAAATTCCTCAGAATTCCGTTCTTGGGACACTTCAATTCTTCTATAGACCACAAACTGAAATTTACTGTCTCCAAATTTGCTGATGATACAAAACTATGCGGAATGGTAAATGATTACTTAAATCAGTTAGATATTCAAGAATATTTAGATAAGTTATAGCAATGGTCTGAAAAGTGGCTAATGAAATTTAACAAAGGTAAAGGCAAGGTAATGCACATAGGTAAAAATAACAGTAAGTACGATTACAAGTTATTTGGAAACTCGTTAATAAAATTCGTTAATAGAAAAAAAAAATCCTCCGAAAATCAACTAAAACCTATGAATCTGTTTTCCCTAAAAACCTTAGACTCAGAGGTGACTTGATACAGGTCTTTAAGATTCTAAAAGGAATTGACAACATCAAAAGTGACAAAAATTTTACATTGAATGAGAATAAGACAAGAAATAATGGTCTTAAAATGACAGGAAATAGATTAAATTTGGAAGTGAGTAGAAACAACTCCGCCGTGTAGTTAATGAATGGAATAAACTTCCCGCAGAGGCAGTGCAATGTACTTCAGTTAGAAGCTTTAAGATTCGTTTAGATAAACACCTAATCAAGATGCTGTAATGACTGCCATTTATTTAATATTATTAGTTTATTTGTCTGTTTTTATTATTTGCTTGGTTTTCATTTATCAGTTATCTGTCAATGTATTATCATTTACTATTTACTTGTTTGTTTATTATTTAATTATACTTATGCATTTATTCATTTTATTCATCATTATTTATATTATCATAATTTTATTTATTTATTTATTTAACATTATTTTATATATATATATATATATATATATATATATATATATATATATATATATATATATATTTTCTCATTCACCCTAGTTATGGACCAGAAGGTCTCCTGTCGGCATGCTCCTCCTTTGTAATCCTTTGTAATAAAACTCACGGAAGGTAAAACAATGAAACCTAATTCCATTAAACTGGAACGACAAGAATCGAGTCTTGGTCAAGAACCTCTCTCATGAGACCTGTGGTCGTCCTAACGCACACTTGGAGAAACAAAAGATTGCATTGTAGATATATGACGTCACTTCTTCACGAGTAAATGACGTCATAACTCTACGGTGGCCTTAAGTTCAATGGTGACATTTTCATGAATTCTTTGACGTCACAATTGAGAATACGACCTTTGATTGAACTAATATTCGTTGCTATTATCATAAATTTAACTAATGGAACTGTACCACTGATGATATGTGAACATATTACATGTCCTGTGATTGGCTGTTTTTGGAAATTATTAGACACATCTTGAAATCAGTTAATCATATTTCCAGTTACACTTGCCGAGATTTGTAAAAAAAAATTCACGCTTTATCATTCATCAAACAAGAAAACAAGCGTTACCAGTCGTGTAACAGGTTCGTATGGTGGCAGTGGTGCAGTAGGCGTCATCGGTAGTGTGCTGGTCTCGCATTCACTTAGTTGTGGGTTCAAATCCCATATTTTTCTCCGATTCCCAGCACTAAATATTATCTGCCCTTGCGGTCCCCGTAGAGCATAAAAAGGATAAAAGTGATGGCTTCGGCCACAACTACTCAGCGCCTCCTGGTGTAAGCTCCTCAACTTCTTTTTGTTAAAGATGTGTTGAGTTCTTGTGACAAAACAATATTTGAAGATGAAACAGGTCGTCACGACCCCACTTAAAAAAATAAATAAATAAAAAATAAATAAAAAAATAAATAAAAAAAATCCAAGGACCAATAACACCCTTGGCCACCTTTCTGGGTTGCCGATGTCTAGTGGTTTTCTAAGAGATCGTGATACCAAAGCTCAAAGATTCTTTGCACACTAGTACAATTCTACCTCCCGAATTGGTGTCCCCTTTCCACATACTTTTTCTGAGTGCAGCATGACGGTTTTATTCATATATAGAACGCCCCTTTTGACTTTTTAAAGAATAACGCCTAGTACTGAATTCTTCTTTCGAGGAAGGTCGATGCGAAACTAGTCAGGAATAAACTCGGACCAAAACCCGTGTCTTCTTTGTCCATATTACTCAATAAACACTTTCAAGAATAATTTACTTCATTTCAAATTGCTCTCATTGTAAAAAAGAAAGAAAGAAAAAATAATCCATTATTGAAAAATCTACCTTTTTTGAGTATCTGAGTATTCTCCCATAAACTTCTTGTTACAATGACGTACTCTATAAATCTCATTCTGACGAATTCTAATCAATAGTATCGATATAGGTAGTCAATGCAGCGATGAAGTTAAGATTTTAACGTTAGAAACTGACTCACTATATGTTCTTTATTCTGATGAACCTCAAACAATCAGATGAAGGTAGAAGCACATGCTGAGAAGGCCTCGATGATTCGAGAATTCTTGGGAAAAAAAGTGACTGAAATTTTTCTTTATTTCTTTAATTTCCAGAGATTTTGATTATTTTTTTGAGTACTTTCCATGACCTTTCCAGACATTGTTTGGTCCCTCGCAAAATTAAGACTTTATCCTCAACAGATTTCAGCTTATGATAACTGTCAGTGAGTATTTAAGACTCTAGTAGTTGTAGTTCAATATTAATGGTCCACTGCAGGACCGGTCTAACTCCTTAGAAATGACGGTTCCTCTGTACCTCACCACAGTGGCATAATCCGCCTAGGTAAAGTTGTGTGTATGCCAAGAGCATGTGAAAATTTTGGTATATTGGAATGGCTGTGGTCGTTACTGCCCAATTATTCTGTCCAAGGAGAAACTAGACATTTTTTTTTTCTTTTTTTTTTTAGATAACAAGCTCTTCTTCTTCTTCTTCTTCTTCTTCTTCTTCTTCTTCTTCTTTGAGTTCTTTTTCTTCTTCGAGTTCTTCTTCTTCTTCGACTTCTTCTTCTTCTTCTTCTTCTTCTTCTTCGAGTTCTTCTTTTTCGAGTTCTTCTTCTTCTTCTTCTTCTTCGAGTTCTTCTTCTTCTTCTTCTTCTTCTTCTTCTTCTTCTTCTTCTTCTTCGAGTTCTTCTTCTTCTTCTTCTTCTTCTTCTTCTTCTTCGAGTTCTTCTTCGAGTTCTTCTTCTTCGAGTTCTTCTTCGAGTTCTTCTTCTTCTTCGAGTTCTTCTTCGAGTTCTTCTTCTTCTTCGAGTTCTTCTTCTTCTTCGATTTCTTCGAGTTCTTCGAGTTCTTCGAGTTCTTCATCGAGTTCTTCTTCTTCTTCTTCGAATTCTTCTTCGAGTTCTTCTTCAAGTTCTTCTTCTTCTTCTTCGAGTTCTTCTTCTTCTTCTTCTTCTTCTTCTTCTTCTTCTTCTTCTTCTTCTTCGAGTTCTTCGAGTTCTTCTTCTTCTTCTTCTTCTTCTTCTTCTTCTTCTTCTTCTTCTTCTTCTTCTTCTTCTTCTTCTTCTTCTTCTTCTTCTTCTTCTTCTTCGAGTTCTTCTTCTTTTTCGAATTCTTCTTCGAGTTTTTCGAGTTCTTCTTCTTCGAGTTCTTCGAGTTCTTCTTCTTCTTCGAGTTCTTCGAGTTCTTCTTCTTCTTCTTCGAGTTCTTCTTCTTCTTCGAGTTTTTCTTCGAGTTCTTCTTCTTTTTCGAGTTCTTCTTCGAGTTCTTCTTCTTCTTCGAGTTCTTCTTCGAGTTCTTCTTCGAGTTCTTCTTCGAGTTCTTCTTCGAGTTCTTCTTCGAGTTCTTCTTCTTCTTCGAGTTCTTCTTCGAGTTCTTCTTCTTCTTCGAGTTCTTCTTCGAGTTCTTCTTTTTCTTCTTCTTCTTCTTCTTCTTCTTCTTCTTCTTCTTCTTCTTCTTCTTCTTCGAGTTCTTCTTCTTATTCCAAATAATACCTTTGGTAATCTCCATGATCAGATTTTCCCCCATGTTTTGTAAAATTCTTATAACCCGCAAAGTAATGTTTTTCGAACTCACACGTACTCTCTCGCGAAATTTCTCCGTCAAACAACTCGAGTTTTTCAAAAGTTTCGTCACTGTACTTGTACGATAACAATTTCCGAAAAAAAACTCATAATATTGATAAATGAACAACGTGAATCAGATCAGTTCCAGTTGAAAACGTGAAACGAACTGAATAAACCCTTACACCTACCCAGGGTCCGGTGCGACCGATTTGCCGGGTCTCAAGAAAAACTCGCAAACCGGAGATTTTTTTTTTTTATTTAGTATAATTCACATTTTTTATTTATCTCAAAACCAAGTTCGTTATGTACTTCTTTTCATATTGTGCAATTGCTATCTTAAGAAAAAAAAATACCTACTACTCTACTTTTCTCACACTTCCCCCGCTATATTTTTCTCTCTACCTCTCCCACTCGCCATATCTCTGCCCCTCCCCAGCTCCTACTTTCTCATTCATTAAATGTGTGCGGGGGGTCATCTAAAAGCATAATTTCAGCGAGTGTCTCATGAGTTGTCAAATTTTAAAAATAATAAATAAAAATTCCTCTAACGTCATCTTCACATATGCCCGCCCAGCGTGTATGCATGGTGTCGTAGATCCTTAGACTTGACGAGGTTACTTTTCAGGAATGACGTGATAGTATCCAAAGTATACAGATGTATTAGTTATCTGTACCATCAATAATAAGGTTAGTTTTGTCCATGCAGATACTATACAATACTCAGTATTCGTAACCATGGTTTTTATGAGACGAAAACTTCAAACATGCAATTGCTTCTTTTTTTATTCTATGCTAAGAAGAATTTTCTGAACATCATGTTCTAATATAAGATTTGTATCTATTTCATTGCTTATCTCACCAATTTTTATTTTGAACACGGAGGACAGTTCAACTGGATGTATTTAATGTGTTATAGTGTAAAAATACAGTTTGATTTTATATTATAGTTAGTGTAGGGGTGATATTTAATGTGTATCTTCACACATCGAAGAAGTTAGATTGCAATTCTGCATTTAAATGAGTAACCTCAATAGCGAGTCCAACAGCCGTGTACATCAGTTACCTCCTTTAGGCTACTGCCTTGTTTAGGCTACATTTTTAGGGAAGAAGGACATTATATGTTCGAGCCGACGAATCTGGGACTACGACACAGCTGTACTAGTTATAAGTTCAGGTGATATTATATACACATACCCATAAACACATACTGTGCATATGAATACACATCCTCCATAGGTTGTCTTTCACAAATTATTGTATCGAAGGAAGCTGATTGGTGTCTCAGGATTACACATTTGAAAGTCAATCTAAAAATTTAGAGCACTAAAACAAAAGGACAGTTACTTATCAATACTTCGGTTACCTGAGAAAAAGTCGTGTATAAAAAGTTACTTATAAAATTTTGAATCAATTGAGCGTTAGTCCGACTGTTGATCCAGTTAGGGCTAATTTATTCAGCTCAACAAGTATGTTAGAGATGGAAGTTATTAGCTTTTTTGTCACCATCAATTTCAGTTCCCTTCTCTTCCCTAATTACTGGTCTTAATTCTGTTAACTGTTCCTTCTATGATATCATATTTGTTCATTCACTTTCAATTTTCTTCACTTTCTTTTCATAATTGTATTATTGTAGGCCCCTCATCTTTAGGCCCCATGGCCTACTTAGTCAAGTACCACGTAATATAAAGTTGTTCGTAGGATATTTAAA
>NC_134778.1:33702679-33718941 GCF_046742065.1 Oratosquilla oratoria | reverse complement strand
ACATCAGTTACCTCCTTTAGGCTACTGCCTTGTTTAGGCTACATTTTTAGGGAAGAAGGACATTATATGTTCGAGCCGACGAATCTGGGACTACGACACAGCTGTACTAGTTATAAGTTCAGGTGATATTATATACACATACCCATAAACACATACTGTGCATATGAATACACATCCTCCATAGGTTGTCTTTCACAAATTATTGTATCGAAGGAAGCTGATTGGTGTCTCAGGATTACACATTTGAAAGTCAATCTAAAAATTTAGAGCACTAAAACAAAAGGACAGTTACTTATCAATACTTCGGTTACCTGAGAAAAAGTCGTGTATAAAAAGTTACTTATAAAATTTTGAATCAATTGAGCGTTAGTCCGACTGTTGATCCAGTTAGGGCTAATTTATTTAGCTCAACAAGTATGTTAGAGATGGAAGTTATTAGCTTTTTTGTCACCATCAATTTCAGTTCCCTTCTCTTCCCTAATTACTGGTCTTAATTCTGTTAACTGTTCCTTCTATGATATCATATTTGTTCATTCACTTTCAATTTTCTTCACTTTCTTTTCATAATTGTATTATTGTAGGCCCCTCATCTTTAGGCCCCATGCCTACTTAGTCAAGTACCACGTAATATAAGTTGTTCGTAGGATATTTAAACCGGTTTAATTATTTTCTTCAGTTTCTTTACTACTTCTACAACTTAGTTTGATTAAGTACACCAGAGGACTTCCACCCGGGGTCCTTAATTTACTCATCAAGCCAAGTCTGCTCCGACGTCACTACTTAATTCATCCAATAACTTTGACCTCCCTTTAAGGGCGTGACTTTTCCTCCATGCACCAATAATTTCTCTCCTCCTCCACCTTTTTCTTCAATCAGAAAGACTGTTACACTGTCTCAAGCAATATTGCTTACAAAAGCAATCTTGGTCACGAAGCAAAGTGGCTTAGTGTTATCATTTCGTCACATCAGCACCAATATCGTCGCGACCATTGTTTTCAAAACATCTAAGTCGTAAAAATGAATTTCTCGCCACTTATCCCTCTATCTACCTACTTGTCTACTACTTGTCTACCTTAATCTACCAGCCTCTTACAAAGTTAATCGAGATTTGTTTTTTACATATTTTAACCAGATTGATTACCAAGTGGATTGGGTGAATGCCAAGGCCATTACTTATAACAACAACACCGTAAATTTGAACTTAATTGAATGTAGCTTAGGTCAATGTAGCCAGAGTATAAAAGTTCAGTTTAATCAAGGTTTGAATAATTTAATTATTTTCTAAGTTATTTAACGTCATAACACGTAGCAAGTTCCCCTGACCAGCAACTCACCATGAGCTACCATGTTGGCTTGCTTATATACATTCACACACTCGCACACACAAATATATATAAGTACGTATCATACTGAAGAAGGTTTCAGTGAGCAGTCGAAATATATAGACTCACTTATTCAACTCTTTCTTTTTTCCGACTGTGGTGTTAGTTGTGATATATATATATATATATATATATATATATATATGTATAATATATATATATATATGCAAACACACACATATACATATATATATATATACATGTACATAGATATATAATATATATATGTATATATATATATATATATATATATATATATATATATATATATATATATATATATATATCGGATGTCGAATTTCAGATATCCGCGGATGCGGATGAATATGCTGATGTCATTTTGCAGATGCAAATGCGAATGCGGATATCAGTCTCTATTAAAATGCGAATGCAAATGCGGATGCGGATATCAAAATATGACATCCTCGCGGATGCGGATGTTTTTACGACAAACGTTCTCACCAAGAGGAACCCCCCCCCCCAAAAAAAAAGCCTGTTTCAGTGTCAGACCATGCAGACAGGAGAAGTAATAAATAAAAACAAGGTGGGAGAACCAAATGTCAAATAAGTTCGTACGGTAATACTCGGGAATTTGAGAAGGCGAGAGGGAAACATACGTCACACCAACTAAGATGTGTTTATTGGATAAACAGAGCACAACTAAAACTATCTGAACACATATAATATATATCACATGTGTGATATATATAAGAACAAAATGTATACTAAACCACTCCTCGGCTCTGCAGGCGCGAGGATGAATTCTCCTCGAGCGTCGATTCCTTCTCCAGACGATCTCCTGCAGACGAGTCCCCTGTGTCCTTCCCCTTGGTGGACGGGAGCACGTCGCTGTGATCCCTTCAGACGAGTTTCCTGTGTCCTTCTCCTTGGTGGACGGGCGCACGTCGCTGGGATCCCTTCAGACGGAGGTCCGTCTTCAAGTATCTTCAAGCTCCTTCGTGCCCTCCCTCTGTAGAACTGGGAGGGGAAGGGGGGATGGTCCGCCCTCAACGGCAAGCAGCCGTGAAGTCTCCTACGGCTCTCTCTATCTCCTCGTGATCTCCTGCGTCCTGGTGCCCTCCCTCTGTGGAACTGGGAGGGGAGGGGGGGGTCCGCCCTCAACGGCAAACGGCTGTAAAGTATCCTACGGCTCTCTTACGTTTCTTGTCTGATTCTCATTCAATGTGATTTTTTTTTTTTTTTTTTTTTTTTTTTTCTCCTCCAGGCGGTGCCCTCCCTCTGTAGAACTGGGAGGGGAGGGGGGTGTCCACCCTTAACGGCGAGCGGCCGTAAAGTCCCTTCCTTCATCTCCATGCCCTTCCTCTACACATCCGGGAGGGTGAGGGAGAGTGGGTGGTGGCGATCTGCGCATGCGCGTAGCGGCAGCGGTGATGACCCCGTAGTTGGGCCTAGTTGGCAGCCCTGGGCAGCTACGCATGACCTCACGCAACCCTAGCGTGGATCACATTCCTCCGGTCTGGGTCAGGCGCTGAGCGCGCCGACCAGCTCCAAGCTTCCATCTGGGGTTGAATCACGAGGTCAGCGGTGGACGAAACGTCCGCGCTGACACCAAAATACTGCCAAATGAGTTCGAATGGTGTCTTAATAGTTGATACTTTTCTCTTTGAAAGTATTTAAATCATTGGGAGATGTAAATACAGACGCAGGAAGGGAGCTGATGTTATGTGGTGTCACTATTTTTTTTTTTTTTTATCTTCATAAGGTTGTAAGGCTTTTACACATCTATGCATAATCAACCACTCAGTATTGCTGAGCTGTTTGATTTTGGAGTTGGTAGCAGCATATACACACAAAGATTCCTTTATTTCTAGTGTTCTTCTTAGCATGTGTAAGGTGCTATTCCATCTTGTGGGTGTATCATGAATAACAGAGAGTTTAGGTACTTGCAGCCTGTCCTGAATCTTTTTAAGTTCATCTTGTGCCATAGTTGAGTGATGAAAATGCGTAGCAATACTACGAGTTATTTTTTATCATGTATTCTATATCACAATGTGATGATAACCCAGTTTTAGCAGTCAGCTGTATTTTATGCACAATACAATCCAAATTACTTATATATACACCTGAGAGAAACAGAGCTTTTTTCATATTTGCTCCAGCATTACGCAGAACACAGTGCACATTTGTACGAGATATGTCCCACTTCATCAGTATTTCATCAAACATTTTGGAAATATACTCTCCCGTATGTCATCAGTCTTATGAATTCTATGTCCTCAACATGACTGAAAGGCAAATCATCCATGACTAACATTTCTGCAATGCATTTATCCAGTTTCTTTGCCTTAGGGTTAGAAGCACCCCATAATTTTGCACTCTGAAAATACTCAGCAACATTCCTTTGCTTAGCATCTGTCTTTGCTTTTTGCAAAGGTGTTTTTTCTATATTTATTTTTTCTTCCAACTTCTTTGTCTCTTTTGCCATTAACTCTTCAAACTGTTCTTTATGCACTGATTTCAAGTGGTTTTTCAAAGATGTAGTTCCACGTCCCTTTCGTGAATAATCTTTCTTGCACAACAGACACTGTGCTAGGTCACTTGACTTGCTCATAAAATATTTCCACACTTCACTGCTATGTGACGCCATTTTTCAGCTGCTGTAGCAGTCAGCACAGAACAATAAGGCTTTGTAAACTTGATTATAATATACTTTTAAACCATCACTGGCAAACTGTATTATCAGCGAGGAGCAAGCAAGGAAGGAGCGGTACTTCTTCCTTCGAAGGCAAACTCTTACCAAACTGATGACCTAGCTGCCAGTGTACTGTGTAGGACTTACGCTCAGAATACCAGTTTACAACTTATGGATCAGTATTATAAATTTTCGAGATGCTTAGCAAATGTGAAAAGAAAATTACTTTATTCTAATGCTTCATTGCTTTGTTTTCCTCCCTCTGTTCTTTCAAGTCGGTGTCCTGTACCATCAAATCTTATATCGGGAGGCACTTTTCCAGTCATCTTCTTCACGCGCCCTGGTTGCTTAGGTTTTGAAGGAGAGGTCTTATGTAGATAATACCTAGTAATGGAGCGCTTGAAGTCCAAGAGATATGTTTTAGTTCCTGAGATGATTGTGCTGATTATCCAAGCATTCACAACAGCAGTGTCAACCAAGTTAGTAAATAGATTGAAGTACCATTTCTTCCCTCTCACACCAATCCGGTATTTCTGGGTCAGCCAGTCAAGGTGATTAACTCCTCCCATGTATTTGTTATACATGGCAATGAGGTGAGGCTGGGGGACATTGATATGTTTCCTCTCTTTGTTGCTCCACCGTTTAGCAGACCCAACTGGGGTAAAGGACTGGTGATTACTGCCAATGGTAACTAAGCTATTGTCATTCCACTTTAGAAAGAAAATTCCATTTTCTTGGTCAGACTTGTAGTCATACATTCCACGTGACTTTTTTATGTCATTGTCACTCTCCAGTGACACATACATATAGAAAACATTTTGTCTCTAATTGCGTTATCATAGAAAATGGAATTTTTTGGCCATACTATGCCCATGGTCCTTTTTTAAGGACCAATGTATCTAGACGTCTAGCTAACCAATGAATATGAACTACATGTTTTAAATACTATACTAGGAAACTAGATAGATACATGTATAAGATTTATGAGTTTCAGAAAAATCAAACACTTATTACTGTGTGAAAATGAACTTCAAACTTGAGTAAAGCAATTCTGCTACTTACCGCCAAGATGTTGTCCTTTTTGTTTATATTCCAAGGAAAGGGATTGCAAGTATAAATTATTTATATGCCTGTAAGGGAGAAGATAGGTTATTTTATCAATACCAAAAAATAAAAAGATTAGGGGATAAGGTTTATTTTTATAATAGGTAAAAATTTTGTCGGTCCTAAAATAAGGACCATGGGCGCTAATAAGAAATACACATCGAAAAGCCCTCTATAACAGTAATAATGATAATAATAAAACAATAGCTAATATTACCCTTCCTCTGTGAAAATCTTTTCATCGGCAACTCACTGTATCAGGGGAAACAAGCGACAATAGGAAAACTCGTGTGATAAGAAGAGCTCAGCGCTGCCGGTTCATATTTTTTTAATATTATTATTTGTATAATTATGGAAACAATCGCATTAAAAGTATTTAAGGAAGAAGCACTGAATTCTACCATGTGAAATGGGAATAAGGTCTAAGACTGTAATGTACGGCATTACTCAGCCACACGACACACACATTACAATCTCTCTCTCTCTTTCTCTCTCTCTCTCTCTCTCTCTATCTATCTCTCTCTCTCTCTCTCTCTCTCTCTCTCCAGCAGTAAGGCATCGGGGTGAAGGTGACAAGCAAGGGTGATAAGCCTCCTCTCTATCTCCCTCTTCACCCTCATTACACACACACACACACACACACACACACACACACACACACACAGTGACTCACTCATCTGTTGTTACTAAGTATCTAACATTCCACCAATCACAGTTTGCAGTTTATTTACTCTGCATTTGTTCTTCATAGTCACTAAGTAAAATTCTCCCCCTTCTCCTGACCTTCCCCTAAATTCTAGCCACATTACGCTTTGTAACTTTGAAAGGAAATGAATCCGTGATATTATTTGTTTTAGTTTTACTAAATAATTAATTCATTAGACACACGTCAATAAATTTACTCCACATTTCTAAGCTCTGTCTGAACTCTAAGTCTGTAAGCACCAGGCAGTACTCTACTACTCTGCTAGTCTATAACTGCGTGTCTATATATTACTCTATAATCTATAGGTTGTGCAATACACAAAACACATCCGCATCCACACATCCTTTGTAGAGTGGGGATGCGGATGCGGATGTATATTTCACCACAAATGCGGATGCGGATGCGGATGTTCAGTTTATCACAACTACGGATGTGGATGAGGATGTGGATGTAAATGAATATGCGGATGTTCCGCGGATGCGGATATCCGATACGTCTCTAATATATATATATATATATATATATATATATATATATATATATATGTATATATATATATATATATATACTGTATATATATATATATATATATATATATACACCATGCAGTAAAAATAAAACTGACAAAAACGCTCTACTTTGTTAATTTAACTTAACTGAGAGGAAAAGAGATAGATAGAAAGGTTGATAGAGAGGAAGGGCGAGGTAAAAGAAAATTTTTACATGGTCATATAGCCTAATGCAGAATCTGGGTATAATGGAGCAAAAGTGGAAGTCAAGGTATATGGCAAGTATGGGCCAATGATGCAAATTGAAGAGATTGAGTAAGTATGTGGAGCCTACGCCAGGAGGCGCTGAGTATCTGCGGCCGAAGGCGACACCTTTGTCTATTATGCGCTTGGGCTGTTGGGACAAGTAACCAATAGTCACTACTAGGAATCGGATAGAAAAGCGGGATTTGAACTCATAACAGAACGAATGCGAGACCAACACGCTTCCTATTACGCAACCAGGGTCAGAAGAGGTCTTAGAAGACTTGGTTTCAGGTACCAAGAAGACCCCAAATTTATATGTCAGTGGCCAGAGAAGGAGAGTGAGGAGGATGAGGGAGAGTGATGGGAGAAGGGTGAAAGGATCAGGTTGGATGAGAAAGAGTGAGAGGAGAAGGGTGAATGGTGAGAGAGGATGAGAGAGAGTGAGGAGAGAAAGGTGAAGGGATGAGGTTGGATGACCGTGACCTCAGCTAGAGGACACAGTCTGCTCCGTGACCTCAGCTAGAGAACTGAGTCTGTTCCGTGACCTCAGCTAGAGAACTGAGTCTGTTCCATGACCTCAGATAGATAACTCGTTTTCCCCCGAGACACCAGCTAGTGAATGCCTATGAAGTTTATATCTTTGAATAGTGACAAATAATTGTGTTGTATTTTTTAAATTGTATACGTAGAGCGCTATACAGTTACAGGTATGAGATAAAGTGTAGTGTTCTATTAATTTAGAATCAAAACAATAGTCTGTTACTCTACTCCAAAGGTATGAGTAATAGCATAAGGCAAGCAGAGTAAGCTTCGTGTATGTAGTTTATTTAGTGACCGCTTTTATTCCTTTTGTTGATTTATATTTTCTTTTTGCCGTTTGTATTGCTGAAGGAGGAGCGAAATGGCTTATAAAGGTTGTGTGAACCTGGAGGAAATTCGTCTTCTCAAGATTGTGCTCTATGAGAAGAGTGAATCCTCCCCACAACCCAAGGAGCGTTCTACTTCTTCCACTTCTGCCTCTACCGTGAGCGAGTGGCTCTCCGTGGGGTCTCGTTTGTCAAGCCCGTGTTCGGTAAGCGGGTGCCCTGTGGAGCAACCGCTGGATCTAGCCGATCGTTTTGCTCTGCTGGAAGATGGGGTGGCTGAAAATCAGGAGTTCTTGGTGGTAGGGGATTCCATGGTGCGAGGATATGACGACATCCTGCAGCGGAAGATAACGACTTTGCTAGCTTGTATGTCAACCGGGCCGTGGGATCCCCGATTGTATCCAGACCAACAGGGAGCAAAGGCAGACAAACACGGTTACGATTGTTCATACGATGTGGGTAGGGTGAGATCAGAGGAACTTGTTCGGAATTACAAGGTCCTCCTTCAGGAGATGAAGGAGCGTGGGAACCATCATGTAGTCTGTGGGATCCTTCCGAGGATCTACGCAGGCTTGTGTTGGAACAGTAGAACTATAGGAATCAACGAGAGGATATCACGACTGTGCACGCAACTGGGATACCACTTTCTTGATCCTTGGTATCTCTTTTCCAGGCGTCATGAACTTTATGCTTCTGATGGGATCCACCTAACACGCAGAGCCAAAGATGTTCTTACGAACCTCATTGTGGGAGTTTGTAATTAACTAGTTCCTTTTTTGGGGTAGCAACTCAAAGGGAAGGGGAAATAGAGTGCACTGGGGAAAACAGAGTAGGGTATAGCGATAATGTAGAGCAATGTCATTGTGTGGCAAAATATCATTTTAGGATATATATCGGTAGAGGACGAAATATTACATTAGGATGTAATGTCAAAGGATAAAATATCACGATGGGATGTAATGATAGTGGAGGACAAAATATCACGATGGGATGTAATGATATTGGAGGACAAAATATCACGATGGGATATAATGATAGTGGAGGACAAAATATCACGATGGGATGTAATGATATTGGAAGACAAAATATCGCGGTAGGATATAATGTCAGTGGAGGACAGAATATCATTTTAGAAAGGGATACCGGACAGAATGTCAATGAACGACGGGAGGCCCGGCCGGTGCGGGACACGGTGACGTAGGGGGGCAAGGTACACATAAGATATTGGATGACTGTGAGCGACCAGATGTCCGTGATGGGTCAAATGTCCATGAGGCATTGAATGTCAATGAAGGACCAAATATCATTATAGAGTAAGGTGTCCATAAAGAAAAAAATATAATGTAAGGCATGATGTTGAAACTCAAAACGTGTAAAAAAAAAAAATAATCACGAGTTTCTGAAATACCATGTACTTTAATGCTCATAGTATTAGAAAAAAATCCAATAAATACAGGCGTATGTCAGAAGCAAAAATCTCGACATGATAGGAATAACCGAGACATGGTTAAATGATAAAGAGTTTGAAGGTGAATTTTATAATGCGGGATTTAAACATTTTCATCAGGATAGAAATTACAAGAAAGGAGGGGGTGTTCTGTTGTACGTTAAAAGCAATGTCCATGCCTGTGTTTTAGAGAAAGTGAAACAGGTTTGTGGGTAGAATTTACCCAAGTAATTTGGATAAAATGAATGTAGGTGTAATATATAGGACAAAAACTGTCTAGTTTCTGCAATCGGGACTTATTGATAATGGGTGATTTCAATTTCGTTGACATTGATTGGATGACTCTAGAACATGGCCATATAGGTAGTCGCTTGATAGATTTTCTCGGTGACAATTACTTAGTTGAGCATGTAAAAGAACCCACAAGACATGGAAACTTACTCGATCTATTGATCACTAGCCTCGAGAGCATGATAACCGATGTAGAGGTAGGTGAAATAACGATCACAACTTCGATTCAAACTACTAATTTTTTTTTTTAATAGATACATGTGTTTCTAAAATATCCGATTTCGGTAAAGCTCAGTTCATAGGGCGTCAGGCGCTTCAGCTTACAGATTGGGAGGCAAAATTAAGCGAAAAAACCTATAGATCAGATGTGGAAAATTGGTCAAAATACGCTTACTAAGATGATTCATACTTATATCCCATTTAAGGACAGACGCCCCACAAATCAGGCTTGTCCAAAATGGCTTGACAAAGAAACTGAAAAATTTATTGCTAAAAAGAGACAGGCTTACATGAAATACAAGTGCTCGAGTGCACCTGATGACTATCAAAGTTATGTATTAATACAGAGAGATTTAAAAAAGACAATAAATACGCTTAATAAGATGACTCATACAAAGGATTACAAAGGATTACAAAGGCGGAGCATGCCGACAGGAGACCTTTTGATCCATATCTAGGTCGGATGAAAAAAAAAATCATATTAATAATAAAATAACAAATAAAAACTATAATAATGTAAATAACAAATAAAATACATAAATAAATGCATAGGTATAGTTAAAATAATAAACAAACAGGTAAATAGTAAATAATAATAAATTGACATATAACTAATAATAAATGAAAATCAGACAGACAAATTATAACAAAACAAAAACAAATAATATAAGATATATTAGAATCATTACAGCATCTTACTTAGGTATTTATCTAAATGATTCTTAAAGCTTCGAACTGAACTACATTGCACTACCTGTGCAGGAAGTTTATTCCATTCATTAACTACACGGTTGGCAAAGTTGTTTCTACCTACTTCCAAATTGAATCTATTTCCGGACAGTTTGAGACCATTGTTTCTTGTCTGATTCTCATTCAATGTGAAAATTTGGTCACTTTTGATGTTGTCAATTCCCTTTAAAATCTTAAAGACCTGTATCAAGTCACCTCTGAGTCTACGCTTTTTTAGGGAAAACAGATTCATGTGCTTTAGTCGATTTTCGTATGATTTATTTTTGATATTTGGAATCAGTTTTGTGGCTCGCCGTTGTACTTTTTCCAGTCTGTCAATGTCTTTAATGCGATTCGGTGACCATACGGAAACAGCATATTCCAAATGTGGACGAACTAACGATTTATATAGCTTGTTAATGAGTGATGGACTTTTGAAATCAAAAGATCGCGCAATCAGTCCCAGAATCTTATTTGCTTTCTCAGAGGCTGAAATACACTGCTTGGATGATTTGAGGTCGTTACTGATAATTACGTGGAGATATTTTACACTTTCCATGTTTGTTAACGAATTTCCAAATAACTTGTAATCGTACTTACTGTTATTTTTACCTATGTGCATTACTTTGCATTTACTTATGTTAAATTTCATTAGCCACTTTTCAGACCATTGCTGTAATTTATCTAAATCTTCTTGAATATCTAATTGGTTTGAGTGATCATTTGCCACTCCGCACAGTTTTGTATCATCAGCAAATTTGGAAACAGTAGATTTTAGTCCATGGTCTATATCATTTATATATACTATGAATAGAAGTGGCCCAAGAACGGAACCCTGAGGAACTCCACTTGCAACACTTTTCCATCCAGAAGTTTTTCCATTTAAAACAACTCTGTTTTCGACCATTCAACCAATTACTAGTCCAACCTAATAGGCTACCACTTATTCCATGCAAAGCTAATTTAGTAAGTAGTCTTTCGTGTGGGACGGTATCAAAAGCTTTTGCAAAGTCTAGATATATTAAATCTATATTGTTTCTTTTGTCATAATTGGAGATAACTGTGTTGTAGAATTCGAGTAAGTTAGTCACGCAAGAACGTTTCCGTCTGAAACCATGCTGACTATCATTTATCAAACGGTTACTTTCTAAATGATGTTCGATAGCATCTCTGATGATAGTTTCCATTATTTTTCCTATGATTGAAGTCAAACTTATAGGCCTATAGTTATTTGGTTTCTTTTTGTCACCTTTTTTGAATATGGGAGTAACGTTAGCTAGCTTCCATTCTCTTGGGACATCTCCGGATATGATGGATTTCTTGAAAACAATTTGTAATGGAACAACAATCTCATTTTTCATTTCCTTTAAGATTCTTGGATGCTAACCGTCAGGCCCTGGTGTTTTATTAACTTTGAGTTTGTCTATACACCTTTTAATTTTTTCTTTTGTTATATTTACCGTAGTAAGTTTACCCTAGACTTTTCACAGGTTTCAGTTTGGAATTCACTTTGAGGTGTTTCGTTTACGAATACTGAGCTAAAATAATTGTTTAAGATATTACACATTCCTTCATTTGAATATTCAAGTTGACTCATACTTATATCCTATTTAAGGATAGACGCCCCACAAATCAGGCTCGTCCAAAATGGCTTGACAAAGAAACAGAAAAAAAAGTATTGCTAAAAAGAGACAGGCTTATAAACAAAATACAAGTGATCAAGTGCACCTAATTACTATCAAAGTTATGTATTAATACAGAGATTTAAAAAGGTCAATATAAACGAAAACGACAATCTATATATTAATATTTTTGTAACTATCTATCTATGTGTGTCACGCGGTGACGTTACGGCAACGAAGCCTTCCAAAATTGCTGACGACTGATTGGCTGCGAGCGAAGCGAGAGTGGTGACGTCAGGGCAACGGAGACGACTTATTGGCCGAGAGCGGTGACGTCACGGCAAAAAGGGGACAACTGATTGGCTGCCAGCTAAGCGACAGTGGTGACAACACGGCAACGGAGACGACTTATTGGCCAAGAGCGGTGACGTCACGTCGCTTCAGCGCGTTCAACACGACGTCACGGTGCAAAGGAATCGAAGTAGTTTTATTCTGGCTAAAGACAGACGATTTTATTCACATTCTTTCGATAAATGAAATATTATAAAAGGCATTTATTCAAAGCTTAACGTGTGATGTCATGTCACGTTGCTAGCTGAGCTCCTGACAGAACCTCATGAAAATAAGTAGATAAATGAATAAATAGATAGATAAATAAATAAATAAACATTACTCAAACGTCTATATAAGTTTAATCATAGGTTACATGAAGATAATCAAACGTCTTTAAATGTGTATTGTGACATGACATAAACGATTAAAAGATTTCTATTGCCTTTATGATTGACCTAACGAGAATTAGAAAGAGAGAGAGAGAGACAACGGGAGAATTTGTCGACAACGTCGGGAGACTTTGACGACTCTTTTTGGAGACTGAAGACTCCTTCGGGAGATTTTGAAGACTCCTTCGTAATACTTCAAAGTTGAATAACCGTGGAATTTCCGTGGGTCCTATGTGACATGACATAAACGATTAAAAAAAAAATCATAGCTTTTATGACTGACCTACCGAGAAAGAGAGAGAGAGAGAGAAAGAGAGAGAGAGAGAAAGAGAGAGAGAGAGAGAGAGAGAGAGAGAGAGAGAGAGAGAGAGAGAGAGAGAGAGAGAGAGAGAGAGAGAGAGAGAGAGAGAGAGAGAGAGAGAGAGAGAGAGAGAGAGAGAGAGAGAGAGAGAGAGAGAGAGAGAGAGAGAGAGAGAGAGAGAGAGAGAGAGAGAGAGAGAGAGAGAGAGAGAGAGAGAGAGAGAGAGAGAGAGAGAGAGAGAGAGAGAGAGAGAGAGAGAGAGAGAGAGAAAGAGAGAGAGAGACACGACGGGAGAATTTGACGACCCCTTTTGGACACTGAAGACTCCTTCGGGAGATTTTGAAGACTCCTTCGTAAATCCCGTGGAATTTCCACGGGTCCTGCTAGTATGAAATGAATATTGCTGATAAACCCAAAGTTATCCCAATGAATTCTATAGTTACATTAGAGATAAATTATTTATTAGGAATCATATTGGCCCACTATTATCTGCTGATGGTCAACTTGAATATTGAAATGAAGGAATGTGTGATACTTTAAGCAATTATTTTAGCTCAGTATTGGTAAACAAAACACCTCAAAGTGAACTCTAAACTGAAACCTGTGAAAAGTCTAGGGTAAAGTTACTACGGTAAATATAACAAAAGAAAAAATTAAAAGGTGTATAGAAGAACTCAAAGTTAATAAAACACCAGGGCCTGACGGTTGGTATCCACGAATCTTAAAGGAAATGAAAAATGAGAATGTTGTTCCATTAGAAACTATTTTCAAGAAATCCATCATATTCGGAGATATCTTAAGATAATGGAAGCTAGTTAACGTTACTCACATATTCAAAAAAAGGTGACAAAAAGGAACTAAATATCTACAGGCCTATAATCTTGACTTCAATCGTAGGAAAAATGATAGAAACTATCGTCAGAGATGCTATCGAATATCATTTAGAAAGTATCTGTTAGATAAATGATGGCCAGCATGGATTCAGATAGAAACGTTTTGCATGACTAACTTACTCGAATTCTACAACACAGTCATCTCCAATTATGACAATAGAAACAATATAGATTTGATATATCTAGACTTTGCAAAAGCTTTTGATATTGTCCCACACGAAAGACTACTTACTAAATTAGCTTCACGCGGAATAAGTGGTAGCCTATTAAGTTGGACTAGTAATTGGTTGAATGATCAAAAACAGAGAGTTGTTTTAAATGGCAAATCTTCTGGTTGGAAAAATGTTACGAATGGACTGAAATATATTGTTTTCTAATTTGCTGATGATACAAAACTGTGCAGATTGGCAAATGATTCCTTAAACCAATTAAATATTCAAGAATATTTAGATAAATTACAGCAATGGTCTGAAAAGTAGCTAATGAAATTTAACACAAGTAAATGCAAGGTAATGCACATGGGTAAAACCTAACAGTAAGTACGATTACAAGTTATTTGGAAATTCGTTAACAAAAGTGGATAGTGAAAAGGATCTCAGCGTAATTATCAGTAACGATCTCAAATCATATAAGCAGTGTATTTCAGCCTCTGAGAAAACAAATAAGATTCTAGGAATGATTGCGCAATCTTTTGACTTCAAAAGTCTATCTCTCATTAACAAGCTATACAAATCGATAGTTCGTCCACATTTGAAATATGTTGTTTCCGTATGGTCACCGAATCTCATTAAAGATATTGGCAGGTTGGAAAAAGTACAACGGCAAGCCACAAAACTGGTTCCAAATATAAAAAATCAATCATACGAAAAGTGACTAGAACATATGAATATGTCTGTCCTAAAAAAGCGTACACTCAGAGGTGACTTGATACAGGTCTTTAAAATCTACAGTAAAAGGAAGTGACAACATCAAAAGTGACAAAAATTTTATATTGAATGAGAATCAGACAAGAAACAATGGTCTCAAACTGTCAGGAAATAGATTTAATATGGAAGTGGGTAGAAATAACTTCGCCAACCGTGCAGTTAATGAATGGAATAAGCTTTCTGCAGAGGCAGTGCAATTTAGTTCAGTTCGAAGCTTTAAGTATCATTTAGATAAACACCTAAGCAAGATGTTGTAATGACTACCATTTATCTTTTATTATTTGTTTATTTGTTTTATCATTTGTCTGTTTGTTTATTACTATTTGCTTGATTCATATTTATTATTAGTTATCTGTCAATTTATAGTTATTTGCTATTTACCTGTTTGTTTATTATTCAACTATAAATATGCATTTATTTATTTTATTTATTATTATTTATATTATTATATTTTATCTATTTATCTTTTATTTATTTATTCATTTATTTGTTTGTTTATTCATTCATAAATCTATTTATTAATTTATTATTTATTTATTCATTTATTTATTTGTTTGTTTGTTTGTTTATCATTATTATAATTTTTTTGCATCCGACCTAGTTATGGACCAAAATGTCTACTGTCGGCATGCTGCGCCTTTGTAATCCTTTGTAATCTTTGTGGGGGGAGAAGGGTGAAGGGTGAGGGAGGATGAGACAGAGTGAGGGGAGAAGGATGAAGGGTGAGAGAGGATGAGAGAGTGCAAGGGGAGAAGGGCGAAGGGTGAGAAAGTATTAGATAAAGTGAGGGGAGAAGGATGTAGGGTGATGTAGGATAAGAGTGGAGAAAGGTGAAGGGTGAGAAAGGATGAGAGATAGTGAAGGGAGAAGGGTGAAGGGTGAGGACGATGAGGGAAAGTGAGGGAAGAAGGGCGAGGGTGAGGGAGAATGAGAGAGAGGGGAAAAGGATGAAGGGTGAGGGAGGATGAGAGAAAGTGAGGGAAGAAGGGTGAAGGTGAGGGAGGATGAGAAAGAGGGGAAAAGGGTGAAGGGTGAGGGACGATGAGAGAGAGTGAGGGAAGAAGGGAGAAGGGTGAGGGTGAGGAAGGGGGCGTGTCTTTGGTGGTCGGGAACGCAACGAATCGGAAGACGGAATTGGCGGAATGGAAACGGATTACGTCGGAAACAAGTAATGGCGGTGGCATACGTTAAGATGGTTAGGACTGCTTACACTTTTAGGACCGTTAGGGTGGTTAAAACCGTTGAGACAGATGAGACCAGTTAAACGGTTAAAACCGTTGAGACAGATAAGAAATAAAAACAGTTAAAACAATTTACATAAAACTGTTAAATGGGTAAAAAAATTAAGACATATGACACCGTTAAAATGACTAAAACTAATAAGGCAGAGAAGACCATTAAAACTGTTAAAACCGTTGAGACAGATAAGACCGTTAAAATTGTTAGGCTCGTTACCGTTGTTCTGTTAAAGCCATTTTGAACCAAGGTTATCATTATATTCATTAGAAGTGTTTCTTGCAATGGCATGGAGTAAGCTCAGGATGAGTGTGTTGGTGGCAGTGATGGTATTAGTAATGATAGCAGTGGTAGTGATGTTGTGGTGATGGTGATGGTGAGGATGGAGAGGAAAATGAGAAGTGAAGAAG
>NC_134778.1:33687679-33697679 GCF_046742065.1 Oratosquilla oratoria | reverse complement strand
TTCACATGTTGAATGACTAAATCAAAATCTTATAACATTAACCTCTAGCGGATTAAGCGTTGGTAAACATTCTTCATCTTATGTAAAAATGTTATAGGGTTATGGTTAATAAACACAAAAAATAGAATTTTCAGTTCCTCTCAGATATATATCAAAATTACTTAAACTAAGGATTAAGGATATAGCTTCCTTTTCAACCGTACTATAGTTTTTCTGGCATGAAAGAAACTTTCTGGGAAAACAACATATCGGATTATCGATGTCCTTTTTCTCCTAAACTAAAACTCCTCCTACTCCAGCATCACTTGCATCAACATAAAGTTTGAATATTTACTCAAAATCAGGGGTAACAAGTATAAGATCACTTGTTAACATTCTCATAATCTTCACAAAAGCTTCTTCACAATAGGTATCTCACATAAATCTTACTCACTTAGACAACAATCTAGTCAATGGCAGTGGAACAGGTGAAAAGTTCTTGCAAAGCCTCTTGTAATATTCACTCACACCTAAAAATATCAACAATTCCTTGCGGTTGTTAGGCACGGGACATTCATTGATACTTTTCACCTTAGGTTATGTTGATGACATAACTTAAGTATTCAATTAAGCTTTGGCAAAATCACCCTTAACTAAATTTATGGTTAAATTGGCATCATTTAACCTCTTCAATACTTCCGCTATTTGGTTAACATGGTCCTCCCAATTTTCAGAATATACCACAATATCATCAATGTACACCGTACATCCACTCACACCCGTTAATATTTCATTTGCTAACCTTTTGAAGTTCTTCCACTATTCTTCATTCCAAATGGCATCACTTTGTATTGATACAGGCCATCCATTGTTACGAATGCAGATATCTCCTTAGGTCTTTCCGTCAGACCTACCTACCAATACTCTTTCAGCAAGTTAAACTTACTGACAAAGTTCGCATTTCCCACACAATCAATACAGTCGCCCAATTTAGGTATTGGATAAGAGCCGCTTTTGGTCACTTGGTTTACTTTTCTATAATCCGTATAAAACCTAAATGGCTTGCTACTTAGTTTTGGTACCAATACACACGGTGAACTCCACACACTATTACTTTCCCCTATCAAATGATTTTTCAATATGTACTGAACCTCTTTTCTCATAATCTCCCTTTTTTGTGGGTTGACTCGATACGGATGTTCCTTTATGGGTATAGTGTCACCTATGTCAACATCGTGTTCCATTACATTACATCTTCTCGGAGTATTCGAGAACAAGGATGCAAACTTGTCGATTTCGCAAACAATAACATTCTTCTTTTCAGGGTCTAAATCGTTTAACTTACAGTCTATGTTTTCCATTATTGGCAAATTTTCATTATTTTTCTTCACACCTGCTAAGTTTTCCTTCTTCCTCATCATCTATACCTTGTTTTATATTTACCACACCACAACTCAACTCCCCAATCTCCTCAGATGTTCTTGCGTTCTTCGCTTCCCTTTCATGATAAAGTTTAATCATGTCCACCACATAGCATAAAAGGTTTTTCTTACGCCTATCAGGAGTGTTCACAATATAGTTCAAATCTCCAACCCTCTTCTCGATTTTCCAAGAACCACAGTATCTTGCTTTCAGAGAGTCTCCCTGAATAGTTAACAACTCTAGAACCTTATCTCCTGGTCTAAATTCTCTCACTCTCATTCTTTGATCGTACCAAGTTTTCATCTCTTGTTGTGGCTTCTTCAAGTTTCCTGCAGCAAGCTCCCTTGCCCTAACCAACCTAGCTTTGAATTCTGACACATATGTTAATAAATGTGGCTCATTTTTCTTTCATCATACTCAAAGGACCTCTGACTTCATGACCATACACCAGTTCAAATGGACTAAATCCAGTTGATTCTTACACTGCATCCCTAACTGCAAATAAATCCAATGGTACTCCTTCATCCCAACCAACTTTGAGTTCCTCACATTACATCCTTAGAATATTCTTAAGAGTTTGATGAAATCCCTCCAGACTACCCTGGAATTGTAGATGGTATGCACTAGATAACCTTTGTTCAATGTGTAGGCCTATTAATTTTTTCTTGAACATACCTGAAGTAAAGTTACTTTCCTGGTCAGATTGGATTACCTCTGGGAGTCTTACCCAAGAAAAATATTTCACCAACTCCCTCACAATATTCTTGGCATGAATACTCCGGAGTGAAATAGCCTCCGGGAACCTAGTGGCAATACACATTATTGTTAACAAAAATATATTCCCCCTCCGAGTCCTTGGTAAGGATCCAACACACACAATGATAATTCTGCTCAATGGTTTACAAAATGCTGGTATGGGCTTTATTAATGGTGCTTGCTGGATTGCCTGATTAGGTTTACCTACTCTCTGGCATATATCACAAGTCTTGCAATATTCTGCAATACCTTTCTTTAGATTTGGCCAATAAAATGAGTTAATAACCTCTCAGCGGTTTTCTTATCTCCTAAATGTCCTGCTAGACTAGATTCATGGGATATGGCAGCCAATGTACGCCTGTATTTCTTAGGTACCAATACTTGTTTTAATTCCCAATGGTCTGATGCGGGTACACCTATAGGTCTCCATTTCCTCATTAATACATTATCATAAAGATAGAGTCCAATAGAACTGTTATTAGACACACCGTTTATACTTGCCTCCCCAAAACATTCCTTCAGAGTGGAATCACTACATTTGGCGTCAATAAGTTCCCTTTTGTTAACATTACTACACGGTTGGCGAAGTTGTTTCTGCCCATTTACAAATTAAATCTGCTTCCTGGCAGTTTGAGACCATTATTTCTTGTCTGATTCACGTTCTGTGTGAAAATTTCGTCTCTTTTGATGTCAATTTATTTTAGAACCTTAAATACCTGTATTAAGTTATTTTTAAGTCTACGTTTTTCAGAGAAAATAGATTCATATGTTTTAGTCGATTTTCTATAACACACACACACACACACACACACACACACACACACACACACACACACACACACACACACACACACACACACACACACACACACACACACACACACACACACACACACACACACACACACACACACACACACACACACACACACACACACACACACACACACACACACAAAATATAATCGTCTCTTTTGATGTCAATTTATTTTAGAACCTTAAATACCTGTATTAAGTTATTTTTTAAGTCTACGTTTTTCAGAGAAAATAGATTCATATGTTTTAGTCGATTTTCTATAACACACACACACACACACACACACACACACACACACACACACACACACACACACACACACACACACACACACACACACACACACACACACACACACACACACACCACACACACACACACACACACACACACACACACACACACACACACACACACACACACACACACACACACACACACACACACACACACACACACACACACACACACACACACACACACACACACACACACACACACACACACACACACACACACACACACACACACACACACACACACACACACACACACACACACACACACACACACACACACACACACACACACACACACACACACACACACACACACACACACACACACACACACACACACACACACACACACACACACACACACACACACACACGAGCAGGCCAAAAGGCAGTCAGGCAGGCCAAAAGGCATTCAGGGAGTCCAGAAGGCATTCAGGCGGGCCAGAAAGTAGTTAGCCAAGCCAGAAGGTAGTTAGGCAGGACAGAAGGCAGTCAGCCAGACCAGAAGGTAGTTAGGCAGGCCAGAAGGTAGTCAGACAGGCCAGAAGACAGTCAGGCTGTCCCACAGGCTGCTGCTGCTGCTGTTGGCTGGGACACCATCGACACATCGGATCAAGCCATCAGAGTAATTGGCCCATTCCGATGCTCGCGCGATAACCAGGATCTGCACACGTGCCTCATATTGCCTACATGCGCGCTCTTGCGCGCAAATGTGCCCTTTATGAGTTGCGTGCGCGCATATTCACTTTAATCCATTGCATATTGCCTCTGTCACCTTGAACACCGCGGCAAAGCCCGTGGTGGCAAACACCAATCGTTCAGTTATGCACCAGAAGGGAACAATTCCCCCCCTCCCTCTTACGCACACGCTCATCCCCAGCCAGATTGGGTCGCCATTGAACGGAGCTCCATTCAGTTGGGCCGCTTCACAGCTACGAAAGGATGTTATTGTTTGGCAATAGTTTTAATGAAATCTATAATATATACCACGAATCTGAGAGAGTATTTGTGATTTTATATGTGTGCGATTCACTATGGTCTTGGATCACATGTTGGACTCATGATCAACACCTATTACCCTCCTGGATAAGAGCTCAGAAATTATATATGACTGATCTATGTGTAATGATGTGACATTACACACACATACACACACACACACAAAACACCCCGCTCACGAGAGTTAGGATGTCGGCTCGCAGCGCAGTGATGCTGACATTATTTCAGCCCTAGGCGGGAATCGAATTCGGACCGCTGGAGTATCCGTTGCGATTACTACCACTGCACCATCAACCCGTGTGTGTGTGTGTGTGTGTGTGTGTGTGTGTGTGTGTGTGTGTGTGTGTGTGTGTGTGTGTGTGTGTGTGTGTGTGTGTGTGTGTGTGTGTGTGTGTGTGTGTGTGTGTGTGTGTGTGTGTGTGTGTGTGTGTGTGTGTGTGTGTGTGTGTGTGTGTGTGTGTGTGTGTGTGTGTGTGTGTGTGTGTGTGTGTGTGTGTGTGTGTGTGTGTGTGTGTGTGTGTGTGTGTGTGTGAGTGAGTTCTTGCACACACAAGATCATGATTGCATGTATGTACGTCCATTGTTTTACTCTTCTATAGTACATAAGTTTGTACCCATATTCTCCAGTCTTATAAAACAGGATACGTAGACGGCAATGTCGAAACGATTTCTGATATCAGTGGGTTGCTTATAAACCTAAAGCCATGATCACACATTCAAGATTCTCGTCAAATATTGTGAATTT
Organism: Oratosquilla oratoria; assembly: GCF_046742065.1. Lineage (NCBI taxonomy): Eukaryota > Metazoa > Arthropoda > Malacostraca > Stomatopoda > Squillidae > Oratosquilla > Oratosquilla oratoria. The sequence goes on along the minus strand of NC_134778.1, from coordinate 33,692,662 downwards.
GGAAAGCTGGAAGACGACATAGCTTACAGTACTCTAGACTTCCCTAACAATGTCTGATATTCGCATAGATTTAACTTCTCTTAGTTCGTCATTCAGCTTAGGTGATTTGCCATTTGGAGATTCGAAAAATAAACGATTGTAACCTAAGTCGTTTCTACTCAAACGAACTCACTTAAGTCGCGTAGGAGTGACAGTGGCTTCAGAAGGTGAGGATTCTACGCCAGGAGGCGCGTAGCTTCTGCAGACACCGTCACTTTTGTCCTAGTATGCGTTTTGGGGACAGTTAGGGGTCAGATAATTATAATTAACAGTCACTGCTGGGAGTCGGAGAAGAGTGCGGGATTTGAACCCATAACTAAACGAATGCAATACCAGCACGCTCCCGATGACGCCATCAGCGCACGGGGACCCTATGGATATCCTTATTGTGTTCTCGGACTATCGAGAACAATTAGATACTTCAGCAGCGTCTCGTCCGGTTGCTTAAAAGGTGTCACAGTCACGCAATCGTTGCAACCATAAACACCACAACGGTACGAATACGAGCACATACACCTACACCCAAAACACACCACACCAACACCCAAACCATCGACACCACAGAACCACCGTTATCGTCACTATTCCCACATACACCACAAACACGATCACCACTACTAGTCTCATCATCATTATACTATCACTGCCACCATGATTACAACCATGACTATGATTATCCTTGACTACTCCCGTCTTTATTTACTTATCTCGCTCGAATTTGTTTTCCTGTTTGAGATGTTTTCTTCTCTTCTTTTTTCTTTTTAGCCTTTGCTACCATCATCGTCACCATTATTCCATTACCAAAACTAGCATCAACACCATGGATAGTTTTTGTGGCGACAGCTGGTCCATCTGACTTCGCAGCAGCTGCACCAGCGGCAAATACATCGGTGGGAGCTCGAGAGACGCAGCAGCGTAGGGTGTGGTCTCTTCGTTCTTGGCAGAAGCTCTCTCATCTACCAGAAACTGTTGGCAGAAGCTCTCTCATCTACCAGAAGCTCTCTCATTTACCAGAAGATGTTGGCAGAAGCTCTCTTATCTACCAGAAGCTGTTGCCAGAAGCTTTCTTACCTACCAGAATCTCTTGACAGAAGCTCTTTCATCTTCCAGAAGCTCTTGGAAAAAAATCCTTTTTATCCTTCTTATTCCTCACCTTCCCTCCCTTTTTGTACTAAAAATAGTTTTAATATATTTCCTGGATGACGCCAGGCATTTTTTATATTCGTAGTGCTTTTTCACTTAGCAAGAATATAATTTCCCCATTCGTGTTCTTCCGAACTCACCCATCTCTAATATGTCCCTCATCTTCATCATTTCTTCCATCCTTAACATTACTTTCACCCTATCTCCTTTAACCTCCACGAACAAACAAGTACATCACTGTAACCAATTAACTAACCCCTCCCCCCTCGCCCCCCAAGAACCAACTCCCATGTCAGACATTATTTTCCATCGTGGTTTGCTCGTTCAAGGCTTTATCTCGGACACGCTTGGTTCTTGCCCGGCTTGCCGAGCTCTGCACAGTCTACGTTTCGAATCCCGCCCGAGGTTTGTTATCGTAATCGCTGCGACCGAGAGGAAAAGTTGAACCAGGAATTACAGATGGTCCTCCTAGATTTTACCCTTTATCAGACAGGACGGGTTTTATCTTTTACTTTTATTTTATTTTTTTCCGTTGACTTTAGTTTTTGGTGTGGCTTTGGCTTGGTGATGGAATTGGTTAGAGTAATTTTGATTTAGCCTTTTCTCAGGCAGAACGCGTTCATTATCATTATAATTTTTTTTATCTATTTATTCATTTTCAATTTTCATTTATTAATTTATTTATTTTATTTATCTTATTTATTTTATCTATTTATTTATTTGTTTTATTTTATTTTCATTTATCTTATTTTATTTATTTTATTTTATCTTATTCTATTCTATTTTGTTTTATTTTATTTTATTTTATTTTATTTCATTTTTTTTTTTTTTACTTTAATTTTTGTGTCGCAAGACGATTTTAAATTATCTTGTAATGAAGGATTTCTATTTATCTTATTTATTTATTGATCAATTTATTTGTTGTTCGGTAGTTAAAACAATCTGACTTGTAATTGCAGACATAAAAAGCTGCCCCCGTATACCCCAACTTCCAATTTTTTAAATCTGCGATTACAGAAATTCGGGTAATGATAAAGTTCCACATGTATTCAACAGACGCTGTGATATACATCGTTAAGCATTTTCTCACCGTTGATTGGCGTTTATATACTTGAAGACAATATTCTGTCCACGGGGAGAAGTCATAGAGGAAAGATTCAAAGGTGTTAGAAGATAGAGAGAGAGAGAAGATAAAAGAGAAGATAAAAATAAAGTAAATGAATAAGTTAAAATGTATTCATCATTCTTCTTTGTGTGGATGTAGGTTTCTATTTATAAAAGAATATTGCGTGATTCTGGTCCAAATGGGTGTCGCTGAAATCTCTAACATAACATACGATTCGAACTACACCATCCGAGACTAAAATCCTCCGGATTCTGTCTAACAGTAGCTGTTAGAAGGAATTTTAGTTCGTGATTGCATCTTTTTGCCCACTTACCTGGGTTGTATGTACCTCTTTGATTATCATCTAATTCAATTCTATATTTACACATCCATTTAGTCATCTATTGTCCATTTGTTTACTATTCTATTTGTTTGTTCATTAATTGATTTCTCTATGTATTTGCAGGGGAAACAAATACACCAACCTGGGTTATATGTATTCTTCGGTTATCTAAATCACTTTTATATTTTCACGTTTATTTAGTCATTTATTATTCATTTATATATCATTTCATTTGTTTGTTTATTATTGAATATCTCTATGTACAGTATTTATAGAGAAACGAAATCATCTACCTAGGTTTAATGTGTTCTTCAATTATTATATTTTTTTAATGTAATTCATTAATTTATCGTTTCCTTATTTAATATTATATTTGTTTATCTACCTATTTCTTTATTTATACATCAACTTTACTTATTAACTGATGAATTATTTTTCTGTTATATTATCAATCTATTTTTTATCATTTACTCGTTTATCACTTACATATCTGATAACTTATTTGTTTATTTATCTATTTCTTTATGTGTCCATCAACTTTATTATTTGACGATTTTTTTTCTTGAAAAATAGCATTAGGAAGCAACCACTCGATGTGTACGAAAACAGGTTTTGCCGAAGACACTTCGACTGTCAATCTCGATACTTCTTGTACACGAAGGGTCCCGTTGCCCTCTTCCCGAGGATGTGTCAAACTTGGAGACGACCCTCGAGAACTGAGGAGGACCGTATCACCTGGGGGTCTGCAAGAGCAACAGACTGACGACGTCGCTGCTGGATGCAGAGAACGAGACGAGATCGCACTTATTTGTCTTCTGTCTTACCGTCGATTGCTTTCCAGCAGGAGAAGGAGCACCAGGGGGAGCAGAAGCAGAAGATCTCAACTGCTGCAATCGATTCTCATTTTCAATCTTGCGATTGAGGAACTTGACTCCGATAGAGTTACGACAGCAACTGTGATTTCTCACTTCTGATAGAAGGCTGAAGGAGTTGGGGGGATGAGGGGGGTAGAGGTGGCTGATGGAAGGGGGAGATGGAGGTGGGTGGGGGGATGGAGGTGGGTCAGGGAGTGGAGGTGGGTGGGGCAGGTGACGGTGGGGTAGGCTCTTTTGTATTTGGGAGAGTTTCTGAGTGGGAGGTAGGGTGGGGTATGGGGGAGGTGCTTTAGCGCTTCGGGTGGGATTCTGAGTTGGGGGTGAAGGATATGAGGGCAGGGGATATTCTTTGGCGCTTAGAGGAGTTTCTGTGTGGGGGAAGGGGTGAGATGGACTTTCAGCTACGACAACAATGCCAAGGGACATCTTCGTGAGTTATGCTGGACAAAGACCAACCTAGATGATGTGGTTTTACGATTATATGTATTTGTTCCATCTGCCGTCGTGTGATTTTATTCAGATGAGGGAAGCCCCATCGGAGAGCATAATGTTAACCCATCTTGTATGCTAGCAAATAAGCCCCCACATCCACACCTACACCCACGTCCAGTTGTCTGTACGAATATTGTACCCCGTATAAGGTTGGCATCGATTCCAATAAGTTTGTGCAGTTTATCACTTAAGGAACTTAGTGAAACCCTTGCGGATCAGAGGCGTGAATTTTTTTTCCATGAATGAAGGTTAGTTTTCGTTTACACACACACATACACACACACACACACACACACAACACACACACACACACACACACACACACACACACACACACACACACACACACACACACACGCACACACACACACACACACACACACACACACACACACACACACACACACACACACACACACACACACACACACACACACACAAAAGAAAAAAGAAAGTGACTTTGGTCCAGTGAGGTGTCTAAATTATTGATTCTATAAAAATCTTGTGCAGTTACTACTCCATACGGGGTGGATAAGTACTACTGAATTAAAATTTCTGAAGGAAATATGATCAGTTGTAAGAAGTACAGTATCCAGTAATAATAACGGAATAATAATAGCTGTAACAACAGAGGACAACATGGCATCAGCAACAACAGCAATAATAACTATGATAATGATAAAGCTATGACTGATAAATAACAATGGTAATAGCGACAACGACAATGATGACAAATATTATAAAAGCAACAAGAGACAATTATCTTGTGGGTTAAGTATTATTCCCTTCATAGGAGGTGACATCCTATTAAGGGTAGCATTACTGCAACGAACGTAAATCTCTTCATCAGCTCTCGCGGTTAGAAAGCAATTGATCTTTTCAGATGACAGCAGTGTAATCAAATTTCATTATGATAAAATTGCACAGTTAGAAAAAAGTAAAAAATGGTTTCCGCTTATCGTCCGCAAAAAATGAGAGAAGGAAGC
>NC_134778.1:33677679-33680179 GCF_046742065.1 Oratosquilla oratoria | reverse complement strand
ATTTTTTCTAACTTCTCCATTTTATTTATTTATTTATTTTCTTTTATCTATTTACCAAATGCTCTGCGAGAAGGGTATCCATTGATGCCTAGGTCGAACTTTGAGCAGGAAATTAAACTTCGAAGCATTTATTTTATTTTATTTTTTCTGAAAAAAAAAAACTTCTAAGGGGTAAGGCACAGACGGACCAACTCTACCATGTGAACGAAGCATATTTAATCGACACATACAGTACACCAGAGTTTCTATCCTGGGGGACAAAATCCGACCGAAAAAGTAAAATCACAAAGGAGGTTGTAAAGGAGAGATTCAAGCAGAAAGAAGAGACAGTAGCAGGTAAAAGTGATGAGAATTTTATTTCATTTATATGCTTAAGTTAAACCCATCCATGACCATTCAGTATATTTTTGTTCTTCATCCTATGCAATGAATATTAATTTACTAGAATCAATAAAGAGGCTCAGAAATTTACCTTATGAGGACAGGCTTAGGCACATTAATTTACACTCTATGGAAAGACGTAGAATGCGGAATGATCTAATATACTCGCAGGTCTTCAAGTGGACCAAGGGCTGTAACAAAGGTGATAGAGGCAAGGTCATCATATCAAAACAGCTGGGTAGGACTCACAGTAATATATTTGAACTGGGCAATTCTATATTCAAGAAAAAATAGACAAGAACTGGTTTACCAAGAGAGTGACCAACGAATGTAATAGACTTGGTTGTTTAAAGAGGAGGTTAGATAAATCTATGGATGGGGTGATAGGTGGTAATGGACATGGAACTGCCTAGTGTAGGCCTTATGGTCTCTTATGGCCTTATGGCCCTTCATTGTAATGTTCTTATATACATTTATTTATTCAAATATATTTTATTATGGAAACTGGTATAACACATTTGTAAATGTTCACTATAAACCCACTATCGGAGAAATAATATCGGAAGTACAGGAAAACTGTATATTTCGACTACTATCTGTAGTCCTCTTCAACAGAAAGAGTCATTCTGCTGAAGAGGACTACAGATAGTAGTCGAAATATACAGTTTTCCTGTACTTCCGATATTATTTCTCCGATAGTAGGTTTATAGTGAATATCTTATTATCATAACTATATTGATCCATTATATACATTGATCCATTATATATACATATATATATATATATATATATATATATATATATATAACATGTTAATTTATTTTTTCATTATTCATTCATTCATTACTGGAGATTAATCTCCAATCAGAGAAGAATGCTGTATTCCTAAACATAATGACTCCATGATACTCATGCCATCAACACACCACGGACGTGCGTGAACAAAATACTACAAACGTTCCTACAAACATTTCCCGAATATCCCTTACGACTGTTACCATTATTTGTTTCCCGAAATGTACATCTGGAGCCCTCACCACCCACCTCGGGCCCCCCCGGCAACCCCCAACGACCCTCGTTCCAAACTCTAGTAACGACACCGTCAGCTGGAAGCAAGGACCCAATGGATTGCTAGTAAAACTTGATTAACTTGGCGTAAAGAACTGATTAAGTACCCTGACGCGCCCCACCCCTTTTCACATTTAGGTCCCTCCTTCCACTCTCCTAAAAAAAAAAAAAATAAAAAAAAAAATAAAAAAAAAAAATAAAAAAAATCCAACATACGAGGACGAGTGTGTACATGCCTGAGCAACGTAAGCACTCCCAAATCTATGGTGTAATTTTTGGGGAATGGGAGTGAGGAAGTGAGGGAGTGATAGTGAGGGCGTACAAGAGGGACTATACAAGGATTAGGAAATGAGGACGAAAGGAGGACCAAAGGGAAAAAAAGTATGGCAAAATGTGAACTCTTTGAATGAAAAGGAAAAGGAATAGGAGTACGGAAGGAAGCTGAAGGAGGAATGGGAGGGAGTAAAGGATAGAGTAGAGCTGGGTGTGGAGGAGGAATGGGGATGGTTCAAGGAGGGAGTCATAAAGTGTGCAAGGATGGTGTGTGGAACAAGAAGGACAGGGGGAAATAGAAGAAAGGGTAGTGAATGGTGGGATGAGGAAACAAAGAAGGTTGTAGAAGAGAAGAAGCGAGCTTTCACAGATTGGTTACAAAATAGGACGAGGGAGTCATATGAGATGTACAAAGAAAAGAAAAGAGAAGTAAAGCAAAAGGTAAAGGTTGCAAAGAGGAGAGCAGATGTGAAATGGGGTAAGAATATGACAGAAATTTTTGAAAGTAATAAAAAGATGTTTTGGAAAGAAATTAAGAGAGGAAGAGGAGGCGAATCAAGTAGAGAAGAAAAGGTAAAAAGTGCAGATGGAGAGATGATAATGGAAGAGAAGGCAGTATAGGGAAGATGGGCAGAATATTTTAGGGAGTTGCTAAATATATATATATATATATATATATATATATATATATATATATATATATATATACATATATTTATATCAGCAGTATCAGCAAAGGAAACATGGACTGGAAGTAAAGCGATTGCATAAACACGGC
>NC_134778.1:33672679-33675179 GCF_046742065.1 Oratosquilla oratoria | reverse complement strand
GGAAAAAAACCACTGGGAAATAAGAAGCTTAGTCCGAACGTTTTCGTCTATTTAAGACATTATCAAGGAATACACAGTTACAGAGACAAAGGTGGATATATATACATAAAGTAAAAGACAAGCTAGGAACATGGGAAGTACACACAAGATGCTTCACAATCAGGTAGAGCCGATGTTTACATATACGGACGTTTGGTCCATGACGTTACGTCACCCCCGCTTAGTAGCACTTGGAGAAGTTCTTACAATTTTATCAATAACAAAATCATCAAGTTTAAATAATCCTAAACTTAAATTGATATTATTGTCAAAGGTTTGTTTAATATGACTGGATTCGATGATGTTTCTTTCTAATAAGGATCTACAAGAAATTATTACATTCGAATTATCCCAGTCAATAGGATGATTGTGGTCTCTTACATGGACAAAAATGCCACTGGAACTTTGCCCACTCCTTACACTATATTTGTGCTGATTTATCCTAGTTTTTAAGTCTTTACCAGTTTGGCCGATATAAAATTTGTTACATTTAAGGCATGGAATAGAGTAAACACAACCCTCGTTTGCTTCAGGTGAATTTTTAATGAGCTTACTTTTTATAGTATTATTTTTGAAAACCAAGTTGATGTTGAATTGTTTGAGAATATTAGGCAGACCAATTAATTTCTCACTGTAAGGAAGAACCAAAAGGTTCTTTTTGTCAAATACTTTTCTTACGTGTGAGGTGTTATGGAAAGTTTTGTAAGCCATTTTATGAGAAGTGTTTACTAAGTGCTTTGGATATTTTAATTCAGAAGCTATGCTATATATCTTCCTCAGCTCATCATCCAAAAATTCCAGGCTACATATCCTGTAAGCTCTAAGGAACATAGAACTAAAGACAGAAAGTTTTGTCTTCTGATGATGAGCCGAGTAAAAGTGGACATATGATGCGACATTAGTAGGTTTTCTATAAACGTCATATTTAAATTGTTTACCATTTCGATGAATTAAAATATCCAAAAATGGCAACTTATTCTCTATTTCTATTTCAAAAGTAAATTTGATTGAAGGGACCATACCATTTAGTTTTTCAAGAAATAAATCTAATTTACGATTAACTGGCCAAAGACACAAGATATCATCAACATATCTTTTCCACACAACTTGTTGGGGAAGAATCCTAGGTAGTAGTTTCATCTCAAAAAATTCCATGTACAAGTTACTAAGTACTGGGGACAGAGGATTTCCCATTGCCATACCAAATTTTTGTACATAGAATTCACCATTAAAAACAAATTTACAAATTACAATACACAACTTAATAAGTTCAATTATGGTTTTAGCTGGAAGTGGCAAGTCATGTTTTGATAATAATTCTTCTTCAAGATATACCAATAAGTCAATTACGGGGACACGGGTGAAGAGCGAGGTTATATCAAAACTAACTAGTTTAAAATCATAACTGATTTCTAGATTATTCAAATAATTAATAAAATCAACATTATTTGTTTTTAATGGTGAATTCTATGTACAAAAATTTGGTATGGCAATGGGAAATCCTCTGTCCCCAGTACTTAGTAACTTGTACATGGAATTTTTTGAGATGAAACTACTACCTAGGATTCTTCCCCAACAAGTTGTGTGGAAAAGATATGTTGATGATATCTTGTGTCTTTGGCCAGTTAATCGTAAATTAGATTTATTTCTTGAAAAACTAAATGGTATGGTCCCTTCAATCAAATTTACTTTTGAAATAGAAATAGAGAATAAGTTGCCATTTTTGGATATTTTAATTCATCGAAATGGTAAACAATTTAAATATGACGTTTATAGAAAACCTACTAATGTCGCATCATATGTCCACTTTTACTCGGCTCATCATCAGAAGACAAAACTTTCTGTCTTTAGTTCTATGTTCCTTAGAGCTTACAGGATATGTAGCCTGGAATTTTTGGATGATGAGCTGAGGAAGATATATAGCATAGCTTCTGAATTAAAATATCCAAAGCACTTAGTAAACACTTCTCATAAAATGGCTTACAAAACTTTCCATAACACCTCACACGTAAGAAAAGTATTTGACAAAAAGAACCTTTTGGTTCTTCCTTACAGTGAGAAATTAATTGGTCTGCCTAATATTCTCAAACAATTCAACATCAACTTGGTTTTCAAAAATAATACTATAAAAAGTAAGCTCATTAAAAATTCACCTGAAGCAAACGAGGGTTGTGTTTACTCTATTCCATGCCTTAAATGTAACAAATTTTATATCGGCCAAACTGGTAAAGACTTAAAAACTAGGATAAATCAGCACAAATATAGTGTAAGGAGTGGGCAAAGTTCCAGTGGCATTTTTGTCCATGTAAGAGACCACAATCATCCTATTGACTGGGATAATTCGAATGTAATAATTTCTTGTAGATCCTTATTAGAAAGAAACATCATCGAATCCAGTCATATTAAACAAACCTTTGACAATAATATCAATTTAAGTTTAGGATTATTTAAACTTGATGAT
>NC_134778.1:33657679-33667679 GCF_046742065.1 Oratosquilla oratoria | reverse complement strand
ACGCCTCGTAGGTCAAACAATTTAATTTTAAGAATACGTTAACAATTCCGTACCATGAAAATTTAATCAGTCTTCCTAGCATTTAAAAAAAAAAATTGGTATCCAGGTAGTATTTAAAAATAATAATGATGTTAAGAGCTTGTTAATTAGAAATTCCCCAAAAGAAAAAGAAGTTTATATTTATAGAATAACATGTAATTTTTTTTTTTTTTTTTTTTTACATAGACCAAACAGGCAAAGGTTTGAATAAAAGAATAGGTCAACACAAACATAGTATTAGAACGGGACAATTGTCAAGTGGATTATTTGTCCGCCAAAGGGATTATGGACATAATATTGACTAAGCAAACTCAAAAGTATTTACATCCTGTAATAATATTACTGAGTTATTATTGAATATTGTTACATATAAAGAAATTTTGAAAATAATATGAACTTGAGTTTGGATTTATTCAAACTGGACAATTTTATTATTGACGAAATTGTGTGTGATCATTTGTAACATGAGACCTTTCCGAATATCTTCTGTCTTTTCGTGTATATATTGTTTCTTCCTATATTGCTTTTCTGTACCTTTGAATATGTCTTAAATAGACGAAAACCTTCGGTATCCGTTTTTTTTGTTTCAATTTCCCTATGGTTTTTCCGAAAACAGTTTATCACGTGTGTTTTGTGATTTATTTGCATACATATATATATATGTATATGTATATATATATATATATGTATATATATATATATATATATATACATATACATATACAACACTGAATGGGTCCCAGTGATTAGAGATACATTTCAACAACCACAATGCACTTCAATTCTAAGCCATCAACATGGGGAGACCCGATGGAGGCAAACATGCAGAAATTGAAATACGGTATTACCAAGGAATTGAACCCAGCTAGCACATGATAAGTGCTGTAGTGACTTACCGATTACGCTACCAATATAGCGTAATAGGTAAGCCACTACAGCATTTGTCATGCGCTAGTCGGGTTCGAGTCCTTGGCAGTATCGCATTTCAATTTCTGCATCTTAGCCTCCATCGAGTCTCCCGATATTGATGGCTTAGAATTAAAGTGCACTGTGTTTGCTAAAATGTATATATATGTATATATATATATATATATACATACATTATATATATACATGTACACACACACACACACACACACACACACACACACACACACACACACACACACACACATATATATATATATATATATATATATATATATATGTATATATATACATATATATATATACATATATATATATGTATATATACATATATATATATATATATGTGTGTGTGTGTATGTGTGTGTGTGTGTGTGTGTGTGTGTGTGTGTGTGTGTGTGTGTGTGTGTGTGTGTGTGTGTGTGTGTGTGTGTGTGTGTGTGTGTGTGTGTGTGTGTGTGTGTGTGTGTGTGTGTGTGTGTGTGTGTGTGTATACTTTCCAATAGTTGATACTTTGACGTGGTGGACAGGCTTGAAAATCTTAATGATTGCAAAAGCTATGTCGATAGAGAGGAAATTTCTGCAGGGTCACCCATATCGAACAGGTTTTGTAAGAAAGATCACACAAAGAGCAGCTCACACGCGCAGTCGTAGGGTCTACTGTTAACCGGCACGTCCCTGATGGCGAACAGGGAAATTCCTCATAGGTATAGGGGTGCCGTCATAATGACGGCGTGGACCATTGTGCACCCTATAGATATAGGGATTCACCGGATATAATGAATAAGGTGACACCGTAGTGACATCCCACCAGAAACCAGTTGGCAGGGAGGTGAGATTACTGCCAAAATTCCTTCATAGCAAACATGAATAGTACAACCAAAACAAAACCGGGCGTTCCTGTTAAATCATCGTCTCCTAAAGGTCCAACCGCATTTCCTCGTTTGCTTACGGGCAGTGTGACACTGAATGTAAGTAAGCACAGTCCAAGCAGGTCCAAATCTTGGACATTAAATAACATGAAGAAAATTATGATCTCTACTTACAACGTAAGAACGCTTTTGGAAGACCACAAGCTGGGGAGTTTAATGGAAGAACTAGACAACATCAGACATGAGAATAAAAGCTGATTAAATTACAAAATAGTTACACCTGTTCTACTATAGACGCAAGGACAAAGAAATATCTAGTGGAGTAGGATTCTTGATAAACCGAGAGGTTGCTGGTAACAAAGTTCAGTAGTTTATGCACCAACTTTACAGAGTTCAGACGATGAAACTGAGTTCTTCAATGATAATTTAAGTCATGCAATGGGTCAAGAAAAAATTATGTATACGTTAGTAATAGGTGACTTTAATGCTAAAGTGGGGAAGAAGATGGGGGATGAGTCGTGCATTTGGAAGTTTGGAGTTAAAGAAATGGCAGAGGCGAGATGTTAGTCAATTTTGCAGAGAACTACAACATGAAAATATTGAATTCTTTCTTACAAAAGCGTGTAGGTTGCAAATGTACCTGGAGAAGTCCAAATTGAACAACAAAGAACGAAGTAGACTTCATATTAGGAGATGAGAGCAATAGTGTTAGCAATGTTACGGTGATAAATAAAGTAAACATAGATGGTGACCATAGAATGGTAGGTTGCACAGCTAAATTCAATTTCAGAGTCGAGAGAAATAAACTAGTCTTAAGAAAGAAAATCAGGCTTGCAAAGGTTAAGAATAATAATAAGAAATTTCATTTAGAAAATAAAAATAGATTCGAAGCTAACGAGGACACTGTCAAAGAATGAATTTGAATTTAGAGAATATGATTAGGTAATTGGTAGGGAAAGTAGGAAGTACAAAATGTATTAGAGATTAGAAGAAGGACCGTGCAGATTAAAAGTATGAGAGACGAAATAAAAAGAGTAGAACTAAACAAGCTTATTTACAAGAGAGATTAGTGAGAGAGAAAAAAAAAGAGAAACATAGTTGAAATAGAGGGGACTATTCGGAAAGGTTAAAGTATTAAAGGGACTGAGCACAGACATGTTTTAGGAAGACAGCAAATGATATGTTTGAAAGACAGAAATGGAAATTTTTTTAAATCCAGAGATAGAATGATAAAAAGAGCAAAATAATTTTACCAAGAGCTTCACTTGTCGAAGACCGTAGTTGAGACCGTAAATTCATCTGTAGACGCTGGTAGTGTACCAGAGACTACAAAGGAAGAAGTACAACTTGCTCTAAAAATATGAAACGAGGAGAAGCACCTGTGGAAGATGGTATATCGATAGATCTTCTGAAAGACGTAGGGAAAGGATTTCATGTTAAAATAGCTTAGTTGTACACACAGTGCTTACGTCAAGAAAGCATTCCTGAATCGTCATGCGATGCTATAGTGATTTTGCTTCATAAAAAAAAAAAAGAGAGAGACCAGAAGGACCTCAGTAACTATCAACCAATTAGCTTGGTATGAAATGTATATAGAATATTATCCAAGATCCTTACAAATAGACTAAGTGAAAGTTTAAATAGAAACCAACCGAGAAAACAGGCAGGCATTAGGAGCAGATGTTCGACTCTAAACCATTTGCAGGCGATGAACCAACTAATCGAGAAAACGACAGAATACAATACACCTCTCTATAACTCTCTTTTTACTTTTTATAGATTAGGAGAGGGCCTTTCACTCGGTAAAACAAATAGCAATACTAAACTCGCTACGCAAGCAAAGTACAAACGAACAGTTCGTAATGAATTTAGAAAAGATTTATGCGAAAATTAATGCTTTAATTAGACTACATAAAGATACAGAAAAGATCAAGCTCGAGAAGGGAGTACAGCAAGGTGATGCAATTTCACCCAAATTACTTACAGCTTGCTTGGAATATATTTTCAGAAGGTTGAGTTGGGAATATAAAGGTCTGAAGATTAATGGCGAATATCTGAAACACCTAATATTTGCGGATGACATTCTTCTTATTTCAGAAAGAGCAGAAGACTTACAAGATATGCTGAGTGATCTGAACAAAGAAAGTAGGTTTAGAAATGAATAAGAGTAAAACTAAAGTAATGTTCAGCACGAAAGCTCAAAGTAAAGAGATTATGATCGATGGTGAGAGTCTTGAAAAAGTTGAAGAGTATAATTATTTAGATCAGATGGTGAAAGTGACCAAAGATCATGATAATGAGATAAAAAGACGTATTACAATTGGATAGAAAGTGCTTGGTAATTATAATAAAATCCTTAGAGACTGCCTACCATTATGCTTGAAACATAAAGTTTACAACCAATTCATTTTGGCAGCAGTAATCTACGGATGTGAGACTTAGAAACTGACGAAGGCGATGGAAACAAAGCTAAGGAAGGCACAGATGGGAATAACGTTGAGAGACCTAAAGGGAGTAAGTTGGGTGGGAGAGCAGACTAGAATGAAAGATATTGTGGAGGCAATAAAAGAGAGGAAGTGGAATTGGGCAGTGCGAACGACTGATGAGCGATGGAGCAAGTGTGTTATTGAGTGGACACCGCGAGAAGGGAAGCGTGGAAGAGGGAGACCAGACAGAAGGTGGAGAGACGTGGTAGAAAAGCTTACAGGAGTGGTGTGGCAGAGGTTGGCGCGGTCGTGTGAATCATGGAGTGCTATAAAGGAGGAATTTGTTCAACAGTGGACTCAGGAATTGATTGATTGATATATGTATATATATATATATATATATATATATATATATATATATGTGTGTGTGTGTGTGTATATATATATACATATTATACATGTATATATGGATATGTATATATATTATATATGTATATATGTATATGTATATATATACATATACATACACACATATATATATATGTATATATATATGTATATATATATTTATATATATATATATATATATATATATATATATATATATATATTATGGGAAAGGTGGAGGGGGAAACACGGGTCTTTATCTGATTATCGAGTTTATTCCTGACCGGTTTCACTTACAATAGCTTCTCTGAAGAAGCTATTGTAAGCGAAACCGGTCAGGAATAAACTCGATAATCAGATAAAGACCCGTGTTTCCCCCTCCACCTTTCCCATAATTTGTCCCAATGTCTCTACATATATATATATATATATATATATATATATATATATATATATATATATATATATATATATATATATGTGCAACACTGAATGGGTCCCAGTGATTAGAGATACATTTTAACATCCGCAACGCACTTTATTCTAAGCCATCAGCATCGGGAAACCCAATTGGGCCACATGCAGGAATTGATGCTGATGGCTTAGAATTAAAGTGCGTTGCTGATGTTAATATATATATATATATATATATATATATGTATATATATATGTATATATATACATACATATATATATATGTATATATATATATAAATACATATATATATACATACATATATATATATATATATATATATATATATATATATATATATATATATATATATCACAACTAACACCACAGTCGGACGAAAGAAAGAGCTGAGTAAGCGAAACTATATATTTCGTTTGCTAACTGCAATCCTCTTCAGTAGTACAAAGTGGAAGGAGGATGCTATCTTAAATAGCAACCTCTTACAAAGGAAAGGGAACTTGAAAAAAAATGACAATAAATGCCACTACCCCAACCCTATGTGACCTGAGGATGACATGAGGTCGGGTCAGGGGGAGGGGGAGGAAACTTGTTGACAATTTGTTTGGGGATGAATAATCCTGATATTATATCTCGGGTCCATTGACCCTTGGAAATAATCAGGGTGGGCAAATACTCAATAAATGTGGATTCCACCATTTTTCTTCTGAACCCACAGCCTTATTTATAAATAAGGTCGGATTTTTCTCAGTTAATCCGGTGATTGAATTTATTTACGTGTTGAAACTCGGCTGAATTTTCTTGGCCATATTTAATCGACCTCGTGTGTTAATTCAATCTTGTCCTTAAGTCTCTCCCCGTCTGACCTATGTATGAAAGATTGCAATCTTTACATGAAAGGGAGTAAACACCTAGGATATGACCTTCTCTTAACCTCTGGTGAACATTAACAACTTTTTTATTAATAGTATTAGGGTAATTATGAATTAAATTTATCTTCTCTTTGGGAAGAAATATGGACAAATGACTAATGAACTCTAAAAAGGGGATGACAAGGGGATTTTGGCTTATTAGTAGGGGGAATTTGAACTTGATATTAATATATATATATATATATGTATATATATATATATATATGTAAATATATACATATATATATTCATATACATGTATATATATATATACATATATATATATATATATATATATATATATATACATATAATGTATATATATGTATATATATATATATATATGTGTGTGTGTGTGTGTGTGTGTGTGTGTGTGTGTGTGTATGTATACATATATTTATATTTATATATATATACATATTTATATATATATATATATATATATATTAATCACGAAGAACCCACAGTCGGAATACAAGGAAATTTTTGAAGAAAGTGTAACTTCTATATTTCGGCTAATAGTTATAGCCCTCTTCAGGAAGGTACAGATTACAAGAATTTGCAGAGACATAAATACAATTGAGATGTGAATAGAAGGGGAACACGCAGAGCTAAAATAGGACAATCCGTCACGCATGACGGAGTCAGAGGTGAGGGGATGTGTGGTTGGAGGTGTGAGGTCAGGAGGGAGCCGGGCTGGAAGCGGGATCAGGAGGGTAATGATTCTTAACCAAGCGGCTCACAGCTAGCCGTAAGAATATGTCCGGGGACCATTGACCTTTGGAGATGTTCAAGCTCGGACATTCTTCGATTAAGGCTGATTCAACAATTTCTCTTCTAAAGCTACAGTTGGACTTAATTTTTTTTTTTTTTTGGCCTTGTCCCAGTCAAGACTGTGATTTTTTGTACTGACGGGTTGGAACACAGCGGAATTTTCCTGGGCATAACTAAAGGACCTTTGGTGCTCCATTAATCTGGTTTTAAGATCCCTTCCGGTCTGACCACGGTAGACCAAATCACAATCTTTACAAGGAAGGCTATACACTCCTGGGGACTCATTTCCTTTTAACCCTTGATGAACATTAACAATTTGTTTGTGAACAGTGTTAGGGTAATGGTAGGTAACTGTGAGACGCTTGTTGGAAATTAATTTAAAAGAAGGATTGATGGAGTTACAATAGGGGATTTTTAAAACATCTTTGAAAGAGGGTTGTGTGGTAGGAACTGAATTTTTAAGGTGGTTGGCTCTAGCCTTGCTGAGGGCTTGATCCAAGAACCAGGACGGGTATACCAAATTCAAAAGATGCCTTTTGATGAGGTCAATCTCCCGGTCCAAGAACCTAGGACTAGAAATCCTAAAAGCTCTCAAGAAAAGGCCGGAGGCAACACTCTTCTTGACTTTGTCGGGATGGTTGCTGAAGAAGTGGAGATGACTACCTGAATGGGTGGGTTTTCTATAAACTGTAAACAATAATTCTCCATCAATCCTTCTAATTAAAATGTTTTGAATTTGATGTTATGGGATAACTGGTTCAACTTGTCCAGAAATACCTCGGACGCAACCCACCTATCATCCCACGCTGAGAAACTGTCATCAACATAACAGAACCAAATCATCTCAGGCGGTTTCAAAGTACTCCATGTACAAGTTAGCCAAAATAGGGGATAAATTAGAACCCATGCTGCAACCGAATTTCTCTCTAAAGAATTGGTCCTGGAAAGAAAAGACATTGGAGGAAACACAAAGGCGAACTAGATCAGTGATTTTGTTGAATGGAAGGGGGAAATTTTCCTGAAACGGTTGCAGTCTGGTTTCTAAGAATGAAAGAACATCATCAACATTAATGTTAGTAAAGAGAGAGGTTATGTCAAGACTGAGTAACTTGGCATCCTGTATATTGACTTCCTTAATTTTGGAAATGAAATCTTAGAAGTTTTTAATGTGAGATTTAGAAAATTGGTCAACAAAAGGTGACAAAAGGTCTGAGAGCCATTTAGAAAATTTACTCGTACAGGAGCTTCGATTAGAAATGATGGGCCTCAAAGGAATATCTGCTTTATGAACCCTCGGAAGACCATAAAAGTAGGGGAGCTTGGGGTTTGTGACCTTCAGATTATTATGCAATTGTCCACTGAAATCTTGTAAACTTGTTTGTTGAATTCAGTGGCTTAGGTTTTAATTTTTTGTTGTTGTTGAGCTTTTCGTAAGTTTCTGAGTCATTTGACAAATCATAGGCCTTCTTAACATAATCAGAAAGTTCCAAAATGACAACTTGGCCTCCTTTGTCTGCTTTGGTAATAATGATGTTATCTAACTCCTTCAAAGCTGACAGTGCAACCCGATGTCTTTTTAGTAAGCCACAATCTCTGTTAAAAGGTTCAGAAATACCATTAAGCGAAAAACCATTAAGGCAAATAAGATCATTATCATAATTATTGTTAGCTAAGAATTTGTCAAAACCTATTTAATAGTCTAACACATGGTGTTTCTCTGGTGTGAGTGCGAAGTTAAGGCCAAGGCCAAAACTCTATGCTTCAGAAGAAGCATAGAGCGAAACTGGTCAGGAATAAACTCAGAATCTCGGAACTGGGCCCGCGACTTCTTTTTCCACCTTCATTGACTTGTCACAATGTACCAGCATATATATATATATATATATATATATATTGCAGTATTTCACAAATGACACGTGAATATAATTTGTAGGAAAAACCAAAGCATTTGGTAGACAATTCTCACACTATGGCTATGAAAACATAATATAAAACGCCACAGGAGAAAAATAATTTTTGTCATAAGAACCTCCTAATGCTTCCTTTTCATAAGAGCATGGCAAGATACTTAAGGAATTCAATATCAATGTAGTCTTTAAGAACAATAGTACTATTAGAAATATACTAATTAAAAATTCTCCACATAACACTGAAGGTTGCGTATACACCATTCCTTGTCTGCAGTGCCAAAAATTTTACATCGGACAAACTGTCAAAATTTAAAAACAAGAATAAACCAACATAAATACAGTGTGAGAAGTGGTCAAATGGTAGAGCTCCCGGCCGCCATTGCGGCGGTCCGGGTTCAAATTCCGCCCAGGGCTGAGATAATTTCAATATAGCTGCACTGCGAGTCGTTACTTCGTTCATGTGAGGGACCAAGATCATATAATCGACTGGAAAAATGCTAATAAAATAACCTCTTGTAATTCCTTTACTGAGAGGAACATAATTGAATCTAGCCATATAAAACAAACTTTTGACCAAAACATCAATCTAAGCTTGGGTATGTACTGGCTGGATAATTTTATTTCAAAGATTATTTTTCATGTTTTCCTGCCCGGACATTTGGTCCATCTGTGACCTGAGGACTGTTGTTTTTTTTCTCAGGCTTGTGTGTCATATCTTTCCGTGTTCCCTAAGATATTTCTGTATATATACTATCTGTATCTCTTTTACTGTATTCCCTTGATGATGTCTTGAATAGACGAAAACGTTCGGACTACGTTTCTTATTTACCAGTGTTTTTTCTGCATATATGTATATATATATATATATACATGTATATATATATATATATATTATATTTATATCTACACACACACACACACACACACACACACACACACACACACACACACACACACACACACACACACACACACACACACACACACACACACACATACACACACACACACACACACACACACACACACACACACACACACACACACACACACACACACACACACACACACACACACACACACACACACACACACACACACACACACACACACACACACACATACACACACACACACACACATACACACATTGGCAGAGGAAGTGTAAAGCCACTTTACTGTACAGGTGCTTAACTTCGTACTTGTCTTCTTGGTTTCTGTCCAACTTCAGTCTCTTAAACGTGTTTGCACATACCCACATGTTGCAGTATTTGCAAGAATATGTTTACCTTTGTGCCTACAAAGGCACACATGCGTTTAT
>NC_134778.1:33637679-33645179 GCF_046742065.1 Oratosquilla oratoria | reverse complement strand
AAACGCGGTGACGTAGGGAAACAAAATGTACAAAAGAGATCGTATGACCGTGAGCGACCAGATGTTCGTAAATCGGGGAAATGTTAATTTTGATGGGAGAAATGTTAATGAGGCATTGAATGTCAATGAAGGACCAAATATCAATAAAGAGCAAGGTGTCAATAGTTTTTTTTATAATGTATGGCATGGTATTGAAACTCAATATGTGTCAAAAAGAAATAATCACGAGTTTCTTAAAACCATGCACTTTAATGCTCGTAGTATTAGGAACAAATTTCAAGAAATACAGGCGTATGTCAAAAGCAAAAATCTCGATATGATAGGAATAACTGAGACATGGTTAAATGGTAAAGAGTTTAAAGCTGAACTTAATATTGCGGGATTTAAACACTTTCATCAGGATAGAAACCACAAGAAAGGTAGGGGTGTTCCGTTGTACGTTAAAAACAATGTCCATACTTGTGTTTTAGAGAAAGTGAAACAGGATGCATATGATAGTTTGTGGGTAAAGTAAACCCAAACAAATGGACAAAAAATGAATGTAGGTGTAAATATATTGGCCAAAGAAATTATCATTAGCAGAAGATAAACTGTTATTTCAAGAACTGTCTAGTTTCTGCAACCGGTATTTATTGATAATGGGTGATTTGTATTTTACTGATATTGATTGGCTGACCCTTGAACATGGCCATATAGGTAGTCGCTTGATTGATTTTCTCGGTGACAATTACTTAGTTCAGCATGTAAAAGAGCCTCCAAGACATGGAAACTTACTTGATTTATTGATCACTAGCTGCTAAAGCATGATAGCTGATGTAGAAGTCAGTGAAAATGTTGCAAATAGTGATCACAACTTAGATTCAAACTACTAAATATTTTTAGAATAGATACATGTGTTTCTAAAATACCCGATTTTAGTAAAGCTCAATTCATAGTATTACGTCAGGAGCTTCAGCTTACAGATTGGGAGGCAAAATTAAACAAAAAACCTGTAGATCAGATGTGGGAAATATTTCAAAATACGCTCACTAAGATGATTCATACTTACATTCCTTTTAAGGACAGACGTCCCCCAAATCAGGCTCGTCCAAAATGGCTTGACAAAGAAACTGAAAAAAGTATTGCTAAAAAGAGACAGGCTTACAAGAAATATAAGTACTCGGCTGCATCTAATGACTATCAAAGTTATGTATTAATACAGAAAGATTTAAAAAAGACAACAACAACAAAACGAAAACGACAATACGTAATGAATATCGTATATAAATCCAAAGAGAATCCCAAAGAATTCTATAGTTACATTAGAGATAGAAAGGTTGTTAGGAATCACATTGGTCCACTATTATCTGCTGACGGTCAACTTGAATATTCAAATGAAGGAATGTGTGATATTTTAAACAATTATTTTAGCTCGGTATTCGTAAACGAAACACCTCAAAGTGTACTCCAAACTGAAACCCATGAAAAGTCTTGGGTAAACTTACTCACTATGGTAAATATAACAAAAGAAAAAATTAAAAGATGTATTGAGAAACTCAAAGCTAATAAAACAACAGGGTCTGACGGCTGGCATCCAGAAATCTTAAAGGAAATGAAAAATGAGATTGTTGTTCCATTAAAAATTATTTTCAAGAAATCCATCATATCCGGAGATGTCCCAAGAAAATGGAAGCTACCTAACATTACTCCCATATTCAGAAAAGGTGACAAAAAGAAACCAAATAACTACAGGCCTATAAGTTTGACTTCAATCGTAGGAAAAATGATGGAAACTATCATTAGAGATGCTATCGAACATCTTTTAGAAAGTAACTGTTTGATAAATGATAGCCAGCATGGTTTCAGGCGGAAACGTTTTTGCGTGACTTACTCAAATTCTACAACACAGTTATCTCTAATTTTGACAAAAGAAACAATATAGATTTAATATATTTAGACTTTACAAAAGATTTTGATAACGTCCCCCACGAAAGACTGCTTACTAAATTAGCTTCACACAGAATAAGTGGTGGCCTATTAAGTTGGACTAGTAACTGGTTGAATGATCGAAATCAGGGAGTTGTTTTAAATGGGAAAACTTCTAGATGGAAAAATGTTTCAAGTGGAGTTCCTCAGGGTTCCGTTCTTGGGCCACTTCTATTCATAGTATACATAAATGATATAGACCATGGACTAAAATCTACTGTTTCCAAATTTGCTGATAATACAAAACTGTGCGGAATGGCAAATGATCACTTAAATCAATTAGATATTCAAGAATATTTAGATGAATTACAGTAATTATCTGAAAAATGGTTAATGAAATTTAACTCAAGTAAATGCAGGGTAATGCACATAGGTAAGAATAACAGTGAGTACGATTACATGTTGTTTAGAAATTCGTTAACAAAAGTGGATATTGAAAAGGATCTCCGCGTTGTTATCAGTAACGATCTCAAATCATCCAAGCAGTGTATTTCAGCCTCTGAGAAAGCAGATAAGATTCTAGGACTGATTGCGCGATCATTTGATTTCAAAAGTCCATCACTCATTGACAAGCTATATAAATCGTTAGTTCATCCACATTTAGAATATGCTGTTCCTGTATGGTCACCGAATCTCATTAAATATATTGACAGATAGGAACGGCGAGCCACAAAACTGATTCCAAATATAAAAAATAAATCATACGAAAATCGACTAAAATATATGAATCTGTTTTTCCTAAAAAGCGTAGACTCAGAGAAGACTTGATACAGGGTTTTAATATTCTAAAGTAAATTGACAGCATCAAAAGTGACATAACTTTCACACTAAATAAGAATCACACAAGAAAGAATGGTCTGAAATTGTCCGTATATAGATTTAATTTGGAAGTGGGTAGAAACAGCTTCGCCAACCGTGTAGTTAATGAATGGAATAAACTTTCTGCAGAGGCAATGCAATGTAGTTCAGTTCGAAGCTTTAAGAATCATTTAGATAAACACCTAAGCAAGATGCTGTAATGACTATCATTTATTCTATATTATTTGTTTATTTGTTTTGTTCTCATTTGTCCGTTTGTTCATTATTATTTGATTGATTCTAATTTATTATTAGTTATATGTCAATTTATTATTATTTACTATTTACCTGTTTGTTTATTATTTAGTTATACCTATACCTTTATCTATATATTTTATTTATTATTTACATTATTATAATTTTCATCTATTCATCTATCTATTTATCATTATTATGATTTTTTTGCATCTGACCTAGATATGGACCCAAAGGTCTCCTGTCGGCATGCTCCACCTTTGTAATCCTTTGTAATCCTTTGTGTGCGACGTAACATATGGCTTACGTCATATATGGCTGAAGTCATAGGTCCCGTCATATCTGACCAACGTAACAGTTAACATGCGTAAAACCCGCAATAGATATAGATGAAGCAAATTACATATTTTTGATAGTTACGTTTATGATTATAGTGAATAATATTATGATAAATTAGATCTCATTGAATCACAACATGTTAATGTTATAGTGTAAGAGGTTATTATTGAGCCAAAATCTAGGAGTCATGAAACCCAGATACATTTTCAAGCATAAAATTATATTCCCTTTGAAAGGAAAGTCTTAGAGTAACCTCAATTGTTTTATTGTTATTTGCTATTTATGTACTTGTTCAGCCGACTGCCAGACAATCTTATTTAGATGAAGGGATGTCTCTAAGCAGCAAAATTATTAAACACACACACACACACACACACACACACACACTCACACACACACACTCACACACACATACACACACACACACACACACACACACACACACACACACACACACACACACACACACACATACACACACACACACACACACACACACACACACACACACACACACACACACACACACACATACATACACACACACACACACACACACACACACACACACACTCAAACACACACACACACACACACACACACGCACGCACACACACACACACACACACACACACACACACACACACACACACACACACACACACACACACACACACGCTCGGTGGCGGATTGGTTAAAGCACTGGCCTCACAAGCCAGAGAACCGGGGTTCGATTCCCCGGTCGGGCGGAGATAAGTTGGGTTTGTCTCCTTTCACGTGTAGCCCCTGTTCACCTAGCAGCGAGTAGGTACGGGACGTTAGTCAAGGAGTTGTGACCTTGCTGTCCGGTGTGTGGTGTGTGAGTGGTCTCAGACCTACCCAGAGATCGGCTAATAAGGAGCTCTGAGCTCACTGCCGTAGGGTGGTGTCTGGCTGTCTCGACAGAGACTGCAGCAGATCCGAGGTGAATACACACACATACACACACACACATATGTATATATATATATATATATATATATATATA
This sequence comes from Oratosquilla oratoria, assembly GCF_046742065.1. Classification (NCBI taxonomy): domain Eukaryota; kingdom Metazoa; phylum Arthropoda; class Malacostraca; order Stomatopoda; family Squillidae; genus Oratosquilla; species Oratosquilla oratoria. The sequence continues at coordinate 33,640,795 of NC_134778.1, read as the reverse complement.
TATATATATTTACATATATATATATATACACACACACACACACACACACACACACACACACACACACACACACACACACACACACACACACACACACACACACACACACAGGGAAGAAAAAAGAAATTATGAAAAGGACATAATAGACAAATGTAAAGATCAACCCAAATTATTTTATAGATATGTAAACGGCAAACTAAAAAATAAACAGGAAATACTTAAATTACGTCAAGGTAACAGAGAATACACAGAAGATGTAGAAATGGCAGATATTATGAACAAACATTTCAAATCTGTATTCACCCAAGAAAAAGAAAATCTACAAAACTGTCATCAAAGAAATGAACTAAGATTTCCTCCAATGAAGTAATTAAATATTACTCAGAATGAAATAAGGAATAAGATATTAAAGCTTGACGTTAACAAATCACATGGCTTGAACGGAGTTGCAAACTGGATACCAAATGAATGTATATATGAACTAACAGGAAAAATATATAAAATAGTTGAATGCTCACTCAAAGAAGGAAAATTACCAGGATACTGGAAAAATACTAATATAGTGCCAATATATAAAGGGGGAATAAGGAAGACCCAACAAACTATAGACCGGTGTCCCTAACGAGTACAATAGTTAAATTTTGTGAGAGAATCATCAAAGATAGATGGACAAAATATCTGGAGGAGAACAATATACTGAACCTGAGGCAATTCGAATTCAGACAGGAAAGATCATGTACCACTAATTTGATTTGTTTCTATTCAAGATTGATAGATATATTGCAAGAAAGGGATGGCTAGGCTGACTGTGCCTTCCTGGACTTACAAAAAGCATTTGATAAGGCACCACACAGAAAATTGCTATATAAACTGGAAACAATAGGAGGCATACATAGAAAACTATTGAATTGGATGGAGGATTTCCTACATGGAAGAAAAATGAGATTAGTTCTAAGAGATAAATATTCGAAATGAGAAGAAATGAGTAGTGGCATCACACAGGGGTCAGTAATAGCTCTGATAATGTTTGCTATATGTGTGAATGACATGTACGAAATCATTGAACGTTACATAAACTTCTTTGCGGGTGACGCAGTTATTAAAGAGAATAAACTCCGAAATAGACTGTGACTCATTACAGAGTGATCTGAACAAAGTTCCAGAATGGAGCAAGAGATAGGAAGTAGAATTCAACATCAAGAAACGCAGTGTAATCAAATTTGGGAAAAGCAAGAATAGGATATCAGAACAGTATAAAATTGAAGGAAAAGAAGTAAAGAAAGTAAATTCTGAAAGGAACCTAGAGGTAATCATCACCAAAGACATGTCGCCAGATAAACATATAAATAAAATGGTCGGAGAAACATAAAATTTGTTGAGATCAATAAAGGTGGCCTTTAGATACCTGGATAAGGAAATGATTAAAAAAAAAAAATTCAAACACTGATAAGGCCAAAAGTGGAATATGCAGCGCTGTTATGGTCACCCAGAACAAAAAAGAATATAAGAAAATTAGAAATAATACAAAGAGCAACGACAAAGCTTACAAATGAACAAAGACTTGCCAAAATGGAATTGGCGACCCTGGAACAAAAAGGAGACCAAGGGGACCTACTAACCATCTACAGAATCATGAAAGGAAAAGAACGTCTTGATAGAGAGGACTTATTAAAGTGGGACAGAGGAAAAACAAGAGGACATCCAATGAAACTCAAAAAGGACAACTACAGAAGAGACCTGAAAAAGAACAGCCTCCTACAAAGAGTGATAGATATATGGAACAAATTGGATGAAAAATAGTGTGTGCAAACACAGTACAAGAATTTAGGAACAAACACGCACACACACACACACACACACACACACACACACACACACACACACACACACACACACACACACACACACACACACACACACACACACACACACACACACACACACACACACACACACACACACACACACACACACACACACACACACACACACACACACACACACACACACACACTCACACACACAAACACACACAAACCCCCCCACACACACATCGAATCCCGCTCAGAGCTGAAATGTCGCTGTGCTGCGAGTCGTTACTCCAACTCTCATTTGCGGGGAGTTGGGTGTGTGTGTGTACGTGTAAGGTCATTGTATTACCCATGGATCGGTCATATATAAGCTCTAAGCTCTCTTTTGGGAGGGAAATAACTGTTGATCACGGGTCCAACACGTAATCAAAGACCATGGTGAATCACATACATATATAGTATTATCATAATAAGTGACGGTGAGAAGTCTACGACAGGAAGCCGTCGCTTTTGGGGGCAGGTAACCAGCACTCTCTGCTGGGAATCGGAGAGCAGTGCAGGATTCGAACCCACGAGTAAACAAATACAAGACCAGCATATCTTTGGTAAATTTGTTGGAATTTAAAATGCCAGAATGCTGCCAAAAATAAAAATCTTATTTCCTTTCTTTAAGGCATGATTATAACAAAATAAACATTTTTACCATTAGTTACACCAAATCTCTTTCCATTTTCTCCTTAGGTAAGGAAATTCTGATAATTTTTAGCTGTATTTTGTACATTTGTTGTATTTTGACATTCCCATGCCTTACAACATGCACCGACTTACGCTGCTCCACCATTGCACAAGCACTGTCCATTAGAGATTTAAGTCAAAGCTTAATACTCAAGCCTTGGAACTGTAATCCCTTCTTAGGATGCGAAGAATTCCAGCGCCCTAAAACAGCCTGTGAGACAAGGACGGATGGATAAGTTAATAGGTGGATAAGTGATTAGATAAAAAAGTAAATAAATTAGTAAGTCAATATTTTAATAGATAAATAAGTGATTAGATGAATAGGCAAATAAATGAATAAATACATAAACAAAGGAATAAATATGTATATATATATATATATATATATATGTATATATATATATATATATATATATATATATATATATATATATATATATATTACAAAGGATTACAAAGGCGGAGCATGCCGACAGGAGACCTTTTGATCCATATCTAGGTCGGATGCAAAAAAAAAAAAAAAAAAAAAAAAAATATTAATAATAAATTAAAACTATAATAATGTAAAAA
>NC_134778.1:33627679-33632679 GCF_046742065.1 Oratosquilla oratoria | reverse complement strand
TAGTAGTAGTAGTAGTAGTAGTAGTATCATTATTATCATTATTATTATTATTTATCAATATCATTATCATTTATGTTAAAAGAGGTAACTATTCCAAGATATTATCAGAATTAAAGAAAAGCTCCAGTAAGGCTCAACACTACCAGTGTGGGTGTGAACTTTGTCAAATCACGCATACAAATACCATGACAGATCGCATGCAACAACACAGCACTGACGTCACATAACGTATAGTCACCGGTGGACTGAAACCCAATAACGAGTACGATAAAGTCGACGTCGGTCGCGGATCGGGGTGATATACGAGATGCGTATTGTACCTTGTGACAGTAGGCGACATCCTCAGGAGTGGTCACCACAAACTCGGAGCAATCCTTTCGGTATTGGTCCAACAGAAATCCGTCATAATCCACGCAGAGGAGGGAGGAGGAGGAGGAGGAGAAGGAGGAGGAGGAGGGGGATAAGGAGGAAGAGGAGTAGGGACTGGAGGAGGAGGAGGAAGAGTAAGAGGAGGAGGAAGGGAGAAGGGAGAAGGAATGAGGAGGAGGAGGGCAGAAGAAGAGGAAGAAGAGGAGGAAGAGGAGAAGGAGGATGAGGAGGATAAGGAGGATAAGGAGGATAAGGAGGAGGACAGGAGGACAGGAGGAGAGGAGGAGGAGGAAGAGGAAAAGGAGATGAGAGATATTTCGGAAACAGGTCTGAACCGAAGAGCTTGAAAATATAGGTTATGGAAGATCTTAGGATGAAGGGCAGGAAGAGTAAAAGTAGGAGAGAAAATAAGAAGGAGTAGGAGGTGGAAGAGGAGGAAGAGTAGGGAGAAAAGTAGCAAGAAGTAGGAGGAGGGGAAAGAGAAAGAAGAGGAGGAAGAGGAAAAGGAGGAAGAGGACGAGGAAGAGGAAAGAGGGAGGAAGAGGAGGAGGAAGAGGAGAAGGAAGAGGAGGAGGAAGAATAGAAAGAAGAGAAGAATGAGGAGTTACAGAAGAAAAGGAAGAGAGAAAAAGAAAAAAAAACACTAGAATACTGATAAGAGTTTTTATTCTAGTTTTACCATGGATACATATTTTGTTTAACTAAGAACCATTGTTTATCATTTCTTTGCGATCTGTGACACACGTTCGCAAATCTATTTCTTTCAGCTAAGATCAGAATCTCGTACTGACATCAATATTCAAAACAATAATCCTGTTAACATCTACGACAAGAATAGAAAATAAAATGGGAAAAAACGAATATAGATAAAAGAAAAATAGGAAAGTCTCCCAAGGAGAATAAGACCGAAGAAGGATTTAAGAATGGCAGAGAATGAGGCCGAGAGGATTAGCGAGTGAGAGGGAAGATGCCACGTGGACTGGGCGAGGGGCTGGGGTTGGAAAGAGAGGAGAAGGGAGGGGAGAAAGAGAGAGAAGAGGAGAAGGAAGGAGAGGAGAAAGGAGTAAAAATGAGGAGAGGAGAACGGAAGAATGAAGAAAAGAATAAAGGAGAGGAGAGGAGAAGGCAGGAGAGAAAGAGAGAGGAGAGGAGGAGAATGGAGGAGAGGAGAAGAAAGATGAAGAGAAGGAAGGAGAGGAGAGAAGAGTAAAAAGAGAAGAGAAGAAGGAAGAAGAGGAAAAGAGAGGTGAGAATGGAGGAGAGGAGAGAAGAGTAAAAACGAGGAGACGAGAGAAGAATAAAGAAGAGGAGAAGAGAAGGGAGAAGAGGAAAAGAAAGGAGAGGAGAAGGGAGGAGAGGAAAGAAGAGTAAAAAAGTGGAGAGGAGAACGGAGGAGGGGAGAGAAGAATAAAGAAGAGGAGAGGAAAAGTAAGGAAAGGTGTGAGGAGGAGCGGAGAGAACAGTAAAGAAGAGGAGAAAGAATGGATTACGGAAGAGAGGAGAGAAGAGTAAAAAAGAGGAGAGGAGAGGAGAGAAGGGTGACAAGAGGGAAGAGGAGAGGAAAAATCCCCATTTTTAAGGAATATATTTAGGGCAAAATGAACACAAGGCATCGTTCCACTGCTTCCGGGATAGAAAAAGGATCTTCAAGAGATTTTGTGGAGAGAATGGAGAATGGAAGAATTCAAATACTGTGACGTGGAAGAAGACGAGAAAGAGACAAAATAAAAAAAGTAAAAAGTAAAAAACAAAGGCTAAGCTAACGGCGAAATTGTGCAGCTCTACAACTATAAGAAAAAGGAAGAAATTAAAAAATAACGTATGAAGCCCTTACAAAGCTCATAAGCGCGCTTGCTTTGATTAGCCAAGAAGGTACTTTTAGGGGAAATAGCATACAGTAATTAGAAAAAAGTATTAGATGAGTGAAGAAATAAATATATAAATCAAATTAAAAGTATGTGGGATGATTATGATTAGATGAATGAACAACTAAAGAAATCAAATAAAGATTATGTGAGATGTTCATTTTTTGTTAAGAAACGCTAAACTTCCTAAACTATTCGATTCTATTCCAGTATCACACAAACACATTTATAAATTTTTTTTTACTTGAAAAAGTATATATATATATTTCTATGGAATGGTTACATTAGGTCAAGTTAGGCTAGGTTAGAAGCTATTGGACAAGGTAAGTTTCGTGTTGAATATCCGTGCTTCCGTGATTCTGGAATGCTAATTACCAATTGTTCAAGCGAGTCATGATTCACAGAAGTTAACTGAATCCATTTGAAATCCCATCCTAAGAAACAGGGCTTCAACTGAACAGATGTCTCGAGCATTAAAAAAAAAAAAAAAAAAAAAAAAAAAATACAGATCATCTCAGAACATACGACAATTTTTTTTTTTTTTTTTTTTTTTTTTACTTATTTGAGAATTTTAATAGTGGCATTTGATCCAATTCCTATTATTTTGTGATTCAATCATAGAATACGGGCAAAGGGGAGATGGGAGTTTGGCGCCAAAGACAAACAAAATCGTCTGGCCACATCCATACAATGCGCCACGGTACTTACCTCTTTCACTGCGATGGACCACATTAAATCTAATTTGGCTGCCGCCAGGCAATTTCACTCAGCCGACGGCATACCCCATGCTCAGAAATTTAGTTAAACCTATGTCCAGTAACCTTTCCACAAGTATGAACGCTTCTACATCGTTCACTTCGTCATCAGACAACTTTACTCAACCAAAGGAAGACCCCTCACTGCATAGCGGGAGGGTTTGATGTATCTTTGTACTTAAGCCAATCAATTTTGTTCATACAAGGGATTCTCCTTAAGCCATTATAATCAATTCATTTGACTTAGTATTCGCAATCATGTGAGTCACGGAATGGCATGAAGGAGGCCTTTGTTCAGGAGGGGACTCAAAATGTCTGAGTGATTGACTGACTTATTGTATCCAATGACATACAATAGTTTATGAAATCTATTCTGTGTAAAAAAAATAATTCACTGGAAGATAAGAAAGAATAAATTTATAAGAATACATTCAGCTACTGTGCAAAGGAGTTTATGAAATATATAAAACTATACCAAAACTATGTAAGAATATTCACGTAAAATGTATAACGATCTAGGTAAGCGTGCAAGATATACAATTATTTTCTAGAAGGGGCTATTCAAAGCATTTGACAAAAGGCCAAATCTTTAAACCAGTTTAACGTATTTAAGCTGTTTAAACCTTGAGACCCAATTATATAAGAAAAAATAATAAACAAGATAAATACAAACAACTAAACAAACTAAGAAAAATCACACAACCCGTAAAGTGTGCCACACCTAAAGATTAAAAGAACGACTTTATTATAGGAGCTTATCTTTCTCAGGCAATTTCGAGTGAAAAAATTATATACATAAAAATAATATCGGTTGAGAAAGAATCCTCATAAAGTCTATGACAAAGAAAGTTATAAAGAGACAACGAGGCTCCAGAGTGAGCTCAGAAGCGAGTCCAAACGTAGAAAATAAATTTTCTTTTTTCTTCTTCTTTTTCTTTTTCTTTTTAGTTTGCTTCCCCTTAGTCACATACCCATGGGAACGGCAATGTGTATTCACTGTGTTTTCCAACGCTCTCAAGCTCTGCAGCATAATGACGTTCTTTATGTAGTTTGTTATGGTTAAGGAGACGCGATTTGATATAATCCACCAAAGATGGCGGAAACTTGAGAGCAAGTATTCAGTCGTTTTGTAAATCAAAGTACAGTATGAAAAATTCATACACATTTCAATTATTAATCTATCTATTCACCTATTTATCTATTTTTTCTCAGCCTGTTCTTTGTATTTCGGGTGACCAAATCATCCAGAAATAAAGGGACTTCCAACCTCTAATCCCAAAAAGATAAAGATAAGAATAATCCCGCTTATTTTTCACACTAAACTGATAGGAGACAAGAATCATTAAGCTTCAGTAATACTCTGTAAACAAAACACCGGTTATCGTCTTATGAACTCTCTGACCTTTACCTCTTCTTTACCCTGGAATCCCACTTCTTCACTTCCTTCGGCCTTATTATTATTATCTTTTTTTTTATTAGTTTAATCTATATCTACTCGTATTGGTTCTTCCAGCTACACATATCCATCAACTTCCTTTCCGGTTTTCTCTTCGTTTTCTTTGATGTCTTTTTCATCCCTTTTCTATATCCGACCCGATGGCGGAGTGGGTTAAAGTGTCGCTACTCACGGCGAAGGTCGAGTTGAGTTGTACCAAGGCTATGAATCATTAAATTTCACGCTACAGAGTCCTTTTAGGGACACCGTCTTAACTTCCTGATAGGGGGAGCTCGCGACGTTAAACCGAATCAATTATCAGGGATCGCATACCCCTGTGGGCAGGCCAGGGGTTTACCACGGGGGCAGGCAGTGAACAGAGAAGCTAGACAAATATAGTTTCTTTTATTATAACCATTTAGCATTTTTCTCGCACACATTTGCACTTACTACACTGGCTATCCTATGTAACCTCTCACTTTACAACTTACAATTACACACACAGGAATTTTATTTTTGTATATTTTATTCGCAAAGATAGGAGGGTGCGTGGCTGATATGGAGAATGCTGAAAAG
>NC_134778.1:33615179-33617679 GCF_046742065.1 Oratosquilla oratoria | reverse complement strand
CTTTCAACTGTGTGGTGCTCGCTGGTAACGTAACTCTGGTTAGTGTCAAAACATTTATTCAAGTAAACATTAAAACGAAATTAATTAATATAAATAAACAAACTACATAAATTATGACATAGCATAATCTGGAATAAGGTATGCGAGACGATTTTACTCAGGGGAATGAAACTCCTTTGCAGCGAAAGGATTGGACAAATACCAGTAAACCTGTTTTGACCCCCTTCACTGAAATTTAAAAGTTTGTTTACCAGGTCTTATTACCCCCCAGGAGATTTTATTCAGCTGAGAGAATGAATATCTAACACCAAAAGAGTAATGAGAAAATCCTCACCTCTTTGAAATAAAAATTAATATTTTTGGAAATGGTAAGTAATTTCTTTCTTTCATTTTCATTTTTGCTCTTGAGGGCCGGACCGCCACTCTTCTGTTACCCGGCGGCGACTAATTATGAATGATCAGTTTTATAAACAAAACACTATTTTTGGGGACAGGTCGTATTACTTGACTTCACTTCAAAGGCAATTTGCATTCTGAATATATCAAGAAATATGTGTGTGTATATACATGTATATATATATATATATATATATATAATATATATATTATATATATACATATGTATATATATGTATATATATATATATGTATATATATATGTATATATACATATATATATACATATATATATATTGGAGTAACGCGGCAAAATATTTTCTTTAAGGCATATAGAATTGTATGCAACAGCAAATTGAGCTCTGATGAGTTTCCGATGAAGAGTTTCAAGTCTTCTAAAGATCTCTCTAGCATGGAGAGGTAAAGAAAAAACCAAGTTGCCGATAGAAGCCATCTAATGGGGTAGAACAGGATACAAGACGTTTCGCTAATCACAGTTAGCATTTTCAATTGTGACAATAGCAAAGAAATGGATGGATACAGAAAGTAAACACTAGGAAAGATTACAAAGAAATGACCGTTATTCTGGTCTGAAACTGGGAAAGGACACTTTGAATATCGGGGAAAGGAACGCGGGATGGGGAACTGTGACCACTGGGAAAGGACACTCAGATGACCGTTACTGTGGCCTGGGTGTCCGTCGCGGACGGAGTGACTGCTCATGGGAGGGCTGATTTGTCTCGTAGCTGGGTTGTCTGGTTTGGCGGATTCTGAATGGTTTGAGGCTGGGAAGAATGGTGGGGGCTTCCTGTTGGGTGTTCAGTGTAGGTTGGCTGTATTTAATGTGGAGGGCCTCAAGGAGGGCAAGGCGGCGCTTGTCACTTTCTTGGTCTAAAATGGTGGTATTGTCCACTAGGATGGATCTGGTGATTGGAATGTTATGGGTCTCCTGAAGGTGTCGCTTAGGGCCTCCATTGTTAAGGTGGTATGTCAACCGTCTGGAAAGGCGAGTGGTAGTGAGTCCGATGTAGGAATCTTGGGGCGTACAGTCCCATAAAGGACACTTAAACTGGTACACCAGACTCACACACTCGATGTCGGATGGGCGTGGGGAGCTGTTATTTTTCATTATAAGGTCTTTAGTCCTCTTGTTCTTATAATAAATGGCAAGTTTAATGCGGTCCATCTCGTTGGTGGGGGTCACATTGTCCTTGATGATACGAAGAAGCGCTTTCTCATCCTCCTTATAAGCGCTCGACATGTAGGCCCTATAGAACAAGGTAAAGGTATTGCCTTCTTCTACAGGAGTCTGTTGCCCTTCGTACCACTTGCTCATGACGGCCCGCAGTACACGTTGGCAGTCGCTGTTTGAGTGGCCATTGTTGACTAAGAGCTGTGTAGACCGGTCAATTTCTTTCTGGGTGGAGGTCCAACTGGAGCAATGGGTGAGGGCTCTCCTATAGAAGGATGCAATAGTAGAGTCCTTATATTTTTGAGGGCACTCACTCTCTCCATTCAAGCACAATCCAGGATTAGTTGGCTTGGTGTACACTGCTGTGTGGGTGCTCCCGTCGGTTTTCTGGGTGAGGAGCACATCAAGAAAAGGAAGGACGCCGTCTGTCGCCTCCTCCGTCGTAAATCGAAGGCCTGACACTTCCTGAAGGAGGCAGCGAAGGTGTTCACGCTCCTCAGAGTCGGTGGTTCTGAGGAGCGTGAACACCTTCGCTGCCTCCTTCAGGAAGTGTCAGGCCTTCGATTTACGACGGAGGAGGCGACAGACGGCGTCCTTCCTTTTCTTGATGTGCTCCTCACCCAGAAAACCGACGGGAGCACCCACACAGCAGTGTACACCAAGCCAACTAATCCTGGATTGTGCTTGAATGGAGAGAGTGAGTGCCCTCAAAAATATAAGGACTCTACTATTGCATCCTTCTATAGGAGAGCCCTCACCCATTGCTCCAGTTGGACCTCCACCCAGAAAGAAATTGACCGGTCTACACAGCTCTTAGTCAACAATGGCCACTCAAACAGCGACTGCCAACGTGTACTGCGGGCCGTCATGAGCAAGTGGTACGAAGGGCAACAGACTCCTGTAGAAGAAGGC
>NC_134778.1:33600179-33602679 GCF_046742065.1 Oratosquilla oratoria | reverse complement strand
AGTCGAGAAAATCTGAAAGGGAAGAAACGGGTCTAGTTCCGAACTTATTCCTAACCGGTTTCGCTTTGAACTTCTTTTGCCACCTTTCTCATGTATGTATACGTGTATATGTATGCGTAACTGTAAATACGTATATGTGTGTATGTATATGTATATGTGTATATGACATACATATACATATACATATACATATACATATACATATACATATACATATACATATACATATGCATATGCATATACATATACATATACATATACATATACATATACATATACATATATACATATACATATGCATATACATATACATATACATATACATATATATATACATATACATATACATATACATATACATAATAATATATACATATACATATACATATACATATACATTTACATATATATGTACATATACATATACATATACATATACATATACATATACATATACATATACATATACATATACATATACATATACATATACATACACATACATATACATGCACATATACATATACAGTCAACACAAGCTGACGAACTGGTCTTGAACCTCCAAGGCTAAAATATGGTCTTGATCGTGGCGTAATCGGAGACGAGCTGGTCTCACATTCACTAAGTAATGGGTTCGATTTCCGCGCTCCTCTCCGATTCCCAACAGTGAATGTTAGTTACCCGCCCCTCCAATAGTCCCATAAGCGCGTAAGGTCGCAACTACTCAGCGTCTCCTGGCATAGGCTCCTTACCTCACTACCCCTTGTCGTCTTTCACCCGACCTTCCTATCCCATGTCCACTTAATGAGTCCTTTCATCTACATCTCTTGTGTTCCCGGGTTCCCCTAACATGTATACACATGTACCTTTGTATGGTTACACATATTATTTCCAATATTGTACATGCATATGCATGCTTGTCTCTTCTCCCTGACCACCGCTGCCTCTGCTTTTCATGATTTTTTTTCCCATCTTTGTTCTGTTTCTCTCAATTCATCCCTTTTCTTCCCTTCCATTACGTCCACTCTTCTTTCTTTCAATTATTTCTCTATTGTATGGGGTATTGATTTAGCAACATCCCTACTGACCAGAGTCACGCAGTATATTATTACGATTGGTGAATAATTTTCACTCAAAGACATAAGTAGACAAAATGAAATAAATAAATGAATGAATAGATAAATGAAATGAATAAAAACTAATGAATATATAAATCAAACAAACAAAAATAATTCGATAGATGAATAAATCAAATAAGATAAAATTTAAAAAATATAAGTAAAATGAATAAATGAATATTAAGAGTGAGGATTCTGATCCCGTTTAAGTTTTATTATCTTTCTGTTCTGTTCTTCTCCATACATCTCTCCTTTACCGTTCCAACTCTTGAGATGGTAACTGGAACACTCTAGCATATACACAAGCGAACACCGCAATAACTCAACTTCACTCATGACAATACCATCATTCATATATCCAGATGCGATGCTTCCACAACAACATCGCCACGGTCAAACCTAGTCTCAATTCCCCGCCGACATATTCACCACAATTAACCACAGCAGATCTATTACCTCCAAGTCTCCTGCCACGCCTCCATTACCCTCTTCTCCCCTTCACCCACACACGTCTGCATCCGATCCCTAACACGTCTCTTTCAGTTCTACCACATTTATACCGCAGTCCTCTACTTGCTCGATTAATCAATTACTTCGCCGGCCCCTCCTGCATCATCCCTGACATCGTCGGCTCCCAAGGGAATGGTCGGGATGGAGAGCTATCGCGGTGGTGGTGGTGGTGGCGGCTGAGGTGGTAGTAGTGGTGGTGGTAGTGGTGGTAGTGGTGGTAGTGGTGGTATTGGTGGTAGTGGTGGTAGTGATTGTGATTGTGTGGTGGTAATGCTGGTGGTAGTGGAGGATATAGTAGTTGGGGTGAGTTGCATTGGCTGTTGTTGTCATGGAGGTGGTGCTGGCGATGGTGGTGGTGATGATGTTGGTGATGATGATGGTGGTGATAGTGTGGCAATATTGATATAAGAATTATGGTTTGGTAGTGGTGAGGGTATGGTGTAGCTCCTATAGTCTAACCTATGCATAGTAAAAAACAATCTACTGACAGTTTCCCCAATCTCATGCCTTTGAGAGGACCCTGATTCTTGCCTAAAGGGGCCTCAAAGACTCCAGTTCCAATTTATCCAGGGCTCCTTCTTCACAGCTCAAAAAAGTATATAGATGAATAAATGGGATAAAAAAATCAATAAATAGGTAGATATATGAATAAATCAGTAAATAAACAAATTAATATATAAATGAATAAATAAATAAATAAATAAATAAATAAATAGATAAAACAAAATAAATTCATGAATGAATAAATCAACAGAATAAATAAATAAAAAATAAAGGGGGGGAAGGGGGAGGGGGAGATGGTGGCGAAGGAGGAGAGGGAAAGAGGGGGTTCTGATGCCATGGAGGCAGCCATATTGTCAGTTGGCCCGCGG
>NC_134778.1:33585179-33587679 GCF_046742065.1 Oratosquilla oratoria | reverse complement strand
TGAAAACGCGTTTGTTTTTTATGTAGCTGGAGGGAATACATTTTACAGAATTACCTTTTTGTTCAAAAAGCTTTGTACATCATCCACGGAGAACGGGAAAATGTTATATTAACCTTCAGACTAAGCAATATGATATTATGCAATAGAATCTTGTGACGTGTGAACACGAAAACTTGTCCATAAAATGAGAAAAAACAAACAAACAGTTAAACAAATTGTCTAACTTGCATAAGAAACAGACATCTCAGATATAACCACATATACATACATATAATGTGTATATTTAATCTTATGTGTGTATATGCAGCTACTCAGCACCTCCTGGCGTAGACTCTCCATCACCATCTTTCATAAAACTACGAATCTAATCGAGTTATTCACCTATTTGTTACGATGACGAATTTTCAAATTTCATTATGGCTAAAGCCAGACTTATTTTATTCATTGGGTCACGAGCGAAAAAAAAAGACTCCCAACATATTTATTCATATAAAGCTTTTAGGAGGCAGTGTTGTCAGGTCGGAGGAAATATTGTTTTTTTTCAGTTTTGTTTCATTTATACCTTCTCACTGGCCAGGCTGATGAGCACACAAGCTACTGTATGTACCAAGATTTGCGCACTTTGTACAAACAGTAGTCCCACAATGTTTTTATTTGGTCATTATACCAGCGCTAAACGCAGTTCGGCAGGAAAAAAAAAAAAAAGGAATTTCGCCGTTTTTTTTTTTTTTTTTTTTTTTTTTAAGGTTTTACAACATTGGCGGGCCCCTAACCCAATGGGGAAAAAAATCTGCCCTAACACCGGGCGTCTTTACTCAGCTAAGGACAGAATATCACTCACAGAAGCGGTCAGTATGGATCTATCAAATCTTTCAATTATTTGGATTAAATCTCAAATCTCTTTGTAAGGCAAGGTAATTTAATCACGTGAAAACCAGTCTTCTGGGTGAAAGGGTTAACTCTACTAATGTTTTGTTTATCCTGCACTCATCCTAATTTTATTCTATTATAGGGGGGCGGGTGTGCCCTTCCGCAGTAGAAGGGTTAACACAATACAAACATTTACTTAGTCTTCCTCTTCAACATTTTTCTGTCTTTTCAGCTTACTCACCACTCTCCATCCCACTCCCATGCCATGGAAAATGTGAAACCTCTGGTGGGGCAAAGACCTGTCAGTTGCGGTAAGCCACTGGGTTTATTAGGCTGATGTTGGGTCGCCAACGCACTTGGCCAAGGCTGTCGGGACCCAACACGACATTATCCGCAGCGGGCTCACGACAGCCTGGTCATGAGTTCAATAAGGTATCCACTGGGCTACCTTTTCGGTTAAATCTGAGGTCAATATTCCCATACTATTACACTACAGAGAACAGTATTTAAGACGTGTTCTACTAATTACTGAAGCCACTGATGTCTTATTTTTGGATTCTGAACAAAAATTAATCATCAAGTGCTAAATAAATGATTTTTATTTTACCTCTGCAAGTGTGATGGACTACCCAAATCTCGGGTGCCGAGGGCGGAAAAAGTCAAGGAACACTGCTGCAGCTGGAGACATCGTCGAACAGGCTTTGACAGCCAGGACTTGTAAGGACCAGAATTTCCTTCCTCCTGTGGATGCAAGGGCAATTCACAACCAGTTCGACAGACCAATTTACTATTCGATGCATGTTGTCTATCCATTTATCTTTTTACTTATTTGTTCATCTGCTTATTTTTCATTTTCGTGTTCTTTCACTCGATGAGATGTTAGAATTTCAATAAATGTCTTTAAGGAATCGGTGGTTATTTTCTAGTACTTACTGTTAAAGGTTATACTAGATAATGTGAGTTGTTATGAGTATTGAAAATTCCAAAGCTAGTCTCTTTATTTTCATTTCACATTGTCACAAGTAATATTACAGTGTTGTAAGTAGAGTTACATTGTCACAAAATACGTTACAGTGTCACAAAATACGATACAGTACCACAAATAACGTCACAGATTTATAAAGTATACCATGGAATAAATTCACAGGTAAGGAGGAGGTAAGGTCAGGTCATTTCCCAGGTCACATGTGAGGTCAAAGTCGTGTTCACAGATGAGGTCACACAGCAAGTGCAACGTAGCAGAGGTCAGAGTCAGTTGTCATTGCTTGATAGTTCTGAATTCTGCCCACTGCCAAGGGTCAAACACAGAATCAGATAAAGATTTTTATTATGCAAACGCTTCTTTTGGAAATCTCTGACCCCTTTGCACTCTGTGTGTATTCTTCCACAAACAGAGGACGATTTCATTTTACAGAGCAAGGAAGTAGGGCCTAACAAAAGATAGATGTTGAGAGATCGAGACATCATTTTTGTAGGGGACCTATTCTGTAGGATACCCACCACCACTCTTCCCATTCCCTTTTCCCCTTTCCATCATGCTCTCCTACACTTACCCATCTCCCATCCCCTTACCCCTATCCCGTAACCTCCATCCACTACCCCTCCCCCTCTAACTCCTCCTTTTAAGAGA
>NC_134778.1:33520792-33555792 GCF_046742065.1 Oratosquilla oratoria | reverse complement strand
GCAAGCATTTACAAGCCACGCTCACCTTACACCTCCTCCACCCACGCCACACCACTCACCCTCACTTCACACCTCATCAGAAAAGAAGAGGAAATTAGAGATTTGCTAAACATCGCAACAATCAAACAAATGGTCGCGAAAAATGGTCGCGAAAATTTAAATCCCCGTCCTGTAAAGTTTATGTTTTTGTTCTTTCTGTTGTAATATCTTTGGTTGTTTTTTATGGATTTTGTCATTTTTGTTTCATTTAAAGAAAACATCATGCTCTTTTTTTCTACAGCAAAAAATAATAATGATAATAAATTATTTATGAAACCTGAATTTTGCAGCATTTTTTAATTATTCAGAGAAACAAATTAATAAAAAATCAGAGGTATTAGTATGAAAAAGTGCATTCAATAAGATTTGTTCCCCTAGACTCTAAGCTTTTATCTCCTACCAAGCTGAATGATGTGGAAGAATTTTACATTAAGTAATTAGAGCTTCACTAGAGTTCTGTATATCTTTATCAAATATTCACTATGCTTTATATATACATGGGAGGAACGCAATACCCTGAGGAATTACACACTAATGTAAGGGGTATTTATACCTATATTCACTAAACACATATTTGAAGAAAAAAAAATCACCTACTCTATAAAGCGATGCGGTACTCCCTTCGACAAGTAAAGTTCTTGGTAAAATTCTTCTACTCTTTTTACAATTCTGTCACTGCATTTAATGATTTCTTCATTTCTACCTTTCAAACATATCATCTGCTGTTTACTAAAGCACGTCTGCGCTCGGTCCCTTTAATAATTTTATCTTTCCGAATAGTTTCCTCTATTTCATCCTTGTTTCTTTTTATTTTTTCTGATCTCTGCCTTTTGTTGATAAATTTGTTTAGTTCTACTCTTTCTACTTCATCTTTCCTGCTTTTAATCTACATGGTTCTTCTTTTAGTTAGGTCATTTGTAGTTTTGGAGTATTTGTTTCCTCTATTGTTTTTTGTATTTCCTACCTTCTCTGCTGATTCCCTAATGATATTCACTAAATTCAAATTAATATCTTCGACGGTGTCCTCGTTAGTTCTTAGAGCTTCGAATTTATTTTAAATTTCTAACTGAAATTTCTTATTATTATCCTTAATCTTTGCAAGGCTTATTTTCCTTCTTAAACCTAGTTTATTTCTCTCGGCTTTGAAATTGAATTAGCTGTGCAACCTACCATTCCATGGTCACTACATATGTTGACTTTATTTATGACCGTAACATTGCTAACGCTTTTGCTTTCGTCTCCTAATATGAAGTCTATTTCGTTCGTTCATTATTGTTTCATTTGGACTTCTACACGTCCATTTACGACCTACACGCTTTTGAAAGAAAGTCATCGTTATGCTCATGTTGTAGTTCTCTGTAAAATTGACAAACATCTCGCCTCTGTCATTTTTTTCACCTACTCCAAACTTCCCAATGCACGACTCATCTCCCATTTTCTTCCTCACTTTAGCATTAAAGTCGCCTATGACCAACGTGTACTTACTTTTTTCTTGGTCCACTACCTGACTTGAATCTTCATGGATGGACTCAATTTCATCGTCTGAACTCTGTGAAGTTGGTGCATAAACTTGAACTATTTTTAGAGTGTAGCTTTTATACAGCCTAATTACAATCCAAGCTACCCTGTCCGATAAACTACTAAACTTGACTACATTACCAGCAACCTCTCGATTTATCAAGAATCCTACTCCACTAGATCTTTCTTTTTCCTTACCTCTATTATAAAACAGGTGGTGATAATCTTGTAATTGTGTCAGCTTTTCTTCCACTCTTCAGACTTCGCTTAGTCCAACGATGTCCACTTGATGTTATCTAGTTCTTCCATTAAACTTTCCAGCCTGTGGTCTTCTGAAAGAGTTTTTACGTTGTAAGTACAGATCTTCATTTTCTTCATGCTGTTTAATGTCCAAGACTTGGATCTGCTTGGACAGTGCTTACTCACATTCAGTGGCACCCTGCCCGTAAGCACACGAGGTAATGCGGTTGGACCTTTACGATACAATAATCCAACAGGAACGCCCGTTTTTTTTTGTTTTTTTTCTAACGTTCATGATTGCTATGAAGTGTCATCTTATTTATTATATTCTGTGAAGCCCTATATCTATAGGTTGCCCGATGTGTGAATGCCGTCTCCAAGAAAGACTCGTACCCCTTACCTGAAATCGAAGAGTGCATTGATAAAGTAGGTGGGTTACGTTTTATAAGTAAACTAGATCTGCTACATGGATATTGACAGGTCCCTCCGACCCCTCGTGCCCAATCCATATTGTGTTTCACAGCTCTTGGGAGAACATGTCAGTTTAATGTAATGCCTTTTAGAATGACCAATGCCCCTGCCACCTTCCAAAGGTTGATGAATAATCTTACAGAGAACATTCCCGGTTGTGTAACCTATCTTGATGATGTTGTCATCTATAGTGATACTTGGCAAGAACATTTGGGTCGTCTGACTTTACTCTTTGACAAGTTAGTGTCTGCCAATTTGGTGCTTAATTTGACCAAGTGTGATTTTGTTAAGGCTAAAGTTCATTATCTTGGTTATGTCATAGGGCAAGGGGAGGTTGCTCCACCCCACGCTAAAGTAGAAGCCATTCTTAATAAAGCCACACCAAAAAGTAAAAGTGAGGTTCGTAGCTTTATAGGAATTATAGCTTAATATGTTCATTTATAATTTCTCTTCTTTAATGGCCCCTTTAACTGGTTTGTTGAAGAAAGAAACAAAGTTCCAGTGGACTGAAACTTCTAATTCCGCTTTTTTTTTTTTTTCAAGCTAAGAGTATTTTGCGTACTGCTCCTGTGTTGCAAGACCCAGATTTTTCAGAGCCATTTTTGTTCTATTGTGATGCAAGTAACATTGGAGTTGGATGAGTTTTGTTACAAACTAAAAATGCTGTAGAGCACCCTGTGAGCTACTTTAGTAAGAAATCAAATATGGCTCAGTCATATCGAAAGGGAGTTATTGTCTATTATCTTAGCACTTAAGTATTTTGCTGTGTATATTTCTGTTGGTGCCCAGGTAACAGTTTTCACAGATCACCATCCCTTGAAGTACCTTAACAAGTTTAAAGATAAGAACCTCCGCTTAACCAGGTGGAGTTTGTTTTTGATGGATTATCTTTTAGATATTCGCCATGTATAAGGGAAAGACAATGTGATAGCCGATTACCTATCTAGATTGCAAGTGTATACTACTGCAAGTGAAAAAATCCTCCGCAATTTTTTTTCTCTCTTTTGAAGAGGGAGGTGTTACATATATTGGTATCCTATATATGTAATGTACGAAAATTATTATTATTTTGGGTGAAAAGACGTCAGTTATTCTGCGCACGAGAAGGGAGCATTACGTCTTCGACGCCACACGTAGAGAGAGCGAAAACGTTTTGGGTCGACGTCTTAATACTCCTTTAGATCATGTTTAGATATATCAGATGCATTATTATTTTTGTGTATTAATCTGTAATAATGTCAAACCAAATGAGTACTACGTTTTTCTTGTTGATGCAATACAAATCTCTGTATTAATTTCGGGGTAAGGAGTGATACGTTCTGGTCATTTGGTTCGAGAAGCGTCCCCAAGCTTGGGCGCAAAATACGTTTAATCTGTCTTGTCCAATCAGGTTCAAACCTCCATAGACGCTGGTTCTATGGACCAATCAGAACTGATTTTGTACAGAAGGGAGGGATGTTTTGCACGTTCTGAGTGAGTGGTAGTCAGGCCAGGCTAGAGGTCGGAGTGGAGATGTTCCGGCTGCGAATTAAGTAAGTCCCTTCCTCCTCCTGTTTATATATTTAACTCGACTCGTAAATAATTTAGATTATATGTGAAGTCTATGACAGTGACGCGGGAAACCTAGAAAGTGAATCTCTTGGTAATTATTTCTCTTTCACCCCCGTTAAAAATTGTGAAGAACTTCAAATCATGTTTAGAATTTATTATTCAGTTATATGCCTTTGGTTATGATTATCTTGTTATTCCTACTAATTTTAATGAATAATGTTAAATTTTCTGATTTTTTTTTCATGATAAAAAAGTAGATGGCGACCAAACTTTGACACTGTGAACAGATTATCCCAAAGACATTGGGTCGTGGGAATCATACATATAATTTTAGAATATGTTTATGTTACGAGTCAGAGGTATTCATAAGATTCGTAATAATATATACATGTAAATGTGCATGAGAAATCACATAAATTCGTGATTCTAAATATGCGGAAAAAACACCAAGGAAAAAGAAAAACTGATGACCAAGCGCTTTCGTCTATTCAGACATCCGTACCCTGAGGATGTCTGAATAGACGAAAGCGCTTGGTCATCAGCTTTTCTTTTTCCCTGGTTTCCTTGGTTTCTATGGGATTGTAGGCACATACACTGCGACGTCGCCTACAATCCCATAGAAACCAGGGATCAATTTTCCAGCATTTCACTGAAACACACAACATGAAGCTTCCTCTACAGAAGCTGCTAGACCAAACGGAAATTCTTCACAAGGAGTCTGCCTTCAGGAAGCTGCAGATTGCAGAAGCAGTATCCATTACTTGCCAGCACCCTACCATCAACATACAGCAAGCTGCCGATTTTATTCTCCCTTCCGCGCGCCCTGTAAAGAATAACCCCCTCCAGGAACAACAAGCCCTTAGACAGCAGCAGCCCCGCGAACAAATGAAACATGTCCAGCTAGTTAGTCAGCGCCTAGGACCAGTAACCAGAGCAGCAGCAAATCAGGCCAGAGCTTCTAGACAAAATCCCACCCCCTTGGCTCCCGGACAAAATCCCACCCTCTTGGCTCCCAGACAAAATCCCACCCTCTTGACTCTCAGACAAAATCCCACCCTCTTGAATCCCAGACAAAAGCCCACCCTCTTGGCTCCTAGACAAAATCCCACCCCCTTGGCTCCCAGACAAAATCCCACCCCCTTGGCTTCCAGACAAAATCCCACCCCCTTGGCTCCCAGACAAAATCCCACCCCCTTGGTTCCCGGACAAAATCCCATACTGCACCTCTCAGCCAATGAGAGGCCAGTATTCCGTCTGAGCTAGGCAGGCTGAGCCTTATAAGCCAGCCCATCCAACCAGCGGTCATTATTCGTTGGAAGACCTTCAATATAGCAGAGCATCCTACAAAGCAGTCCTCACCCTGAAGACGCCTCACGACGAGGCGAAAAACTATAGTTTCGGTGGAGTCAATAGTTGTTCAATACTATTACTATGCAAAAATATATCAGTTGGCATACACTGTGTATATTCTTTTGAGAGTCATGAATGACTACTTCCAGTCCCTCTCAGTTGCTAATAGGAAAGTATTCTCCAGATTAAAGAATACAGTCTTGAAGATTGTTAAAGCAACTAGTGCAGTTGATTTCAACCAGAATATATATATACATATATACAGTATAATATATATATATATATATATATATATATATATATATGTGTGTGTGTGTGTGTGTGTGTGTGTGTGTGTGTGTGTGTGTGTGTGTGTGTCTGTGTGTGTGTGTGTGTGTGTGTATATATGTATGCATGTATGTATGTATATATATATATATATATATATATATATATATGTATGCATGTATGTATGTGTGTGTGTATATGTATATATATATATATATATATATATATATGTGTGTGTGTGTGTGTGTGTGTGTGTGTGTGTGTGTGTGTGTGTGTGTGTGTTTGTGTGTGTGTTGAGACATTCTGACAGGTTGACGTAAGCGGAGTAGGAAACACAGGAGTCTTAGTCCTGGAGTTTATTCCTGACTAGTTTCACAGGTGTGCTCTTTCAAAAAGCACACCTGCGAAACTAGTCAGGAATAAACTCAAGACTAAGACCCCTGTGTTTCCTACTCCGCTTACGTCATATATATATATATATATATATATATATATATATATATATATATATATATATATATATATATATATATGTTGAGACATTCTGACAGGTTGATATAAGCGGAATAGGAAACACAAGAGTCTTAGTCTTGAGTTTATTCCTGACTAGTAAAGCATACCTGCGAAACAAGTCAGGAATAAACTCAAGACTAAGACTCCTGTGTTTCCTATTCCGCGTATATCATATATATATATATATATATATATATATATATATATATATATATATATATATATATACATATATGTATATATATATATATATCATATCATATCATATCGCAAGTGATAATTTATGCTCATTTAAATTGGCATGAGCCGACACTTCCAGAGACTCCAGATTAACTCTTAGAATGTAAGAGACTCTCAAACCAGAAGGGAAAGGCCAAGTGCCCATTTTGGCTCAGGTGTTAGCAGCTGTATCTGCAAATGTACGAGAGGAGAAGCATTTCCAAGAACCAGAAGATTTAATGTTGATTGCATGCCTGAGATATGCAGCGAGACTTAAATTGAATCTTTACACTCTGCATCTGTTATAGATGCGCGCAGGGGGAGGGAGATGGGCAACGCTGGAATCATAAAGATACTTGTGAAAGACGTGTCTGTTTAAGATGATATGAGGTTAGGTCTAGACAGTTGGAATCATGTTATTAATCATATCTCAGAGTTTTTAGTCGACCTGTGTGCAAATAGATAAGATATCTCTTATTAACACAAAAAACACCACTGTACAAGGCACAAGTTCTGGCGACTGTATGATTCTTGTTAAGGTTGAAAAAGAGCTGTGATTAAATATGTCATGATATATTCACAAGATTTGAAGTGCCGAACAAATGTATACAGAAATGTACAGGTGCACACACACACACACACACACACACTCACACACACACACACACACACACACACACACTCACACACACACACACACACACACACAAATGCACAATATACACACACACACATTCACACACGAACACACATGCATGTACATGCACAAGCAACCACGCACGCAAACATGCACACAGATATATGCATGACTTTGAAACGAATTATGATACCTGGAGAATAAGATACAGGACTCCATGAGCGTAGCTCCTTCCTTGTATACTATAAGTAAGTAAATACACACACGCGCGCACTCGCACGCGCACGGACATATGATATATATACTGATCTTTTGACTCCATGCTGCAAAGTTGAATTGACCCTCTCGGTTGCAGCTATGTGCCTCCTGGCGTGAGCGCCTCGTTTCAGTTTCCCGTCTGAATTACGCCACATATACAGAGGCTTTCCTCTAATGGAAATACACCATCACTACCACCCCACCCCCCGCTGCCACCCTTCTTCCATAGCTAGGGAGAGCCCAGTCATGCATTCATATAGCAAGTTTCGCTTCATTAGCATCCATTTTCGACATATACAGTATACACACACACACACACACACACACACACACACACACACACAAACACACACACACACATACATATATATATATATATATATATATATATATATATATATATGTGTGTGTGTGTGTGTGTGTGTGTGTCTGTGTGTGTGTGTGTGTGTATTTATATATATATACATACATACATACATACATACATACATACATATACCAAGGCTTTTTACCCCTTACAAGGGAGGTAGCCAAAAAGGAAAAGGCATAAAATCCTTCCCACCCATTCCATCCCTGAATACACTCCACACCCCTCCACCCTCCCTCTTATCTTAGCACCTCCTGGATGACGGGTCATCCTTGCACCTTGTCCACTGCCCTGGGTCAGAAGCAGTGTCGCAGGACACAGCACATCCACAGCAAGACCGCTTCATTGAATCGGCGATCCCCCCTCGCTGTCCCCCCCATGCATAAAGGGAGAAGACGGGGAGAAATCCCTTCGGGCTGCGTCAAAATTTTGCTCACACATACTACCTCATGCATCCACCTCATGCATCACAACATCATCCATATACAACCATTCTCCATTCGCCCCTGTCCTCTGTCCTCTTCCGTCCTTCCTCAACAGACATTCCCCTCTTCCCCAAAGCCCCCTTCACCCTATCCATCCACCTCATCCTAGGACGTCCCTTCATGTTCACTCCCTCTACATCTGCCCTCCATACCTCTTTTACTAGTCTTTCTTCACTCATTCTTTTCATGTGTCCAAACCATCCTAATACTCTTTCATCAACCCTATCTCCCAACTCCCTTTCCACCCCTGTTTTCCTTCTCACCTCCTCATTTCTCACTCTAGACTAGTGACCTCCATCATACTTCTCAGACACCTCATCTCAAACACATTCACACTCCTTCTCTCTTCCTCACTTATGTTCCATGTTCCTGCCCCATACAGTGCTGTTGGCACAATCACTCCTTCATACAGTCTCCTCTTAGCATCCATTCCCAAATGTCTATTCCTCATTACACTTTTTAATCCACCAAGGCATTTACTCGCTTCTCTCAATCTACATTCTACCTCCACCTTCACTCCACCTTTTCCTGCCACATTTGCACCCAAGTATCTAAAACTATCCACTTCCTCCAGTCGCTCTCCCTTAATGCTCACTTCCAGTCTACTGCCACTTTCACCCCTTGTACATCTCATCACCTTACTTTTACCCACATTTATCTTCAGCTTTCTTCTATCACACACTCTCCCAAACTCTGTCACCAACTTCCTCAATCCATCCTCCGATCCTGCCACAAGCGCAGTGTCGTCCGCAAACAACAGCTGGCTCACCTCCCACTTTTCTCCATTTTCTTTAACCATATATATGTGTATTTATATATATATATATATATATACATGTATATTTCATATATATATATATATCATATATTTATATATATGTATATATATATATTATATATATATGTATATGTATATATATATATATATATATATATATATATATATATATATACCATGCGTCATAATATTGCCTGTTTTAGAACAGAATTGAATCCTGAATGACGATGGTTTCATCAACTTTTGTTTCATGTCCTTTGTGGGTTCGAACATCAACTGATTCGTTGTAAGTTAAGTCATGGAAATGACCTGACAATGTATAATTATATCGAAATGTTGTTCTAATCGCAAGGTACAGAGGATCATTTCCTTAGTATTACTTCAAACTAGGTCATCCGGTTGAAGTGATTAATTGAATTAAATCTGAGCTCTTTGTCGATGGGTAGCCATCCATTTAGGTAAATGAAATCGTATTGTATTATTCGGAAATGTAACTGTTTCATCATGTTGAAAGGATTTACCCGTTTAACATAGTGACGAACCAATTCACATATTTGTTTCTGGCTAACACAAGAAGAATTTATACTCTGGGGGAAAGGGCCCTGGTGAAAATTGCAATGATCCTAACTCAGGCGCTGGTGGTACAATCGGAAGCGTGCTGACCTCGCGTCTTCTTAGTCGTGGATTCGAGTACCGTACTTCTCTCCGATTCCCATCAATGACTGTTGGTTACCTATCCCAATAGTCTACGCACATTATAATCCAAAGGTGACTGCTTCAGGTGTAGCTATGCTGCTCTTGGCATAAGCTTCTTATCTTTCACTAACGTTTTAGCTAAATGTCTAGTAGCAGCTAGAATAAAGAATCAAATTTGACCACTAAGCATGAACACTACAGCTATAAGAATGAATAAATAACATCACCTGTGAAAAGATATATATCGAAATATAAATTGACGAGGTATTTGAGTTAGAATTGATAAGTAAATTGCAAAAAGAGCTTCCCTCAATTGAATGAAAATCCCTGGTCACCACTTGAATAAAAGCATAAGTCCCGTATAACAACATACAATAATTGGAAATTCCTAATCCTAGGTACCGCCATAGAGCAGAGTATCAATTGTGCTTCAGGAGCCGTCAGGTGATTTGTATCAAACAAGTGAGTTCCGGACGGGGCTCAAGATCAAGAGGGACTCTTCCTCTATTCAACAACACAATCTGATCCTCAGTTTAGCGCCCACCGACTCCGTTTGCGAACATCGTCTGCTTATAGAATGTGAATAATACCCCACGATAGGCGAAAGGTATTGGAAATGGGCTAAATGTCAGCCCACATGGAGACGTGGGCGTGAATGGGGGTGTTCAAGCCTGAGCGGGCGTACTCGGTAGCCCAATCCTCTCCAATCTGGGAGAGAGGATACCCGCCTGCCATTAGAGGGATGAGAGTCGTCAACCAATCAGAGAGCGAGCCTCGACTAGTCGTCATCACAGATATAAGCGTTATTGATGCTCGGCGGACCAATCACAGACTGATTACGGGTCGAGACAGCGACGGTGGACAGAACAGATTGACAGGGCACAGCCTCCGTGTGTGTGTGTGTGTGTGTGTGTGTGTGTGTGTGTGTGTGTGTGTGTGTGTGTGTGTGTGTGTGTGTGTGTGTGTGTGTGTGTGTGTGTGTGTGTGTGTGTGTGTGTGTGTGTGTGTGTGTGTGTGCGTGTGTGTGTGTGTGTGTGTGTATGCGTGTGCGTGCGTGCGTGTGTGCATGTGGGGGGGTCTTGGATTACGTGTTGGATTCATGATCGACAGTTATTAACCTCCCGGATGAGAGCTCAGAGCTCGTATGACCGATCTATGGGTAATACTGTCACCTTACACGCACACACACCCCAAACTCCCCACCCACGAGAGCTGGAGTAACACCCCGCATTGGAGCGATACTGAAATTATTTCGTGCCTGGGCGGGAGTCGAACCCGGACCGCCGTAATGGAAGGTGAGAAGTCTAGCCACAGCGCCACGAGGTAGGGATGTGTGTGTGTGTGTGTGTGTGTGTGTGTGTGTGTGTGTGTGTGTGTGTGTGTGTGTGTGTGTGTGTGTGTGTGTGTGTGTGTGTGTGTGTGTGTGTGTGTGTGTGTGTGTGTGTGTGTGTGTGTGTGTGTGTGTGTGTGTGTGTGTGCGTGTGTGTATATGTGCATTCGTTTCACACACTATGTCTGCAACAAACTATCCTGGATGCATTTGAAAAAATGTAATCAAGGTCATTCTCTGAACGAACTCGCAATAGTTACGGAATCTGTATTTGATGGGGTACAGGTCTTAAGCACTGAGTTTAAGCACAGCTGACAGCACTTGTAAATTGTACATTGTTTGGCTACTAATGCTCCACGTAATAACTTTCTCTTTACAATTCTATCATGTTATGAGTGATCTGTTTTAACGTTTCACTGTTAAAATTTTCTTTTATCCGTAGATAGTACGAAGCAAAAAATACACACTTTATCTAAATTGGAAAAGTGAGGAACCTACGCCAGAAGGCGCTAAGTAGCTGCGTCTGAAGCCGCCACCTTTGCATTATGGTGCGCTTTAGGGACTGTTGGGCTAGCATGAACCCAACAGTCACTCCTGGGAATCGGAGAGGGATGCGGGATTCGAACCCACAACTAAGGAAGTGCGAGATCAGTATGCTTCCGATAAAGCCACCAACGCATTTACAATTATCACAAATACCAGAAATTCTGCATCAGATGTCCATTGACGGGATAGAGTTTGTCACCATTAATCCTGATCAGTCATTCTTTTGCAAATTGATGTCATTAACACGTTTTTTACTGCAAATTACTAATGTCTTCGTCGATCTAATGTTGATTGCAATTGGGATAAAGCTATAAAAACGTATGACGCACATAATTTCATTCCGAAACGAATGCGATTGCTTTCGTTTATTGCCAAAAAAATCTTTGTCTGTTCTCACTCTATAGGGACGCTTACCAATTGATTAAATACGGCTGTCCATAGATAGAACAAGATATGTGGTTAAGCTGGTGACGTCATCTCGCATTTACCTAGTTGTGGGTTCGAGTTCCGCATTTCTCTCCTATTCCCAGCAGTAACTGTTGGTTACCAGCCCCAACAGTCCCTTAAAGAGCATAATTGGACAAAGGTCGCTTCGACTTTGGTCGAAGCTATTCAGCGCATCCCGGTGTATGCTCCTTAACAACCTTTATCATGTTTATTCGATAGACGCATAGAAGTTTTTCTCCAAGATGAATTAAATAGACTAATCTTAACCAGAACAAAACCATAATAGTGAGTAAGATGCTTTATAGCGTCTGTTTAACGTAGGTTTTACGGTTATTGATATATAAATACACAAGAATGCTTTCTCTCATTACTATGATATTGTCTGGCTGATGCTGGTCATAAGAGAATCTTTAAAACGTGTAATATATATATATATATATATATATATATATATATACATATATATATAATTATATATATATATATAATTATATATATATATATATATACATATATACGAGTACATACATATACATATCCACATACACACACACACATATATATATATATATATATATATATATATATATATACCTATATACATATCTCTATACATATATATATATACATATATACATATATATATATATATATATATATATATATAAATATAGGTCTCTCTCTCTCTCTCTCTCTCTCTCTCTCTCTCTCTCTCTCTCTCTCTCTCTCTCTCTCTCTCTCTCTCTCTCTCTCTCTCTCTCTCTCTCTCTCTCTCTCTCTCTGTGTGTGTGTGTGTGTGTCTCTCTCTCTCTCTCTCTCTCTATCTCTATCTCCTTTTTTTTTTTATTACTGATGTGCACCAACAAGACATTATCATTTTCTCGCCTTCGCTTCATCGTAATCTCATCGGTATCATCGCCTACAGACAGCATCCGTCCTTCTCTTTGGTTTCCAGCCTCTCCATCTTACAAGACAAACACTTGTTACTCGCTCTTACCCAGTTCTCTTCCTCCTCCTCCTCCTCCTTTCTTTGTCTTCCTCCTAAAGTTTCTCTAAATCCTCAAACTCTTTCTCCATCCATTTCTTCAATTCTTCCTTCTCGTCTGTATTCTCCTTACCATCCTCCACACTACCCTCTTATTCCCCTCCTCCTCTCCTTCCTCCTTTTTACCACCCTCCCACTTTCCCTTACCCCGTCTTCCTCCACCTCTTTATGCACCTAGCCCTCCTCCTTCTCCTCCACATTTTTTTCCTTATTCTCTTCTTACTCCACCTATTCCTCCTCATTGTTCCCCTTTTCCTCGTCCGCCTCTACTTCCACCTTTTTATTGTCTTTCTATTTTCTTCTACCTTGTCTTCCTACACCTCCTCATTCTCCTCCTCTTCCTCCTCATTCTCTTCATTCTCCTCCTCCTCTTCCTTCCTTCTCTTCTTCTTTCTCCTCCTCCTCCTCAGCCTCTTAATCCTTTTTCCTTTCCTCCTTTTCTTATCCTCCTCTTTCTCCTTTTTCCTTTCTTTCTCATTCTCTTCTTCCTTACTCTCTCCTCTTCTTTCTCCTTTTCAATTTTCCTCCTAATCCTAATCCTTCTTCTCTTTCTAAATTTCCTTTTCCTGCTCCTCATCCTCTTCCTCCCCTATTCTTCCTCTTCCTCACCCTCTCCCCTACCTCATCTTCCTTCCCGTCTCCCTTCTCTTCATCCCCCTCTCCTCTTTCCTCCCCTTTCCCTCTTTTTTTTTTTTTTTCGTAAACGGCTGATCTCTTCAGTACCGGACCGGAACCTGCATCCGGCTACAGCGATGTAAATCCAAAAAAAATTGGAAATTCGTGAAGATTACCTTTCGCATCCTGAGAGGGAAAAGTCAGTGCTGAGTGTTCATGGTCTGTATGCACGAAGGACAACAACGTGCCTACATCTCTCTGCCCAACTTAGTTTTGCTACAGAACTGGAAGTAGCTTATAAAAAAAAAAATTATTGCCATGTTAAAGCATAAATGTGGTCAATAAAACCACCTCACATGAGGTACACTGTAAAAAAAAATAGATAAAGAGATAAAAAAAATCGGTAATTTGGCAGCCATGACTTTTACTGTGAAAATACGGAGAACTTGTGAAGCGAATCTGTTTTTCAGATTGACTCTGATTTAGTAATCTCTAGTATTCTCTAGGGATATCTCTCGTACTGAACATTACATCATGATAATTTACAAATATTAGTTGACAGTGTCATAAAATGGATAGAGAAACGTTGAGTTAAGGTTAATTTCTAAATGAAGACACGAAGTGGTATTTGATACTCACTGCAGCTATGGAACCGTAAATAGACATATAGCTAGCCAGCTATACAAAGATAGTTACATAAATAGATAGGGCGAGGTAAAAAGAGAGAGGAGGGGGAGGAACGGAAAAAAAGAGAGAAGAAAAGGAGGGAAACAAACAGAAAGAAAGGCAGAGAGAAGGGAAGGAAACAGAAAGAAAATGAAGGATAGAAAGAGATAAAGAGAGAGAGGAATGGGAAGGAGGGAAAAAGGAAAAATGGAAGGATAAAGAGAGAGAAAGAGAGAGAGAGGGAGTTGGAAAGAGAGAAGTACAAAGACAAAAGAGGCATAGATAAAAACAGACGAATAGAAAAAGAGGTAGAGAGAAAGCGAGAAAATGCGTGGAGAGAACGCGGGGGAGGGGAGAAAGGGGGAAGGGGGCTGCTAAAGGTGATTATAAATTCGAAATAAAAATGGCTGTAATCCTGTACGCATGAGAAAAAATCAACAAAGCTCTGGCTTGATGGTGAAATGAACTGTATTTTGCCCAATAAATAGAGGCGCCTAGGCCTTCAAGCCCATACATGTATAGATAATTACACATCACTTACGAATGGCAGCAAATGAGATCATTTGTTCGACTCGAACTGGGTTTCACAAGTGAGGTCATTGACGTCACTGGCCACCAGATTGGGTCATTATGTTGACCTTTTTGCCACTTTTTTCGACTTTATGTGTTTGCTCTGACTCCCTATTGCGGTTCCATTCAACCGATGGAACCTTCCCCAACGCTTCACTAGAGGTTTCAAAGGTGATGAGTCTACGCCAGTAGGCGCTGAGTAACTGCGGCCAAAGCCGTGACCTTTGCCCTATGATGCGCTTTGGGAACTGTTGTGGGACAGGTACCCAACAGTCACTGGAGGGAATTGGAGAGAAGTGCGGGATTCGAACCTACAAGTAAGTAAATGGCAGGCTTGGTGATACCCTGGATGTTATCACGGAGAATCTTGCGGTGGCGCTTGGCGCCTCCCCTTCCAAGTCCCTTTCCTCCTTTGCCACGACCGGTCATGATGAAGCTTGTGCTGATTCTGCCAATGACACCACCAGCTCACAGACCGACACTAACCATCTCCCCCTAATCCCTAGTAGCTAGAAGTTATCTGTATATAATTGTCATTCACCAGTTACACGACTAGAATCGTCAGCCCAGAGCAGTGTTTCCCACCAACACAACTTCAAGACTCCAATCAACTCAACGCATCAAGCTCCAATCAAATCACAAAAACTCTCAGTACATCACATCGAAGCCCAGCATCAATGAAGCCCAGCGCATCGACTTCAAGATATCAATCAAGCCCCTGGAATCGAGACAACTACCCACAAGACTTCAATCAACCCACGCGCACCTACTTCAAAGCCAACCAACCATCTCCACCCACTCGCCCACCTCACTCCGCTGATGCAGCGACAAGTCCCTAGATACACCACCCCTCCACACCGTTCCCCTCCAAACAATTCAGCAACAAAGAAATCTCTTCACTTCATAATCTTCGGACAATCCTTCCGTATATTTTTTGATATACCGGAGAAACCCCCTCCCCACTAGACACTATAGAAGATTACGCAAAGTGCGTAGAACTCGATATGCACTTAATCCACAAAAAAAAAACTCAAACAAGAAAAACAACAGACACGGATGAGACAACATATACACTCTTGATCCTTAACTCTCACTCCAGGTGACGATGCCATGTTTAAACACCACAGCAGACCAAACAAACTCACTCCAAAATTCTTAGGCCCCCTTGTGGTAGCGAAAACCCTAGGCAACAACAGCTACCACCTGATAGACCCGTCCGACGACACCCACATCACAGCACAGGGAGAGAAACTAAAACCAATCAAATCATCACTTGATACCCATACCATCCTAGACATACACGGTTTCCTACTAAATCAACCTTCACCTACCACCCAGCATCACTCACCCACAACCAAGAAACCTCAACCGCCCCACTACGCTCGAGACTAATTCTCTCTAACAAAACCAGATTCTTCCTACCTTAGGTTACAGGACGTCATGATTACCTAAGTGAAAGTGACCACGATCCCTATTCACCAAACTCATTCCCACTATAAAAAAAAAAATCTCTAATTTACTTCAGATCGTGTTCATTATGGCAGAATCATACACCCATATATCTTCCCATATACTCGTGACTAAAACAAAAATACATTCAGAAGTAAAACACCTAACCACCCTACCTCTAATCCTTATATGCGTCATCACAGCCTTCTCTGGTGACACCCCATCGAGAAAAGTCCCAGGCGCAATCATCAACCCTATAGGTACCATCACGGTGGTATATGACACCATTACAGTAGAGATGAATTTAGACATATCAAAACCTCACGCAGACCTAGATTCAATCCGTAAATATACAAATACAATAACAAAACATTTCCATACAAACTTCAAACATCACGGCCCTACAACAAACTCTTCCGAATCCAGAGACCGCATAATCCTTTCGATTGTCGAGAAATCAAACACGATATTCCCCAACTCTCAGTAATTGAACGGGGAAACATGATGACAAATCATGACACAGAACGCTACCATGCCTCCATCTGACAAAAGAAAGGACTCATGAACTTCATGGGTTCCATTTCTACAGTAAGTCTCTATTTGGCATTGCCACAGAGGAAGACATAGAAAATGTACAAGAACACATCAACACGATGGCTTCCCGACTTCAAGAGATGGGAAAAATTGTCTTATTGGACTCCCAAAACGCACAAAACATAACAAGTTATGTTACCGCTCTTTTAGACCGTTTCGCATAACTTCACGAATATTGTTTTGCTCAGACCTTCCGACTTCATGAACTAAAAATGTTCACATTCTACACAGACAACCTTAATGAAATAAGCAAACACATAGATCTAGTTAGACAAAACACATTTTAAAAACTACACTCTCCATCGCATTGAGAAACCTACACCTAAAAAAAAATAAAAAAAAATCCCACCAAACAGTTACACAAGTATTAACCACACATTGAAGCAACATTAAGTACAGATGCAATATATGCACATATCCCCCTCGACTCAAAAAGATATTTATAGGTTGGAATATAATCACATTCCCATACACCTACAAGATTTCAACAATTACCCTCTATATTGATCCTACTACCATCATCAAATCCGAGGACGGTCAATGGTACTCTTATATTCCTTCATTTGACCTTCCTCTATGCAAATTTACTGTTACTAAATTTTAAGTTTGCCCCTCCTACCTTTTACGTTTCTGTCGCACCACAAAACCTTCCTGCATAAACTTGATCATAACATCTAACTCCTGCACATTGAACAGTTGCCAGTTCAAAAAGGTAAACGCCAAGAAGACCCTAAACACACACATTAACATGGATCATTTCCTATTTTTCCACAAACCACCCTCGTTTCAGTAATCTGTAAAGACACCTCCACTTGGCAGAAATCAATCAATGGACCCGTATCGATCCCCCACTCCTGCCAAATACATTTTGACGAACAAGCTTCCACCCCAGCCACCACCACGATATGACTACTTACAATCTCACCTCAACCCTCGATCCTATCAAGTTCCTCCCAACACCCCTAATACCCCCCCCCCAAAAAAAAAACTCTATCTCTCTCATTAAACCAACAGGACTATGTAGTTTGGCTAAATACCACCAATCGGACATAATAGATACACTGCAATTCTCCACACCCACACTCCCATCAATCTCTATATCCCTCAGTTCATTTGCCCTACTTATCTTGTTCCTCCTCATTTGTAGACTAGTCTATGTCTGGGTGATCCAACGCGTTAGATAAGCCCATAAACAACCCCCCACACTTATAATACAAGACTAACAAACACCCATTATTTATACATTATATTACCAAATGTATACCCTACTATTATATCTCACCAGTGTATGTTCATGATAACCCTTACTTGTACTTTTATACACTTGCACTTTTATACCGTATACAAATTGCATGTACCTTGTTGAACAATTGAGCATGACATGATACCTACCTGACCAAACCCCATAAACATATGAATATTTAACACCCCACCATCAACTCCCTTTTAAGGCTCACAACAGGTATTGTGCTATACTCCCATTGTATATAATTATAATCCTTCTTTATGCCAAATCCCACCATCTGAACCTTAACCCAAGGTACAAAGACGTACCTCAAGAGATCGGGGAGGCATGTATCCTACCGTTACTATCACACGCCATGACACATATTTCCCCACGTACATAAAGGCTAGTGCCTTCATGTACGTGGGAGAATATGTGTTATGGCGTGTGATAGTAAGGGTGGAAAAAACACCTCCCCGGCTTCTTGAGGTATGTCCTCGTACCTTGGATTTAGTTTGAGACGGTGGGGTTTGGCATAAGAAATCATACAATTGCAAAAAGATATGATAATGCATCACGTTGCTTGTGGGAGATCTTGACTTGTAAAATTTATCATTTGAATGAGTAAAAGGGAGGGATTTACGTATATTATCATATCTTGAATGTAATCAGTAAGGTATGATAATATATAATTTATATATATATATATATATATATATATATATATATATATATATATATATATATATATGTATATATTACTAAATCTTTCACTTTGCACGTAATTATTTCATCTTATTTTATTTTATTTGTTTATTTTTATTTATCTATTTATTTGTTTTTTTCATTCATTTATTTATTTATTTATTCATTTATTTATTTATATATTTATTCATTTATTTATTCATTTATTTATTTAATTGTTTATTTTCATCTGTCACTTCATTTCAGGGTCTCTTTTCAATGTCCGTTTTCATTAGTTCCATGAGAATTGGGTACCACTTCACTTTATTACCATAGCTTAAAGAATCTAAGACATGCTAAAAATTCAGTATTTGTTAACTTGTGGTTATTAAAAGGGTGTGTTTGTTGTTACATAACTAAATATAATAACAATAAAAATCGTATTAATCATTCTCTTGTTTCAACGAGAAGTTTGGTAATCTCTTTTCTATGAGATTTCACACTTTCATATATAGATGTTAGTGTGTATGGGTATGATATCAGTTATCCTATCTTGCGTAATGTTCATGTAGAACTATATTGTAGGAGTTTGGGATTAAATGGATTGGCCTATTTATTTATATTTTTGTCGTCTCTGCATAAAGTTGATTGGACAGTTTGTTATCATATATCTTTATTGATTAATTGGTAGAACTCAAGTTTATTAACTTATTCATTCATTTATTTTGTTTTGCTATGTTATGAATTATAAGTTGATTATATATATATATATATATATATATATATATATATATATATACGTTGTGTATGTTAAAGACAGCTTGAGCATTTTTTTTTAGAAGCTCTGCAATGGGATTCGAAAAATGTTCAATATATATATATATACATACATACATATATATATATATATATATATATATATATATATATATATATGTATATATATATATACATGTTGCAGAAACCAGAGGGAAAATAAAGTCGGAATACTAAACGTTTTCGTCAATTACGACATCCTCAGAGTACGAACTGAGGATGTCGTAATAGACGAAAACGTTTAGTATTCCGACTTTATTTTCCCTGTAGTTTCTGCAATATCATTTAGTCACGCGTTATTGTGATTATTTTTGCATGTATGTATGTATGTATGTATCTATTTATATATGTATATATATATGTGTATATATATATATGTATATACATATACATATATATACATATATATGTATACATATATATATATATATATATATATATCAGAAACCACAGGGAAAATAAAGCCGGAATACTAAACGTTTTCGTCTATTACGTCATCCTCAGAGCACTCTGAGGATGTCGTAATAGACGAAGACGTTTAGTATTCCAACTTTATTTTCCCTGTGGTTTCTGGAATATTATTTAGTCACGCGTTATTGTGATTATTTTTGCATATATATATATATATATATATATATATATATATATATATATATATATATATATATATATTTGTGGATGTTATGTCGAGATTTTTGTGAATATACACTGGCTATAGTTGTGTGGGAAATCGTCTTTTTTTTTTGTAAATCAAGTTGTTGTTCGTATCATCACTTTTGTACGTTGGTTATGGAAAGCTGTAGGTTTTAGTTTTTGTTGTTCAATGGAGTTGACTTTTGAGCTGAAAAACAATGTATGTTTGAGATAAAGGTTTTTGTATGTATTACTTTTCGTGTATGGGTTTTGATTATTGTTTATGGTATGAAATATTGATTGTCTATAATTTGTTTGGGAAGTTTTGTTATTTTATCTTAGAATGTGTCATTCTTGAATTACTTGTGAATTTTTTCTGTATCTTGGTTGGATTTGTCAGAGCTGTATCGTTTCAGAGCTGAGTTGGTAAGGTGAGAATATTTTATATGTTGAGTTTAGATTAATGTATTTAAGATTGCTATATTATGTTTGCAATTAATTGAGCTGGTATAGTTTTGAGTTTGATATTATCAAAATGTTATTGTAACGTTTTATATATTGATATTCCTGGGTCTTCACGATTAGAAAGATTTTTTTTTTCCGATGGAATAGATTTGGTAAGTAAAGGGATCGTTAATACCTTGTTAACCTTTTTTGAAACGCACGACGTCTGGCGTCTCTTTTTGGTGGAATATATAGTGTTGCATGGTTTCTGTGTTATGTGTTGGTTTTGTTCATTGTGGGGTTTGTCGTTGTGTTTTCCTTGGTTTTATTTATTTTTTATTATGTGTTGGCTTTGGGTGACTGTGAGTCTTCTTTTGGGCGGGAGAGGTTTGGGTTTGTGGAATATGCTGAGCTGTGCCTTTTGTTGGGTGTGATCGTCTAAGGTAATTTAAAGTTAATGTGATATTCAGTTGTTATATATGAGTTAATAAGAATTATTTGAGTACATGATGGCAGGGCTGTTATTATGGTTAGTGTGTCTTAGTTTTGTGGTTTGTACTTAGTTGTATTGTCTTTCCCATTTTATAGAATGAGTTTGAAAAATATCTTGTGAGCATATTGTGTCAAAAGTGCACTACATTTCTGGGAATCGATATGTTTATACAATGTTTGTATTTATAGAATATTATCTCTATTTTTAATAGTATTTGTTTGTGCATTTGTATTTAGTTGTTGGCTGAGTGTATAGTTAATTTGGTGAATTTATGTAGATATGAATATTTCGTTGTGTATTATTTACTTTACGTTTTATAAATGTCGGATTTATTGATTATTTTAGTTATTTTGATTTGAAGAGTTGGTGGTGAAATCTTTGAGTATTTATCACTTTATGTCTTAATATATGGATTCTGTTTAATGCATTAGTTAATAACTGTTTCTTTTATATATACATGTACTTATTAGTTTGTTTGTATATTTCTAGTGTATCTACCTACAGGTACATATGTGTAATTACTCTTACAGTATTTATTAGATTTTGGATATCGTAGGAGTGTGATTTTGTATAAGAATTAGTATTTGAGTACTTTACGTGATGAAGGCTGGAGAGTAGTGCTGTTTGGATGGTTTGGATAGCACTGTGGATAGTTGGAGACTGACTGTGCTTAGAAAGAAGTTTAAGGAGGTGTTCTGGTTTTGCTGACTCGTGTCACGGGCGGATGGAGGGGGTGAAGCAGGCTGAAGTGGTTGGGGATTTGGTCCTTACTAAGAGTTACGATGTGAAGGGTGTGGGTGGTGGTGCAGTAGTGGGTAGAGTGTCGAGGTCACTCGCGTCGGCTACGTTCGACCAACATGATAGCATGGAGGGTCGACGCGAAGTTCCTGGCAGGCTCCGTAGTAGGTGGTTATATTTGATAATCACGGTATTGGTGTGGGCTGGTTTTGCTGGTGTGGGAAGAGGTTGCAATCGTCGCCTCAAAGGGAACGGTTGTGGAGGGGGTTGGTGTGTAGACTGACTTGGTAGGGACTCGGCGCCGAATGAAGCCGTCTGGAATTGCTGACCCTGAAGACGGCATGCTGGGGTTAGGTCCCTTGCGCGTTTTATGGAGGGGAACGGTTTGGAGGGGTGGTGTGTAGACTGACTGGGCAGGGACCTGCCGCTGTCTTGGGCAGAGGGAGGGTTTGGAGTGGGCGGAGATGGTGGGGGTGGAGTGGGTAGAGGAGCAATGGTTGTTTGGAGAG
Source organism: Oratosquilla oratoria (assembly GCF_046742065.1). NCBI lineage: Eukaryota > Metazoa > Arthropoda > Malacostraca > Stomatopoda > Squillidae > Oratosquilla > Oratosquilla oratoria. The sequence continues at coordinate 33,533,599 of NC_134778.1, read as the reverse complement.
GAACAATGTGGAGGAGCGGTGTGTGTAGGGACTTGTCACTGCATCGGGCGGAGGGGGGTGGGCGAGTGGGTGGAGGTGGTTGGTTGGCTTTGAAGTAGGTCCGCGTGGGTTGATTGAAGTCTTGTGGGTAGTTGCCTCGATTCCGGGGGTTTGATTGATATCTTGAAGCCGATGCGCTGGGCTTCATTGATGCTGGGCTTTGATGTGATGTACTGAGAGTTTTTGTGATTTGATTGGATTTTGATGCGTTGAGTTGATTGGAGTCTTGAAGTTGTGTTGCTGGGAATCACTGTTCTAGGCTGACGATTCTAGTCGTGTAACTGGTGAATGGCTACTCAGACACGCTACGTAGGAGCTAGTTTGGTGAGTCTTGTAATCGAGTGGTCTCCTTCGGAGGGGTAATGTGGGGAGTTTAGGACAGGCGGTTTCTCCTACTCTGATTGCGGTCTCCTTTCAGACAGCTGTCTTCCTTCTGATTGGTAGCAAACTGCCACCAGGTGGTTAGAAATCGAATGCCTTATCAATTCCACCACCGACTCTCATGATGGCTACAACTATAGGTTACACCTGTAAGGTCGGCAGACGCTTCTAATAGTCGGTAGACTTGGTCAGGCGATGACGGCAGTCGAGCTGGAGGGGAGGGGTAAACTGGTAGACGGTAGATGTTCTGGCAGCCGGGCTGGTGGCCGTGTCTAGCCGTGGACGAACGGCTTGGCAGACGACGACGGTTGACGGCAGTCGAGTTGATGGGGGGGGGGGATTAGATGGCAGATGGCAGACGGGCTGGCATGGTAGGCGTCAGACCTGGTAGACGTGGCTTATCGTGGACGAGCGGCTTGGCAGGTGACAACGATATTAGCAGGTTGGTGCTACACAACGATGGGCTTAGAGGGATCAGATAAACCTTCTTTGGTTTTCATTGTTTATCAAAGATGATATAGGATTACAGCTTGGGGATATAATCTCCACTGGTGAGTCTAGGGAGAGTGTCTCCCCTAGCTCCTGTGTATGGCGAACGCATTCGCTTCGTTATATACGATATTAAGCCTAGCTAGGCATGTTTGATATAGGTTATCTCATAGGAAATGTGTATGTGATGGTAATATATATTAGATGTGTGTTAGTTGCATTGTAAGGGGTTTAGTAATTTTATTTGTGGTTGTGGTTAGTATGCACAGGAGTTGCGATAATGTAGCTTGGTAGTTGTAAGAAAAAGTTAATGAACTGTCTGGTGACATTAGGTATTTCCGTGCCGGACGATGGCGCGATGCAGGTTGTTATGATGTCTTGCGTTGTCTGAATCAAGTGTTTTATGATAGGAAATGTGAGGTCATCATTATTGCTAAAGGCTAGTGCCTTCATGTACATAGGGGAATATGTGTCATGGCGTGTGATAGTAATTGTAGGTAACAGGAAGGATGCTGATAATTTCCTACTTATAACATGCCTGCTCCTTTCCTTCCTTCCTCCCACCTCCACCAACCTCTCAACCACCCCTACTACTACTACCTCATCTACCTCCTGCGGTCCTGCTATATGTTAATGATGCATTGCATTGAACTTCATTTGGATGAGAGGTATCCATCATGTGGGTGGGTGTAAGATTTTGTGTATGAATTACTGTATGTGTTCGTGTGTGCATGTGATTCGCTTGCATGCACACATACAAACAACAAAACTAAAGAGTATGTTGCCTATGTTAAAAACGAATGGCAAGTACACACTTCCACATGTACATGTACGTATGTCAATAGACATACAGACGTGTATATTGGCCCAGAGTCTTCCCTGTGAGAGCATGCTGGCCGTATAGGTCGCCTCCTTTTACCTAGATTGCTGTCTTTAGGGAAATCCTGGCAGAGCATTTCAGGAATATATTCCCGTTTTGTCGTGATGTGTCCAAGCTTCCACTGACTCACTTCCGCACCGTCTCTTCATTCCGTTGATGGCCCCTGGTTCCTCACAAAGGTGGTAGTGGTGGTGATAATGGTGATGCTGGTAGTGATGAGAGTGGTGGTGGTTATGGCTGTGGTGGTGGAGATGGTGATGATAGTGATCCTGGTAGTGATGGCAGTGGTGGTGGTTATGGCTGTGGTGGTGGTGATAATGCTGATTGCTGTTTTGGCTATGGTGATGGTGACAGTGGTGTTACTGGTAGTGATGATGGTTGTGGTGGTGGTGATGGTTATGGCTATAGTGGCGATAGTGGTTATGATAATGGTGGTTGTGACTATGATTGTGGCTGTAGTGGTGGTGATGTTGTTGTCATAGATATGTCTGCTATAATGGTGATGGTAACGTCATTGGTGATTGTCACTGTTATATGACAATTGCGGTGATTATGGTAATATTGTCTGTGGTAATGCTGGCGGTAGTGATGGTGATAGTAGCGGTGACACTACTGCTGCTGATGATGATGATCTTGACGATAATGATGATGTCTATGATGATGATGATGATGATGATGATAATGATGATGATGAGGAGGAGGAGGAGGAGGAGGAAGATGATGATGGTAATGATGATGATGATGATGATGATGATGATGATGATGATGATGATGATGATGATGATGATGATGATGATGATGATGATGATGATGATGATGATGATGATGATGATGATGATGATGATGATGACGACGACGACGACGCTGAAGATGATGATGATGATGATGATGGTCATGATGATGATGATGATGATGATGATGATGATGATGATGATGATGATGATGATGATGATGATGATGATGATGATGATGATGATGATGATGATGATGATGATGATGATGATGATGATGATGATGATGATGATGATGATGATGATGATGATGATGATGATGATGATGATGATGATGATGATGATGATGATGATGATACGAAGATACGTCGACAATGACGACAACGACGATTTTATAAAAGTGAAAGCGAGACCTGGATACTCTGGCACAGAGTTCAGTACTTTATGTTGTTTGTAGTTTCTGTTGTCATCGTTGTAGATGCAGAGCCAACCTCAAGTCAGGTCAAAGTCAAGTTCGACCCGAGATATCGACAGAACACGAAATGGTCATCAAATAAACAAAAGTACATCGAGACGTACGACTTAACACAGAAACGTTAGATTTCACTAACAGGCACAAACGCGCGCGTGTTTGTGATGTGTGTGTGTGTGTGTGTGTGTGTGTGTGTGTGTGTGTGTGTGTGTGTGTGTGTGTGTGTGTGTGTGTGTGTGTGTGTGTGTGTATTTGTGTGTGTGTGCGTGTGTGTGTGTGTGCACGTGTGTGTATTTGTGCACTTGTATGTCTAAGTGTATACGTGTGTGTGTGGGAAGGCGCCCAAAATACCTCCACCCAAAATACCTCCGGCCAACATCCCACACCCAAAATACCTCCGCCCAGAATACCTCCAAAAATGTCCAAAAGACCTCCATGCATATTTTGCTGTTTGTACTGCTTAGAAGGTTATAAATTTGAATTGTCAAGTTTATTGGAATCTACTTACTATAAAGCGCGGAGTTTTCTCAAATTGTCAGTTTTCACAAAACCATAGTGAGCTTGAGCGAAAACGGAAAGGGGTCCGGCGTTTTTGGGCCACGTCACGTTGTTTAAGATAGTGGTCGTTTTTTTGTATCTCAGGCACCATGCCCGCCAGGGAACCCGACGCTAACAAGAAAAGGCGTCTTCGCCACTTTTGGAAATGGATTACGGTTAACCGGAAAAAATAAAAAACAACTGCAGAATGACAAGAACCTGCATGCCCAGTTACGTAACGAACACGCAAAAGCTTTCCCGGATCTGCACAGGGATGTTAAAACCTTCCGTGCCAACGCATCTGTTCGAGAATTTCAACGAAAAGTGCTTAAATTCAACGAGACGCTACGAGAAGTTGAAGATTTTGAGTATTCCGACGAAATGTTTGACAATTTTGAACTTTTTGACGGAGAAATTGAAAACAGCGTTTCTGAAAATTTCTCGAAACATTATTTCGTCGGGTATAGAAACTTTGTGAAATCGGGCGGATAACCCGACCACAAAACATATCAAGCGTATTATCTAGAGAAGGCTTTCAAAACGTTCAACCAGGCAAAACGAAGAAACAAATACGCCATCAGGAAAGCTATGAAAGACTCCCGTGACCAAAGGAGACTGAATAAAATCCGTCAACACGAGGAAAAAGCGAAGCAAAGAATAGAAGAACGAGAGACTTGCAAAAGAGAAAGAAGAAAAGCGGTTAATACCTTCCGTGCCAACGCATCTGTTCGAGAATTCCAACGAAAGGTGCTTAAATTCAACGAGACGCTACGAGAAGTTAAAGATTTCAAGTATTCCGACGAAATGTTTGACAATTTTGAACTTTTTGACGGAGAAATTGAAGACAGCGTTTCTGAAAATTTCTCGAAACACTATTTCGTCGGGTATAGAAACTTTGTGAAATCGGGCGGAAAACCCGACCACAAAACATATCTAATGTATTATCTGGAGAAGGCCTTCAAAACGTTCAACCAGGCAAAACGAAGAAACAAATACGCCATCAGGAAAGCTATGAAAGACTCCCGTGACCAAAGGAGACTGAATAAAATCCGTCAACACGAGGAAAAAGCGAAGCAAAGAATAGAAGAACGAGAGAGACTTGCAAAAGAGAAAGAAGAAAAGCGGTTAATACCTTCCGTGCCAACGCATCTGTTCGAGAATTCCAACGAAAAGTGCTTAAATTCAACGAGACGCTACGTGAAGTTGAAGATTTCGAGTATTCCGACGAAATGTTTGACAATTTTGAACTTTTTGACGGAGAAATTGAAGACAGCGTTTCTGAAAATTTCTCGAAACGTTATTTCGTCGGGTATAAAAACTTTGTGAAATCGGGCGGAAAACCCGACCACAAAACATATCAAACGTATTATCTAGAGAAGGCTTTCAAAACGTTCAACCAGGCAAAATGAAGAAACAAATACGCCATCAGGAAAGCTATGAAAGACTCCCGTGACCAAAGGAGACTGAATAAAATCCGTCAAGACGAGGAAAAGGCGAAGCAAAGAATAGAAGAACGAGAGAGACTTGCAAAAGAGAAAGAAGAAAAGCGGTCAATTGAGGAAAAATTTGCTCTAGAGAAAAAAAAATCGTCTAAAAGAAAAGCGGATGTATGTATCTATGTGTGTGCATGTGTGCGCGTGTGTGTATTATCGTGTATAGTTGTTCCAAAAATCACATGTGGAAGAAGACTACTGCGAGCGCAGCGAGCGGCGCCGCAGGCGAAGCACCCGTGGCGGAGCCACGGCCGGCGTCAGCCGGGTGCTTGTAATTATAATTTGCGGAATGAAGATTTAGATAAATTACAGCAATGGTCTGAAAAGTGGCTAATGAAATTTAACACAAGTAAATGCAAGGTAATGCATATAGGTAAACATAACAGTAAGTACGATTACAAGTTATTTGGAAATTCGTTAACAAAAGTGAGTAGTGAAAAAGATCTCGGCGTAATTATCAGTAACGATCTCAAATCATCCATGCAAATGATAAGTGTTATGATAAGGACATTTGGGAATGATATTGTAAACAAGGTATCAGGCAAAACAATACAACGACTTCAGTTCCCATAGATTTGATCTAACATACTACCATAATCCTGAATGAAAAAGTCCTCTAATGATACTTTCTATAGGATTCTATACTCTACGTATTGTTTCCAATATCATTCCCAAATGTCCTTATCATAACACTTATCATTTGCACGGAGGTATTATGGGTAGTTTAGGAGGTATTTTGGGTGGAGGTATTTTGGGTGGAGGTAATTTGGGTGTGGGATTTTGGCTGGAGGTATTTTGGGCGGAGGTATTATGTCATGGATCCGTGTGTGTGTGCGTGCGTGTGTGTGTGTGTGTGCGTGTGTGTGTATGTGTGTGTGTGTGCGTGCGTGTGTGTGTGTGTGTGTGTGTGTGTGTGTGTGTGTGTGTGTGTGTGTGTGTGTGTGTGTGTGTGTGTGTGTGTGTGTGTGTGTGTGTGTGTGTGTGCGTGTGTGCGTGCGTGTGGGGGGGGGAGGGATTGTAGGACAACTGATCCCCGGTCAACTGGTCCCCGGTCTACTGGTCCCCAAAACTGCACCCCTAGGACAACTGGTCCCCGAATGACAAGCTGGGTGGTCAACTTGTCCTCAAAATAAATTTTCTAAAAACTGTCCAAATATGTTCTCTATTGTTCGTATATATGTTTTTTAATGTTTTTAACTCTATTTTTTTTTTCATTCTTATTTATGTTACTAAATATAAGATGAAGTCCAATAAAAAACATTAGTGCTTCACCGGTTGTAATGTGCTCTATGTTTGCTCAAAAAGTGCTAATCACACTTCTTTCACACCCCACTGTTCTGGCCACACCTCAGATGTGCTCTATGTTTGCTCAAAAAGTGCTCATCACACCTCTTTCACACCCCCACTGCTTGGGTCACACCTCAGATGTTCTCTATGTTTGCTCAAAAAGTGCTAATCACACCTCTTTCACACCCCACTGCTTGGGCCACACCTCAGATATGCTCTATGTTTGCTCAAAAAGTGCTTATCACACCTCTTTAACACCAGAGAATCTGCTCAACACCATGGCAAGGTCAGTATATAAACCTGGCATATAAGGACAAGTCATATCAGTTTTACTGAGCTACTGAACCGTGTCAGAAGAGCTACAGGTCATCACTTCACAGAGTAATATAAAGTGTTGTACATATATTATGGTATTTTGATTTTTGCTAGATATCTCAAAACTATTGTTTAAAGAAAGAATTTGTTGAAAAAAAATTGAGGACGAGATGTCCTATTTTTGGGGGACCAGTTGTCCTAGGGGTGCAGATTTCGGGACCAGTTGACCGGGGACCAGTTGACCGTTCACGGTGTGTGTGTGTGTGTGTGTGTGTGTGTGTGTGTGTGTGTGTGTGTGTGTGTGTGTGTGTGTGTGTGTGTGTGTGTGTGTGTGTGTGTGTGTGTGTGTGTGTGTGTGTGTGTGTGTGTGTGTGTGTGTGTGTGTGCGTGTTTCCCTCGAGTTCTCCAGTGACTGCAGCAGCGACCAGGGGCTGGATAAAGCCCCGGGGAAAGGTTTTGGATAAATATTGGGTAAACAAGACTCAGGTGCTCCTTGGAACGAATGTGAATAAGAGCACAGGATCGAGGAGGAGGAGCAGAATGTGGAGGACGAAATGGTATCGGAGAGGACAGATGGAGAAGGAATAGCAGGTAGTGAAGGACAAGTTGTTAAAGAAAGTTAAAAAAAAAAAAAAAGGGATCAGGATTTGGATGGAAATCTAGGGAAAAGGCCAGAAGGAGGAGGTAAAGAAAGACGAGAAGAAAAAGAGAAAAAACAGAAGGAGGAGGAGGTGTAGAAAGTGGGGATATTAAGGTGAGTGGCTGGGTACATTAGGTAATGATGTATACAGGGGGGAGTAATTCTTGGCTCCTCCTGGATGGCGGGTCATCCCTGCATCTCGCCCATTGCTCTGGGTCAGAAGCAATGTAGCAAGACACAGCATATCCACAGCAAGACCGCTTCATTTAATCGGCAACCCTCCGTTATTTTGAGAGGAACAGAGGGAGAAATTGGTGAGGAAAAGTGTGGATTTAGATCGGGTAGAGGTTGTGTAGATCAGATATTTGTAGTAAGACAGATATGTGAGAAAGCTATAGGAAAGGGGAAGTTTTTTTTTTTTTTTTTTTTTTTTTTTCTTTTATGGACCTGGAAAAAGCTTACGACAGGGTAGACAGAAAGACACTGTGGGAGGTTTTGCGGATATACGGGATAGGAGGAAAGCTTCTAGGAGCTGTCAAGAGTTTTTATGAGAGTAGTAGAGCTTGTGTTAGGATTGGAAATAGGGAGAGTGAGTTGTTCGAGGTAAAGGTGGGACTTCGTCAAGGATGCGTTATGTCGCCCTGGCTGTTCAACTTATACATGGATGGGGTAGTGCGAGAGGTAAATGCAAGGGTAGTGGGTCAGGGATTGGAGATGGTTAAAGAAAATGGAGAAAAGTGGGAGGTGAGCCAGCTGCTGTTTGCGGATGACACTGCGCTTGTAGCAGGATCGGAGGAGGGATTGAGGAAGTTGGTGACAGAGTTTGGGAGAGTGTGTGATAGAAGAAAGCTGAAGATAGATGTGGGTAAAAGTAAGGTGATGAGATGTACAAGGGGTGAAAGTGGCAGTAGTCTGGAAGTGAGTATTAAGGGAGAGCAACTGGAGGAAGTGGATAGTTTTAGATACTTGGTTGCAAATGTGGTAGGAAAAGGTGGAGTGAAGGTGGAGTTAGAATGTAGATTGAGAGAAGCGAGTAAATGCCTTGGTGGATTAAAAAGTGTAATGAGGAATAGATATTTGGGAATGGATGCTAAGAGGAGACTGTATGAAGGAGTAAGGAGTAATTGTGCCAACAGCGCACTGTATGGGGCAGAAATATGGAACACAAGAGAGGAAAAGAGAAGGAGTTTGAATATGTTTGAGATGAGGTGTCTGAGAAGTATGATGGGGGTTACTGGGCTGGATAGAGTGAGAAATGAGGAGGTGAGGAGGAGAACAGGGGTGGAAAGGGGGTTGGGAGATAGGGTTGATGAAAGAATATTAGGATGGTTTGGACACATGGAAAGAATGAGTGAAGAAAGACTAGTAAAAGAGGTATGGAATGCAGATGTGGAGGGAGTGAACATGAGGGGACGTCCTAGGATGAGGTGGATGGATGGGGTGAAGGGGGCTTTGGGGAAGAGGGGAATGTCTGTTGAGGAAGCACGGGAGAGGACAGAAGACAGGGGTGAATGGAGAATGGTTGTATATGGATGATGATGTGATGCATGAGGTGGAATGGGTGGGGGGACGGTGTGAGGTAGTATGTGTGAGCAAATTTTGACGCAGCCCGAAGGGATTTCTCCCCGTCTTCTCCTTTTATGCATGGGAAGACGGAGAGGGGGGGTCGCCGATTTAATGAAGCGGCCTTGCTGTGGATGTGCTGTGTCTTGCGACACTGCTTCTGACCCAGGGCAGTGGATAAGGTGCAGGGATGACCCGTCATCCAGGAGGTGCTAAGATGAGAGGGAGGGTGGAGGGGTGTGGAGTGTATTCAGGGATGGAATGGGTGGGAATGTTTTTATGCCTTTTCCTTTTTGGCTACCTCCCTTGTAAGGGGGGAAAAGCCTTGGTGTATGTATGTATATATATATGTATATATATATATATATATATATATATATATATATATATATACATGTATATATATATATATATACATATATATACAAATATATATATATATGCATACGTATATGTATATATATATGTATATATATATATGTATACATATATATATACATATATATATATATATATATATATGTGTGTGTGTGTGTGTGTGTGTGTGTGTGTGTGTGTGTGTGTGTGTGTGTGTGTGTGTGTGTGTGTGTGTGTGTGTGTGTGTGTGTGTGTGTGTGTGTGTGTGTGTGTGTGTGTGTGTGTGTGTGTGTGTGTGTGTGTGTGTGTGTGTGTGTTTGTTTGTTTATAAACGTACGTATGTATTATGCATATGTATTCCCCGTTGCCTAAATATGATACTGTATATACCCGAAGGAGATGAAAATATGAAATATACCCCAAAGATATAAAATGAGAACCATTTCTCGTAGTCCAAACATGATATATCACCACCCCCCTAAAAAAAAATTAAACGAAAAAAAAATACAGAAATAACATATATCCCCAAAGAGATAGAAAAACATAATTTTCCCTTCCCCAAACATGGTATATCCCCCAATAAGATAAAACAAAAATAAGATAATGTAATCCGTAGCCCAAACGTCCACCTATGGTCACCCCCGTGGCCATACGTCTTAGGTTACAAATCCATGGCTGAAGCGTCCGGGGCCCAAACGTCCGGAGCCCAAACGTCCGGTGGTACAGTAGATTGTATACAAGATGGTGAGTCTGTGAGAGAAAACTTGTTGTATTAAAGGAGAAGATTCTTTGTTTATATGAGATGCCATAGGGGAGGGGAGCTCATCGAAGGGGTGGCGAGGTAATGTGAGGAGCCTACACTAGGAGGCGTTGAGTGGCGTCAGCCGAAGCCATCACCTTTACTCTATTATATTCTTTGGGGACTGCAGGGGGCAGATAATCAACATCACTGCTGGGAATCGGAGAGAAGTTCGGGGTTCGAACCCACAACTAAGTGAATGCGAGGCCAGCGTAGAATTAGACGATGGGTGGAGGGAGCACCCCATGTGTACAGGATTAGTTTCCAAAATAATAGAAAACGTCTTTATGTGAAAATGTGTGTCAGAAAAAGGCGTAGGAGGAAATAATTCTTAACAAATAAAAGTAGATGTGCACGTGTGAGGCCTTTGTGATGTTAACGCTACTTGAGGTTGTTCGATTATACTGGACACTTGGTGAAATAGGACGAAAAGTGGTATTACCACTTAGAGCATTGATTGCTTAGTTATTCATTCACTTATGACTGTTTTTATCATTATCATTTTATACTACATGTTTATGTATATGCATATGTATATGTATATGTATATGTATATGTATATGTATATGTATATGTATATGTATATGTATATGTTTATATATATACTGTATATATATATATGTGTGTGTATATATATATATGTATGTATATATATGTATATATATATATACTGTATATATATATATATATATATATATAAATACATATATATATATATATATATATATATAATACGCTAACCACTGGACCATGACGATTGTCTTTGTCGAGCTGTGATATGTACACATATATATATATGTATGTATATATATATATATATATATATATATATGTAAATATATACACATATATATATATATATATATATATATATATATATATATATATATATATGTGTGTGTGTGTGTGTATATCACGTGAAAACCACTCTTGGAGTGAAAAAGACTAGAGACGGGGAATCTATATATTTCGATTGCAAACTGAAATCCTTTTCAACAGATACAATTTCTGTGTGTACTGAAGAGGATTCGAGTTTGCAATCGAAATATATAGATTTCCCGTCTTCAGTCTTTTTTATTCCCTTGGTTGACAAAAGTTTGATTACATTTTTCACTCGTAATATTTGTATATATGTGTATATATGTATATATATATATATATATATATATATATATATATATATGTATGTACGTATATGTATATATATATATATATATATATATATATATATATATGACTGAAGATGGAAGAAGCAGACGAGGAGTAATGGGAGAATTTCACGCTTTAACGTTTCGACCCGCAGGGTCTTGATCACAAAGCTAACAACTCAAACATAACAGGAGATTTTATACATGGACGGGTCATCTCATGGGACGCTTCGGAGAGCTTGTTGTTTTGTTTGCGTATTCTTTTATTATTAAAAAGCTTGTGGCTTTTGCTAGACATATAAAGCCGTCTCTATGGTTAATGTTGTTATTAGTGTTAATGTATGCTGCCTCAATTGTGTTCCTTAGTTTCTTGGATGATCCTTTATTTAATACGGTTGTGTTGATCTATGTGCTTTTACGTCACTTTTATGTTCATTTATCCTTTTATTAAGTCCGCGACCAGATTCACCAAAATATGAAGAGGGACAGCTTTTACACGGAATTTTATAAGCAACGTTGTTTTCGTTAGTGGGGTTATTGTAGCTACGTGTTACCAAATGTCCTACTTTGTTACCTGATGTCCTGGCTATTTTAATGCCCGCTTTTAGGAGAAAAGGTGTGAATTGACATTAGAGTTTGGTACTGCAATGTATCTGGTTTCATCATTACATTTATTATCATTCTTACTTTTATCTTTACTTTTGTTAATTATTTCTTAAGCTTTCTTTTTCAACTTACATAAGAGACCTTTTGAATATCTGAGTTTGATGAAAGTCTCTGTGATATGTTGTAATTCAATATCTAGAAATTCTTTACTGCATATACGAAATGCTCTAAGGAAGAAACCTATTATAATACCTGTTTTAGTTATGTCATTATGTCCTGTAGGTTGAAAAAGAAAGTAAAAAAAAAATACAAGCGCAACTCAATACCCCTCGCCGTCCCTGAAGCAATCCTCCGAGAACTCCTTGAAATACGCACGATGGAAGCCCCCTTCTACGTTCCAGATGGGAAAATGCCGTTGCACGACACAATGTCGAAAGACAGAACGTCGAAACGACAGAATGTCGAAACGACAGAATGTCGACTGCGACAAAATGTCGAAACTTCAGATATCGATGTGATTATGTACATAAAATGACCGAAAAAAGCAAACCTGTCTTCACGCTCAACAACTATACTGAAATCCTAATCAACTTTCTTGACTATACATAAAGTGAATATTCTAATTTCAAAATCAGTTCTTGAACTACATTCATTCGAATACAATACAAAGAAAACATGGCAGAAGTCTTCGTTGCTCAAAAAGGAGGAAAAAAGTTTCTTGACTGTACATAAAGTAAATATTCTAATTTCAAAATCAATTCTTGAACTACATTTATTCGAATACAATACAAAGAAAACGTGGCAGAATTATTCGTTGCTCAAAAAGTAGGAAAAAAAAACTTTCATACGAAGGGTTTCTTTATACCAAAAACAAGTGTGTTAAGGAAAAAATATACAGGCGCTGCGAGAACCATGCCTGTTCGGGAAAAGGTGTAACTGTTGATGATGTGATAGTAACTACAAAAGCTCACAATATACATGGACCAAATCCTGCAAGGTTTGAGGTCCAGCAATCGATGTCCAGTATTAGGCGCATCGCCAAAGAAACTTTGGAAGGGACGTCGCGGATA
>NC_134778.1:33503292-33513292 GCF_046742065.1 Oratosquilla oratoria | reverse complement strand
TTGTTCTGTCGACGTCGATGTTTGTGAATAAACTTTCCACGTCCAGCGATGCTATAATGTGATTTTCTGCGGGAGGGGCATTTGCTAGGATTTCTAGGAATTCTTGGGCTGATGTCAGAGCGTAATCCGTGGGTACGTATGGGGTGAGAATTTCGTTCAGTCTTTTGGCTACTGAATAAGTCGCTGTGGGAATTTGGGAGATGATAGGACGAATGGGGTTGTTGGGCTTGTGTGTTTTTACGTTTCCAAAAGCGTGGCCAGGGGAGTAGTCCCCTGTTAATTTGCTAAAGTGTGGGCTGGACGATGAGGCGTTGATGGTATCTATTACATTGTTGATTTTCTTTTTGATCTGTTCCGTGGGATTACGAGTGATTTTTGTGAACTTGGAGGTGTCAGTTAGAATGTTGTCCATTTTTGTGAGGTATTCTTAACAGGGGACTACTCCCCTGGCCCTGGCCACGCTTTTGGGAACGTAAAAACAAACAGAAGACAAAATATCACTGACCATATACTACAAGACCCGAAAAACGTCACAACTTTTACTGAGAAACCGCCCTCCCAAATCGACATCGTCTTTACAAGATAATCACGTCATTTACCAACATAACTGTACCATTGAGAACTGTGGGTCTCAAACATACATTGGAATGACGAGGACTAAACTTACAAGACGTTTGACCTGCCACCTACAACAGGGATCCATAAAGAATCACTATAACACCAAACATAATACTTCCCTCACCCGTCAAAACTTAGAAGAAGGAACAGTAATAATAGACAGAGAAAGAGACTCCCGCAGATTAGCATTTATTGAAGCAATCTATATAGCAGAATTAAAACCAACCATGAACATACATAGTATAGACCTCCAGATTCTCCCATCCCACAAGCGGACCTGACCTCACCTCTCCCAGTGATTCCTGATGACTACGCAGCAGCCATTCAGGATGATCGCTTCACACGACACCACCCAAACAATCAGAAATAAAATAGTATATAAACATCACACACACACACACCCAAACAATTAGCCTGAAGATGGTCTACAGAGAAGACCGAAACGTTGCAACCTCATACGGACAGCTACTCAGCAAACTATCAGTCCAACACCGTAAATTAGCAAGAGAAATTGAAGTTCTTAACAAAAAGATAAATAATGCAGAAACAGCAATATCATTTAATCTCGTCTGTCAACAAGAAAATATTCTTCCTGGATACACTAACATATATATATATATATATATATGCATATATACACATATATATGTATATATACATATATGTGTATGTGTATATATATATGTATATACATATCTATATGCACAAATTTCACAAGTCACACGTGAATCACAAATATGCAGAGTCCACTAGGAAAAGGAAAAATACACGGAGTCCGAGAGCTTTCGTGATATATTCACATTATCAAAGAGTACAGAAATATGTATAAATATATATATATATATATATTGATATATACGTATATATATATATATATATATATATATATATATATGAATATATATGTATATATATATATATATGTATATACATATATATATGTATGTATATGTATATATATGCATATATATGTATATATATGCATATATATATATATGTATGTATATATGTATATATATATATATATAAATAAATATATATATATTGAGGTGTGAAGACAGAATGAGTGGTAGGGTGGTGAGTTTAAACGCCAAGAATCCGTTGAAGTTTTATTTCTGTCGTTTTGTCCAACTAGGACTTCTTCAGAATATATATATATTTATATATATATATATATATATATATATATATATATATATATATATATATTTATATTTATAAATATACAAATATATATATATATATAATATATATATACATATATATGTTTTATATATATACATATATATGTTTTATATATATACATATATATACTTACATATATATACATATATATACATATATATACATATATACATATACATAGATATATATATACATATATATACATATATATATATATATATACATATATATATATGTAATATATACATATATATCTAATATGCATATATATATATATATATATATATATAGACTGTATATACATATACATATATATATATATATATATATATATATATATGTGTGTGTGTATATGTGTGTGTGTGTGTGTGTGTGTGTGTGTGTGTGTGTGTGTGTGTGTGTGTGTGTGTGTGTGTGTGTGTGTGTGTCCGATTATTTTCTGACAGTCGCATGCAGGATTCGAACCCACCGCTATCGACCTCCCGTAAGATCAACTTCACAGAGCCTTAGACCACTACACCAACATACACTTAAAAGCCTTGAAACCTGGAATCAAACTGATTCCCGAGGATAGGAAAGATCACTAATCTGTGACCCCAATTCCTGATTTACACAAGGCCCAAGGGCACCAGTTGGCAAGGGGTAAGGACCGGAACAAATCCCTTTCACGCTTTTCACCATTGTAACTATGAGAGAAATTCGCTAGTAACAGCGACATCAATCCGATAATTTTCTGACAGTCGCATGCAGGATTCGAACCCACTGCTCTCGGCCTCCCGTTAGATCACCTTTACAGAGCCTTAGACCACTACATCAACAGACACTTAAAAGCCTTGAAACCTGGAATTGAACTGATTCCCGATGATAGGAAAGATCACTAATCTGCGACCCCAATTCCTGTTTTACACAAGGCCCAAGTACACCAGTTAGAAAAGGGTAAGGACCGGAACAAATCTCTTTCACGCTTTTCGCCATTATAACTATGAGAGAAATTCGCTAGTACCAGCGACATGAATCCGATAATTTTCTGACAGTCGCATGCAGGATTCGAACACACTGCTATCGGCCTCCCGTAAGATCATCTTCACAGAGCCTTAGACCACTACACCAACAGACACTAGAGAATTTCTCTCACAGTAACAATGGCGAAAAGCGTGAAAGGGATTTATTCCGGTCCTTACCCCTTGCTAACTGGTGCACTTGGGCCTTGTGTAAAACAGGAATTGGGGTCGCAGATTTGTGATCTTTCCTGTCCTCGGGAATCAGTTCGATTTCAGGCTTCAAGGCTTTTATGTGTCTGTTGGTGTAGTGGTCTAAGGCTCTGTGAAGGTTATCTTACGGGAGGCCGAAAACAGTGGGTTCGAATCCTGCATGCGACTGTCAGAAAATTATCGAATTGCTGTCGCTGTTACTAGCGAATTTCTCTCATATATATATATATATATATATATATATATATATATATATATATGTATATATATATATATGTATATATGTTAACCACTGGACTATGACGATTGTCTTTGTCTAGTGGTTATATCTATCTATCTGTATATATATATATATATGTATATATATATATATGTGTGTGTGTGTGTGTATGTGTGTGTGTGTGTGTGTGTGTGTGTGTGTGTGTGTGTGTGTGTGTGTGTGTGTGTGTGTGTGTGTGTGTGTGTGTGTGTGTGTGCGTGCGTGTGCGTGTGTGTGTGTGTGTGTGTGTGTACATACATATATCAAGAAAAACACACTGTCAAAGTGATGATTGAAAAGCTTCTCAGAAAGATGAATTCTATATGTCAGTTGCCAACTGCAGCTTTCTTAAAGAAAAAAAAAAGTAGGCGAAGTGGTTAAAGAGATATATACTCCATTAGTTGTCTTCCGATTTGATAATGGTAGTGGGTTCAATATCGAGAGTAATCGTTGAATTCTTGTAGGTGTATGGGAATGGGGTTATATTCAAACCTGTGATTTTTTTTTTTTTTTTTGAGTCAAGGGGGTTATGTGCATACATTTCATCTGTTCTTAGTGTTGTTTCTATAAGGAGGTAATGCATATATAATTGTTCGATGGGAAAAATTAAATGGAGGTTTCTCAATGCGATGGAAAGTGTAGTTTTTAAATTATATAATGGAATAATGTTTGGGGTGGCCTTATTTTTGGCTGCGTCAATGAGTTTGATCACAAACACCTGGTAGTTATGTCTAACTAGGTATTTGTGTTTGCTTATTTCATTGATGTTGTCTGTGTAGTATGTGAACATTTCTAGTTCGTGAAGTCGGGAGGTCTGAGCGAGACAATATTCGTGAAGTTGTGCGAAATGGTCTAAGAGAGTGTTAACTGAATTTGGTAAGTCTTGTGCGTTTTGATAGTTCAATAGGACAAGTTTTCCCATCTTTTGAAGTCGAAAACCATCTTGTCGATGTGTTGTACGCTTTCTATTTCATCTTCTGTGGCAATGCCGAGTAGAGTCTCAGAAATAAAACCCATTAAGTTTATGAGTCCTCTCTTTTGTCAGAAGGAGGCATGGTAGCGTTCTGTGTCATGATTTGTCATCATGTTTCCCCGTTCAATTGCTGAAAGTTGGAGGAGTATCATGTTTAATTTGTCGGTAATTAAAAAAAAAAACATGCGGTCTCTGGATTCTGAAGAGTTTGTTGCAGGGCTGTGACATTTGAGGTTGGTATGGAAATGTTCTATTATTGTTTCTGTATATCTAAGAATTGAATCTAGGTCTGTGCGAGCTTTTTTGATACCCAAGTTCATCTTGACTGTTATTGTGTCATGAATTACCAGAACTGTTCCTATGGGGTTTATGATTGCGCCTGGGACCATTCTCGATGGATGTTACCAGAGAAGGCTGCGACGACGCATATGAGGAAGAGAGGTAGGGGTATCTTGAAAGTGTGAGAGTGTGGTTAGGTATTTTACTTCTGAATGTATTTTTGTTTTAGTTACGAGTATATGGAAGGATGTATGTGTATATGATTCTGCCATAGTGAACACGATCTGAAGTAGAGAAGATTTTTATAGCGGGAATGAGTTTGGTCAATAGGGATTGTGATCACTTTTACTTAGGTAAGCATGACGTCTTGAAACCAAATGTAAGAAAAATCTTGATTTGTTAGAGAATTACTGCCTGGAATGTAGTGACATATGAAAGGTAGGGAGTTGAGGTTTCTTTATTGTAGGTGAGTGATGTTGGGTGGTAGGTGAAGGTTGGTTTGATAGGATGGTATTGGTATCAAGTGAAGATTTGATTGGTTTTGGTTTCTCTCCGTGTGCTGTGATGAGAGTGTCGTCGGACGGGTCTATCAGGTGGTAGTTGTTGTTGCCTAGTGTTTCTGCCCTTACAAGTGGGCCTAAGAATTTTGGTTTAAGTTTGTTTGGTCTGTTGTGGTGTTTAAGCATGACAACGTCACCTGGAGTGAGAGTCAAGGATCGAGAGCGTTTATGTTGTCTCATCCGTGCCTGGTGTTTTTCTTGTTTGATTTTTTTTTTTTTTTGTGGATCAAGTGCATAGCAAGTTCTACGCGCTTTGCGTAATCTTCTATGGTGTATAGTGGGGAGGGGGTTTCTTCAGTATATCATAAGTCATACGGAGGGGTTGGCCGAAAACTATGAAGTGAGGAGATTTCTTTGTTGCTGAGTTGGTAGAGTCAGTAATGTTGGCCTGTACTTGTGAAACCCTGTCCTCCCATGTGTCGCAAAGACACTCCTGTAGGGAACAGATGACTTCGAATATTTTTTTGACGGTTCTCTCTACAAGTCCGTTTCCTTATGAGTGATATGCTGTAGCATATATCCTGTTGATGTGGTATAGTTTGTCGATGTTTTGGAGGACCTCATTTCGAAATTCTGTGCCATTGTCTGAGAGTATCTGACGAGGTATGTTATTCCTACAGAATATATTATCAACTAAGGCTTGGGCCACTGTTTCTACTAATTTATCTGGTAGGAGTACTAGTATTGTACACTTTGAAAAGTAGTCTACCGCGGCGAAGACATAGTGAAAACTTTGACGGCTTGGAGTAACTTCAATCTGGAATGGTTTGGAGTCTGTTCCACGAAGTTGTCTACAGGTAGTGCAATGTTCTATGTGACGAATGATGTCGGTGTGCATCTTAAGCCAGAAATATGCACATCTGGTGTTTGCTAAATACTTATCTCTACCGTGGTGTCCTGCAGTGGGGCTATCATACACCATTTAAAGGACTCTAGGAATCAGAGAGTTCGGGATCACTGTGGTATGTGGTGACAGTGCCTCTTCTAAGAATTCCATCTTCAGGTGTAATTCCTGAAAGGGAATAGGGGGGTTTCCTTGTAGTGTGAATCTCGTTTCTAGGTGGAGAATTACCTGTGACCAACTTGGGTCATCTCGTTGTTCCTTTCGAAGCTCCTGAGGAGGAATACAGTGGGTGGTTGGTACTGTTGCAATCAGATGGTTTCTACTAAGTGCGTATACGTCGTGGGACCACCCCCAAACCCCAAGAGTTGTGGGCCAAACGGCGGCAACCAGCCCTGGCCACCGGCTCTACGCAGGAGGCACCGATCTCCAAGAGGATCTACGACTGCCTTGGGGAGTACCACAATCCTTTTTCTCAACATGCAATGTTACGTTTTTTCTGCACCGAGGGGTGAGTTTCCGGCGATCACTCCTCTTCTACTTTTACCCGGAGATGTAGAGAGCAATCCTGGGCCCACCACAAAATACACATGCCCAACATGCTCTAAACCCATTACTTCGAGCAAACAGACAAAGGGCTCAGTTCAGTGCAATATGTGCAAAAACTGGGCCCACCTCACTTGTACAACACTTCCTGACACAAACCAATACACGAACTCTTGGACATGTTCTACCTGCCCTCCAGTAACCCCACTCCCCCCTCCCCAACCACAGACAGCACCCTTACCCACTCCCAATTTCCCTTTGCCCTTATCCCCAATCAGTACTCCCCTTCCTTTGTCCCCAATCTCTCCTTTCCCCCCCTCTAACCCAGATCATATACCTTCCACATTAACACCCCAACCTCAACCCCAAACGGCAACATACAACACATACAGAACACACAGCATCAACATATTACAACACAACATTGACGGTATTAATACGAAAAAAACATGAACTCGAACACTTTCTTAAACAACACAACATACACATTGCAATTATACAAGAAACAAAACTAAGACACTCACACAAAACACCATCATTTCATAATTACACCACCATCAGACAAGACCGGACCGACGGCAATGGCGGTGGACTCATCACCCTGATCCACCATTTCATCTGTGTTGTGGACACAAGTGCCACAACCAAAATTCTCCTCCCTACCACAGATAACACTACAGAAATCCAATCCATTCGAATCCGCACAGGCAACAAATCAACACTGACAATAGTTAACATGTACATTCCCCCCCAATCATCCCCCACAGTTCCAAACACCTTCAGGCCTCAATTTAGCCAACTAGCCTCAATCCCCAACCTGATCATGGGTGGTGACTTCAACGCCAAGTCGTCTGCCTGGTATGTCGACAACCCTGACACAGACAGAGGGCTTGATATACAGACTCAATTTGACTCATTGACTATCATGAACAACACACATAATCATACACATATCCCACACCAAGCCCTCTTCACTCCCTCCTATCCTGATATCACCTTTTACTCCCCCTCCCTAACCCCAACAACATCATAGAGAGTGGTCGGAACCCTTGGTTCTGACCACCTTCCAATCATCATCACCACTAAAACAAGATGCACCCCAGTTGGCCACAGACACACATACACCAATTACAAGAGAGCTAAATGGGAAGCTTTTACTGAAGAGACAGAACAACATTTTGAAACACTTAACAGTACACCAATCACAAACATAAACAATGCTGTGCACACTTTTAATACAATCATACAAAACGCAGACAAGAGATACATCCCTAGAGGCAACAGAAAATTACACAACCCCAACTTCACACCAGAAATACAAGGCCTCATCAGACAACGAGACATGCTTAAACACAATACTCCCACACCTACCCTTCAAAACATAGCAGACCAAATAGAAACACTAAACACGAAATTGGCAAAACTTTATCAATACACTTGATCACAAAACAAACACCAGCAAATTGTACAAAACACTCAACAACATTACACTATCCAACAGTAACACAACACGCTCTCACGCAGCAATAATCACAACAACAGACAATCTACCCTCAAACAGACAACAAGCAAACACACTCATAAATCATTTTGCACAGACAAGCCCTCTCACTTCTCACCCTGACGACCGACGCACTATTCGACGTAAGAAAGACTTTCCCACAGACTCAGACTATACACCCTTCATAGACAGTCAGACAAAACACATAATACATAATCTCAAGCACTCATCTGCCTGTGGCCCTGATAACATAAGTAACATCCACCTAAAACACATTGGACCACAAGGTATACACGCACTCACAAACATTGCAAACTACAGCTATTCACACAACACTATACCCGACATCTGGAAGCATGGTAAAATAATCACCATTCCAAAACCGAACAAAGACCTAACAATCCCAACATCGCTCTGCCCAATCACACTTCTCTGCACCCCCTCTAAAGTCATTGAACGCCTAATACTTCAACTTGTCACACCACATATTCCCCTTGCTGACTCACAACACGGTTTTAGGCCACTACACTCCACAAACACTCTTCTGATAAACCTCACACAAAGAATTTTAGATGGCATCAATTCAGATAGGCCCCACCACAGAACACTTCTTATAACATTAGACATTAGTAAAGCTTTTGATGCTATCCCCCGCCACAACCTAACAAATAAAATATATAATACAGACATGCACAATAACACCAAAAGATGGCTGGCCAATTATCTGGCAGGTAGGAATGCTTATGTGTCATATAATGGCCAATCATCGCACATCAGAAACATTAAGAATGGAGTACCACAGGGCTCTGTTCTATCCCCCACGCTCTTTAATCTATACATGCATGACTTACCCACACCAGACACCTCAGAAATACAAATCTCTTCCTACGCAGACGACATAACAATCACATGCACACATCGTAACACAGACAAAGCTGCAGAAATAATCCAGCCATACCTTGATACACTCAACACATGGTTCATCACAAACAGACTTAAAATAGCTCCAACCAAATCTACAGCAACACTTCTCACCAACTGGACAAAAGAACACAAATACATACCTCATCTCTACATCAACAGCACTCTAATACCACACACAAACAAACCAAAAATTCTTGGTGTAACATACGATACAACCATGTCTTTCAAACAACACATCACAAACATAAAAAACAAATGCACACCTAGACTTAACGCACTTAAGTCAATCACTGGAACAACATTTGGACAAAACAAAAAAACTACTACAACAATATACAAACAATGCATACACTCAGTGATGAATTATTCGAGTCCTGCATGGGCTCCTAATCTTAGTGAGACACATCACAACACCCTTCAAATCATACAAAACAAAGCCCTAAAAACAATTACAGGCTGGACAAATACAACACCTACAGACCATTTACACCATGAAACAAAAGTCCTCAAAGTCAAGGACCACCTCGACATGAGAGGCACACAAACATTTGCCGCAGCCACCACAAACACATCACACCCGCTACACTGCATAGCAGAATATCCACACACACCAAGAAACATTAAAACAACACCCAAAGACCTGTATCACACACAGATACTCTCTTCTCTATATCCACAACCACCAAATACTAGCCTCCGGAAACATATTCATAATCATATCACTCACCGCTCCATTAACACACTGAAAGACAACACACTTCTGCATACCAGACCCCCTGATATCCACCCTTCTGAATCTTCTCTCCCACAAAAGGACAGAGTCCACCTGGCCAGACTGCGGTGCGGCCACCACCCAGCACTTCTAAGCTACCAGAAGAGGCTGGATGAACGCATTGTGAACAGCTGCCCAGGATGTAACACTTCACCCCATATCATACAACACATAATGGAAGACTACATTATACACAATCATGCACGCAAGCAACACAACATACACTCTATGCAGGATTTGTGGGAAAACCCAGTTTCGGCTGTGGCATTCCTTGGGGAGACGGGACTGCTCGGACAGACAGTCTAGGGAACGACAACAACAACAGCATTGG
>NC_134778.1:33480792-33493292 GCF_046742065.1 Oratosquilla oratoria | reverse complement strand
ACTCCATCATTGGAACAACACCAAGTACAAATACACTCTATGCACATATCCCTCTCGACCCACAAAAGAGATAATATAATCCCATTCCCATATACCTACAAAAATTTGACTATTACCCTCGATGTTCAACCCATCACCATTATCAAATCTAAAGACGGCCAATGGTACTCCTACACCTCTTTCCCTGACTTCACGTTATGCAAATAAGCAGTTACTAAATTCCATGTTTGCCCCTACTACCTTTTTTAGTTTTTATCGCACCACAGAACTTTCTTGTATGATCCAAATCATAACACTAAGCGCCAGCACACTGGACAGCTGTCAGTACATAAAGGTCAACCTCAACAAGACCCTACACGTACACATTAACACTACACGGACTATTTCCTATTCTTCCCACAAACCACACTCGTTTCAATAATCTGTAAAGGCAATGCCTCGCAGAAATCAATCCGTGGACCCATTTCGATCCCCGACCAATGCCAAATATATTTTGACGACACAAGCTTCCACCCCAACCACCACCACAACATTCTTCATTACAATCTCAGCTCCACCCTTGACCCTATCGTACTCCTCCCAATACCCCTAACAACCCCCAAATATCTATCCCTTTCATTAAACCAACAAGATTACATAGTCTAGCTTAGCATCACCCAATCAGACATAAAAGACACATTACAATTCTCCACATCCATACTTCCATCAACCGCTATATCCCTCAGTTCCCTTGCCCTTCTGGTCTTGCTCCTCCTCATTTGTAAACTAGTATATGTCTGCACGATCTAACGAGCTGGATAAGACCATAACTCCCCAACCACATAATATACCCTAAAATTAAGTCTCACCAATGTATGTTTTAAGAGTTGTAATCCATATGTAAACCTAGGAAAAATGTCTCACCAAGAGATGTTAGAATCTTTCATCCCTTGAACTTATTACCACTCCAAAAGCGTTAACTCACAGAAATGAGTACTCTTTTCTACCAGTAAAATTAGACAAAGTGGAACTTCCAGAAAAGAGTCTAACCCCATCACACTAGGACTAACTGCATTAATATCTCAAAAGATCTCCCAGAAAAGAGTGAGGTGAAAATAGGTGGAACAGAGTGTGTACTGGTTTTAATGAAAACTGGAGTTGGTCATCCCATTCTAATAATTATCATCCCTCGGTGAACATATAAGCATGCCATGATACCTACCTAACTACACCCCCATAAAACTATGACCTCAAACACATACACCACTCAACTCCTACTAAGATTCACAACAGGTTTCGTGTCATACTCGCGGCGAGGGAGGTATTATGTAACCAACCTATTTTGCAACACCGCCTATGGAAAACCACATTGCAACACACATACAAACATGTACACACGCCCCTAGGTTCTTCCTTCACATGATCAAACTGTGAAATAATCAGATCCCAAACAACACCTTTTCCAACACACATGCTATATTCCGCATTTAGATTAATACGGATAATAACTAAACCACAAGAAAATATGATACTATGTATGAATTACTAACTTCCATCTTACTTAATTTAATCAAAATAATTGTAAGGCTGCCAACCCCCATCAAAAATGTTTTGTCAACTATTTCCACTGGTACAAACCAGAAGCGAGCCTGGGGGCCAGCAGTCAGTAGGTGAACATAGATCGAGCAGAATATGCGAAGTTGTATTTAGATTACCAATATAGGCGAGAAAGCCGTCTCGGGTGTTTAGATACCCAACGAACCCTCACAGAATCCACTGCAGATGGCCCTGCTCGCGGCTTCGTTGAGTGAGCACTAGCTGGGTCGTGTCCCTCTCTCGGGGTGGTGACTGTGGTTTGGCACCAATTACCACCAACGATATGTACCATGGTGTCGTAAGGGGTAGTGGTTCCACGATGCCGTGTGTGCAATACTCACTTCACAAGGGTTAATAGAATCACTCAGCGTTAGCTTCACACGTACTCACATCGAAAAGTTCGTATCAATGGGATCCAGTCTGATAGGTCTATTTAAGTTAGGCTAACGTGTTCGTTAGTGAGTAGTAGTATGTTGGACGTGAACAAAATGAAAGGTTTTGTTTTATCATCAACACAATGCACTTGAACGAAATAGGAATAATCTAGTAAGTACCACTGGGATTTTTTTTTTTTTTTTTATGGGTGAAACGTTTATCTATTGAAGCACTTTTAGACATTTGTAGTTCAATGTTTTTACATGGAAAAAAACAATTCTAGTTCCTAAAGAGGCTAGGTGGCTTTATGCTGCCACCATGAATCTGCAGGTAACGTGTATTGCAACAAAACTCGCATGTGCCTTTCCTTAACTATATTTGTCACTTTAAATACACGGCGTAGATACTCCGAGATCTATTCTCACCTGCTAACTGGTACTCTCCGGTCCTGTCTTGGCTTACATACTGTTCTAGTGCTGAGGTCACCATCATGGTGAGGAGAGTCACCAGTTTTACAATCTTAATTTTATTGTTTATTACAAATGGGAGGTTTAGGCATAAATGTCATACTATGGTAGATTTAGATATATTATGTGACTATTTCTTGTGATTTAATTTGTGTTCAGGTTTATTTGTGGATGTGGTGTATATGTGCGTTGGAGGTATGCTCCTGGTTACTAAGTCATTATCACGCATTGATCATGTGATCGTTGCTCGCATTAGGGCTTGGATGGGTGTTCGTATGTGTGTTGTAATGTAGTTTTCCAATGTAGGTTATAGGTAATAGTTACACTCCTCTGTCACCAGTGGAGATGTACAAGGAACTCGGACAGCCTATATGACAGGCCAGCTGATCTGGATCAGGGATCATGTGTGGGATCAGGAGGAAGATAATTATTGACAAGGAGACTCATCGCCAAACATGATCCAATGTCCAGAGACCATTGCCCTTGGAGATGTTAGAGTTAGGACGTTCTTCGATAAGGACTTGTTCAACTATCTTCCCCCTAAAACCATGGCCTGTCCTTTTATATACCCACTGGTGACAGAGGAGTAGATATCACTGTAACCACTTCGCCTTTTCTGTATTTTCCTGAGGAGGGCTGCAATTGGCAGCCAAAATATAGACGTCATATTTTCTTTGAATTCGACAGTGGGTTATCTGTGTAATTTACAAATGTGTTACTATATTTCTCTCTAGCGAATACATATATACGTATGTATATATATATATATATATATATATATATATGTATGTGTGTGTGTGTGTGTGTGTGTGTGTGTGTGTGTATGTATATATATATATATATATATATATATATATATGTGTGTGTGTGTGTGTGTGTGTGTGTGTGTGTGTGTGTGTGTGTGTGTGTGCGTGAGTGTGTGTGTGTGTGTGTGTGTGTGTGTGTGTGTGTGTGTGTGTGTGTGTGTGTGTGTGTGTGTGTGTGTGTGTGTGTGTGTGTGTGTGTGTGTGTGTGTGTGTGTGTGTGTGTGTGTGTGTGTGTGTGTGTGTGTGTGTGTGTGTGTGTGTGTGTGTCTGTGTGTTTATATATATATATACGTATATATACATGCATATATATATATATATATATATATATATATATATATATATATATATATATATATATATACAGTCACTATCCGAGTTACGACGTACGCGAGTTACGACCATCCGTACTTACGACCACATCTAGCAGATACTTATTATGATTTT
This sequence comes from Oratosquilla oratoria, assembly GCF_046742065.1. Classification (NCBI taxonomy): domain Eukaryota; kingdom Metazoa; phylum Arthropoda; class Malacostraca; order Stomatopoda; family Squillidae; genus Oratosquilla; species Oratosquilla oratoria. The sequence continues at coordinate 33,489,622 of NC_134778.1, read as the reverse complement.
ACTGTACATGTCTGGCAGCACAGCGCGTAAGATAGTTGTGGCAACCGGCATCGCGTACGGCAGTTATGGCAGAGATGGAAAAGTTGCTATACATGTGGTTGGAAGATAATAGGCAAAGAAATGTGAGAGTGACGTTGCAAGCAGTGCAAAGTAAGGCTACAAGTTAATTTCACATGTTGTAAGAACGTGCAGGTAAAGAATACGCTTCACATGAGTTCATAGTGAGTGCTGGGTGGTTTCGTTGCTTTCGAGAGCGTTACCAGGTTCACCACGTGTTGTCGAAAGGTGAGGCTGCTAGCAGTGATACGCCTGCAGCTAAGGCATTTGTGGAAGAGTTTGATGAATTATGGATGAAGGATATTTACGTACTTACGACTACGTCTAGCTGATGCCTATTATGAGTTTACTAATACGAATACACTATAATAAGTATTTTCTTTCTTTAACTTACCATATCATATTAACAACTAAGCAACTGAAAACAATACTGTATACAACTGTAGGTGAGAAGCCAAACGCAGAGTATGGGATCCAATGTATTTAACGTTTCGCCCACCAGGGCTTCTTCAGAAATAACATAGTGGACAAACATCTGGCTCCTTATATAACCCGAGCTTGCGGGGAGAAACGAACATGAAACTGGTGTAAAAAAAAAAAAAAAAAAAAAAAAAAATTAGAGACTGAACAACTTCACACTAGGCTTAATGACCCCCTTATGGGTCGATAGCCTTAAAAAAGTCCACTATGTTATTTCGGGAGAAGCCCTGCTGGGCGCAACGTTAAATACATTGAATCCCATACTCTGCGTTTGGCTTCTCTCCTACAGTGATGTTGCAGTCGTTGCTGTACCTATATCTCACACTTAGAATGGATTGAAATAGATGAGAAAAATAGATCTTAAAATTCACATATATTTAGAGTGCATACAACAATTGAAAAATTAAGAAAAAATTATCAAAAGGAAACTACAATTTAAAAAACTTAAAAATGGTAAGCAAGGTTATATTTAATACGTGTGTGTGTGTGTGTATATATATATATATACAGGTATAGTACAGTATATACATACAGTACCTGCATACATATATATACTGAAATACAGTACAGTATTAAAACATTAAAAAAAAATAGAAAAATTATAAGAATGAAACTAAAAAGCATTGATAAATAAACAGTAAACAGCTTGTATTTAATAGTATTCAATAGAAAAAGTTACTTAAAAATGCAACAGATTGATATCATGTATCCTAGAGTAGAACCCTCGTGTCGGCCATTTTTAATAGGATCCGACTTACGACCAATCCGACTTACGACTGGTTGGTCGGAACCTATCTAGGTCGTAACTCGGATAGTGGCTGTATATGAATGGTAAGAATGGATAGAAACGATTGGGAACAAGAGACTTTATTCCAGACCGGTTTCGCCGTTGAGGCTTCTTCAGAAGCCTCAAAGGCGAAACCGGTCAGGAATAAAGTCTCGTGTTCCCAATCGTTTCTTTCCATTCTTACCATTCATACACCTGTCATGATGTCACGATATATATATATATATATATATGTATATAAATATATATATATATATATATATATATATAACCTTATCTACATCAGAATCAAAAGAATATATTCTATGATAATGAGAAATGGAAACGATACGCCTTGGTTATGCATATCTCACACAAGCTTTTGTTCCCTCCAGTGTCTGATGGTCTTATTAAGCGGAGAGGAAATCCCAAGATTATATACAGTTCCAATAAGCTATTCATTCCTATGTGCTGCTCTCTAGATGTATTTGATAAAGCGAGACGATTTTATGCACTGTAAAGGTGATCCAGGAATATATCAATGACCCATCTAGTCTTTCCTGTTCTTTTCTATATCTTATTGTGGTTAAAGTTAGTTTGTTTAACTCAGGAGGATTGGCAATGTCAGGAAGGAATGATTTTTAGAGGAATGGGTATTGTCCATTATCATTATTATCTCCTTTTCTCTCTTCTCTTCTCTCTTAGGGTCTCCCCTAGGTCGAATAAAATCCCCTGGCATCAGAGAAAATAAAGGAACAACTCTTGTTAGATATTCAATAGATTAATTATCAATTATATCCTTGCCGAAGCCAGGTGATTTAATTAAAATTCAGAGAAACCCCCGCGGCAGCAAAATGAAAGGAAAGGAAAAAGAAGACGGGGTGGTGTGGGGGGGGGAGAATGGGTCAAAAGCGTGGCAATTAATTGAAAGAATTGTTTGTTAGTTGATTGTAGCTTACTACCTAACAGGCTTCAGCATAAAGGTAGAATGTACACGTAGTGGAATGATGCTGGACTGGTTTTATTTGTGAGTATGGGTTGTCGTACAAAGACGTGGCCGACGGGGATATGTGTTTGTGAGAAGCCTTACATTCATAGTGGTACTCATTGTTGCCCCAGCCACGGGAGCTGAACACGGGTCCCTCGAGGATATTACGATCGCAGGACCACTGGGCCAGCCGGGACTCCTAGGATGAGCCGCAAGAAAGAAGAAAGGTTAAAGGAGTAAAGATGGTAAGAGAGGTGGGGTAGGAGGGCTGAGACGCAATGTTAGAGTGTGGGAGAATGGATTTTTAACATTTTTGCGAAGTGGGGAATAATTTGTGAAGGAGAAAGGGAGGTGGAGAAGAAGAAGAGGAGAAGATGGGGGTAGGGGAGGTTTTCTGTCCTTTCTGGAAAAGGGGAGGAGGAGGAGGAGTAGAGAAGGAGAGATTGGCTTCAGAGGACCAAAGCCCAACCAAACTAATATTCCGAAGAAGAGCAGCGCCTCATAAGAGATTGCGTACTTCTACGCAATATCTTATGGCCAGGCCCACTCCCCTTCCTCCTCCGCCTCCCCGTCCCCCTCCGAGTCCGCCTAACGTCCTTACTACCTCTCTGTCAGGATATTACCTTGGCCGGGACGTCGCAGAAGACCTAGAGGATCTTCTCTTTTATTCCGACTGGGTATTGCCTTCCTGTGCCCTTTACAGTCTCTTAACTGGCCTCCACATTTTCATTTCATATTCCTCTTTCAATTTCTCTTTCAACTTTCTTCTATCTTTATCTATTTGCCACACGCACGCGCACGCACACAGACACACACACACACACACACACACACACACACACACACACACACACACACACACACACACACACACACACACACACACACACACACACACACACACACACATACACACACACACACACTCACACACACACACACACACACACACACACACACACACACACACACACACACACACACACACACACACACACACACACACACACACACACACACTCACACACACACACACACACACACACACACACACACACACACACACACACACACACATACGCACACACATACACACACGCGCGCGCGCGTTCGGTGGTGCTGTTGGTAGTCCCCGACTATCACTACGGCGGTCCGGGTTCAAATCCTGCCCAGGGCTGAAAATTTTCAGTATCGCTGCGCTTTTCGAGGTCATTACTACTACTCCAACTGCTCGGTGGGCCGGGGGAGTTGTGTGTGTGTGTGTGTGTGAGTGTGTGGTGTGTGTGTGTGTGTGTGTGTGTCTGTGTGTTGTGTTGACGTGTGTGTGTGTGTGTGTGTGTGTGTGTGTGTGTGAGTGTGTGTGTGTGATGTGTGTGTGTGTGTGTGTGTAGTGTGTGTGTGCCTCTATTGTGTGTGTGTGTGTGTGTGCGTGTGTGTGTGTGTGTGTGGCTTTTTGTGCGCGGTAGCGCGTGCGTGTGTGTGTGTGTGTGTGTGTGAGTGCGTGTGTGTGTGTGTGTGTGTGTGTGTGTGTGTGTGTGTGTGTGTGTGTGTGTGTGTGTGTGTGAGGATGAGTGTGTGTGTGGTGTGTGTGTGTGTGTGTGTGTGTAAGGTCACAGCATCTATCCCATAGGATCGGTCATCCATACGAGCTCTGAACTCTCTTCCGGGAGGGAGAATAGCTAGGGGGGGGTCGTTCACGAGTCCAGCATTGTGGATCCAAAGACCAATGTGAATACACACCACACACACACAACACACACACACACACACACACACACACACACATTACACCACCACACACACAGACACACACACACACACACACACACACACACACACACACACACACACACACACACACACACGCACACGCACACACGGACACACACACACACACACACATACACACACAGACAAAATTCTCTCTCTCTCTCTCTCTCTCTCTCTCTCTCTCTCTCTCTCTCTCTCTCTCTCTCTCTCTCTCTCTCTCTCTCTCTCGTCTCTCTCTCTCTCTCTCGTCTCTCTCTCTCTCTGCTCGTCTCTCTCAGCCTCCTCTCTCTGCTCCTCTCTCTCTCTCTCTCTCTCTTCTCTCCTCTCTCTCTCTCTTCTCTCTCTCTCTCTCCTCTCAGCTCTCCTCTCCTCTCTTGCCTCTCTCTCTCTCTCTCCTCTCGCTCTCTCTCCTCTATCCCCTCTCTTCTCTCTCCTCTCTCTCCTCGCGCCCCCATCTCTCTCTCATCGTCTCCTTTCTCTCTCTCTCTCTTCCTCTCTCTCCTGCGAACTCTCTCCTCCGCGCTTCTCTCTCTCGCCTCTCTCTCTCTCTCCTTCATCTCTCTCTTCTCTCTCTCTCTTCTATCTCTCTGCTCTCTCTCTTCTCTCTCTCTCTCTCCTCTCTCTCTCCAGTCTCTCCCCTCTCTCTCCAATCGTCTCGACTCTCCCTCTCCCTCTCTCGTCCCTACTCTCTCTCTCGTCTCCCGTCTCCTCCTCTCTCTCGCTCGCTCTCTCTCTCGCCTCCTCTCTCTCTACCGTCTCCTATTCGCTGCCTCGTCTCGCTCTCTCTCGCGCTCTCGTATCGTCTCTCTCTCCTCTCTCCTCTCCTCATCCTCTCCTCTCCTCTCTCATCCGTCTCGCTCGCGCTCTCTCGTCCGCTCATCCCTCTCTCTCCTCGCTCCTTCCCCTCCTCTCTCGGCGCCTCTCTCTCTCTCCGTCTCCCGTCTCTCGCTCGCCTCTCTTCTCCCTCTCTCTCTCCTCCTCTTCCTCTTCTCGCCTCTCTCTCTCTCGTCCTCTCTCTCTGCTCTCTCTCTCTGCTCTCTCTCTCTCCTCTCTCTCTCTCTCTCTCTCTCTCTCATGCTCGCTCTCTCCTCTCCCTTATCTCCTCTCTCCTCTCTCTCCCTCTATCCTCTCTCCTCCAGCGCTCTCTCTCTCTCTCCTCTCTCTCTCCTCTCTTTCCTCGTCTTCTCTCTCTCGCTTCTCTCGCTTCTCTCTTCTCTCTCCTCTCTTGCGCTCTCTCCTGCTCTCGCTCCTCCGCTCTCTCTCTCTCTCTCCGCTCTCCTCGCTCTCTCTCTCTCGCGCTCTCGAACTCGCCTCTCTCTCGCTGCGCCTCGCTCCTCTCTCTCATCTCTCGCTATCTCTCTCTCTCTCCTCCTCTCTGCTCTCTCTTCCCTCTCTCTCTCTCCTCTCTCTCTCCTCTCTCTCTCTCTCACTCTCCTCGTGCATCGTCTCTCTCTCTCTCTCTCTCTCTCTCTCTCTCTCTCTCTCTCTCTCTCTCTCTCTCTCTCTCTCTCTCTCTCTCATTCGTCGCTCCATTTGTATACTTTAGCATAAACTTATCTCATCCTTGGGCGACTTTGTCCCTCGAGGTCATAGGGGCGTGACCAAACCATCAGTGACGTCACGTGAATCAGCCAAGAAGTATTTTGAATGGCCCTGTGACGTCATATCCGGGTGACGAATAGCATCCCATTATCATTCCGGAGAACGCTGACCCGGTCGCCGGTCATCTCTACGTCAGAATGACCGGCGGAACCCATTGGGTACCGTAACCCACTTCATATGTCTTACTGTGAGAAATGCGCACCATATGAAGACGGAACGGGACATAAAGACCGAAATCTTTGATTTTCTTTAGCCAATCTGAGACCAAAATCCACGATTCGTTCGTCCGAAAAACAACATCCTCTGAAGTTCGGCACAAGATCAATCCATCGTTGCCTCGAGTTAAACTAAGTGGAAGACCCGTAAACTCCACAGTGGCTGGCACCAGTCCTCTGGCTTTCCTACAGGTCTCTCCGGGAAGAATCTTTGGACTCTTGACTGCGTTGTGTCAGTGTAGAACTGTTTCTATATCACCGACTCAAAGCTGTAGGAAGAGAAGAGTGTAGTCGTCGGGGGTCAGCTCCCCATGTACTGAAAAAGTGTAAGAAATACAACTGAGGTTGACAAAAACGGACGTCAGGTCCTCAGAGCTGCACCTCTTGATAGTGGTGGTAAGGGTGTCAGCGGGCTTTGAAAATCATTGTGCTGGACCACTATATTCTGGTAACTGTCATTGGTCCCTTCGACACAAAAGAATGTGTGCAACGTGTCTTAGAGATTGAGAACCGAAGTAGACGACCTATTTTCCGTCACGTTTGACCATGTATGAAAAGTGATCCGTGACGTCAGCGGAATGGAAACGAGAAAGGATAACTAAATGTCAACCCGAAGAGGCTAAACCCATTCATTCCTGCGGCATTCAACAGGCGATTCTCTTTAATTGAGAGAGATTTGGGAGCAAAATGGGACTTCATTGGTCATGGTGACCCATCTTTCCTCCGCGGATGAATATTTTTTATCTTTATCTATCTATTCTATTTTATTTCATTTTAGAGCAAAATATGTAAATGGTATCATTCAGTAGGTTCTCTTTTCTCTTTGACATCAAAAGGATATTACGGAGGTAAGATATCCCCCTTTAGATGAAAGAAATTACCAGCTGATGCAGATGGGACTGATCAAAATAAGTGACACCTGTTACGCAAAGGATTAATCAGAATTTAAATCAGTACAAAGTTCATTCAGAAGATTCCCTCTACATTCTTTTAATAAAGATAATATTTGCCTCTGATTACATTATATGTGATCTGTACAGCCAGTGGTCTCGTGTACAAAATCATACAAATACTTGGCGACAGAAGTCATAGTTGGCGACAAACTTTTGACCACAACCGTATACTGAGTACAACTGTACAACTGTATCATCCCAATTTGATACTTCAACTATGCTACTGCCTCTGCTGGTGATGTGCATCTGATAATGTTTTTATTCCCAATATTCGTCTTTCATTAAGACTTGTGATTTGAATAACTGATTTAAGGCTTTCTCGTTTGTCCTCATCTTATCAAATACCAGCTTGAAGTGTTTACTATATGTACATGAGCATTTTTTCTTTTTGTGTCATAATCTTTAAAATGTATATGAAGATGTAGCTTTGCCAAGACCGCTTCTCCACTTCTTCCATCCTAATATGGCTAGTTTCCCTAGAAAAAAATATAACAGATTAATAAGTAAGTAAATAGATAAATGAATGAATAACTATCTAACTCCACATCTGGAGACTTTCATTTATCAGTCCGATAACTAATTTTTCATTTTTTTTTTTTTTTGTGACACCCCCACGAACCAGAGTCATGTATCATCCTTTTATAGTTGGAGAAAAAATGCAGATAACTTTTAACTTCTCTCTTTTATCCCTTCTACCTTTCTCAGAACTCTCCTTTACCATCTCTTTTATTCCACTTCTTCGGCGCAATAATTTACTTCGTATAGAAACGATGGGTATACCTGACAAAATGTTTTACTTCCACTCCTCTAACTTCTCCCTTCACCCCTCTTCACCTCTCCATACCTCCCCTCCATTCCCCTCATTCCCTTCTTCTCCCGCTCCACCCTACCCCGCTCTGTGTAAAATACGTCTCTCATTTTGAAACCAACGGCCACCAACGGTTTTCGGTTTTAAACTTTATTGACTTTCTGCCGCAGATATGACGACACTTCCGGCTCCTTCACCTCGACTTCCTCTTCTGTCAGGTCCACGCGTGGCGAGGCGTGGCCTGTCTGCCTCTTTGCCTCTTTCAAGGATGGGAAGTGATTTAAGAGGCCTTCTCTTTCCTCACCCTTTTATTCCTCCTCCTCTTCCTTCACTTCCTCCTCATCCTCTTTTTCCTCCTCCTCCGCCTTTTTCTCTTTCTCTTCCTTCTTCTCCTCCTCCCCCGCCTTTTTCTCTTTCTCTTCCTTCTTCTCCTCCTCCCCCGCCTTTTTCTCTTTCTCTTCCTTCTTCTCCTCCTCATTCTTATCCACACCATTCTCCTACTTCTTCTTTTGTTCCTCGTTATTTACCTCTTCCTCCTCCTTTTCCTCCTTCTCCTCCTCTTCCTCCTCTGCATCCCTCTCCTCCTTCTTTTCTTTCTCCTCCTCCTCCGTCCTCTCTTTCTCTTCCTTCTCATCCTCATTGTTCTCCTAAATACTCTCCTTCTTTTCCTCCTCCTTTTCCTCCTCCTCCTCCTCTTCCTCCTCTTCTTCCTTCTCCTTTTCTTCCTCTTCCTTCTCCTCAACTTCATTTTCATCTTCATCGTTCTCCTATTTCTTCTTTTCCTCCTCGTTTTTACCTCCCCTTCCTCCTCTTCCTCCTCCTCCTCTTTCTCTTTCTCTTCGTTCTCCTTCTCCTCATTCTTATCCTCATCGTTCTCCTACTTCTTTTTTCCTCCTTCTCTTCCTCCTCCTTCTTCTCCCCTCCTCCTCTTTTTACTCCTCTTCCTCCTCCTCCTCTTCCACACCCTCACCGTCCTCATACTTTTTCTCTTTCTTTTATCACTTCTTTTCCTCTTCCTCCTCCTCCTCCTAGTCGTCGTCATTATCATCATCCCCATTTTCATCCTCATCCTTGTCGTGATCCTCCTTCTTCTCCTTCTCCTTCTTCTTCTCCTCATTCTCATCCTCATCCTGATCGTTGTCTTCCTTCTCCTCTTCTTTCTTTTTCTCCTCCCCATTCTCATTCTCATTC
>NC_134778.1:33468465-33470965 GCF_046742065.1 Oratosquilla oratoria | reverse complement strand
GGTCATCCCAGCACCTTGTCCACTGCCCTGGGTCAGAAGCAGTGTCGCAAGACACAGCACATCCACAACAAGGCCGCTTCATTAAATCGGCGACCCCCCTCTCCGTCCCCCCATGCATAAAAGGAGAAGACGGGGAGAAATCCCTTCGGGCTGCGTCAAATTTTGCTCACACATACTACCTCACCCTCCATCCCCCCACCCATTCCACCTCCTGCATCACAACATCATCCATATACAACCATTCTCCACTCACCCCTGTCTTCTGTCCTTCCCCGTCCTTCCTCAACAGACATTCCCCTCTTCCCCAAAGCCCCCTTCACCCCATCCATCCACCTCATCCTAGGACGTCCCCTCATGTTCACTCCCTCCACATCTGCCTTCCATATCTCTTTTACTAGTCTTTCTTCACTCATTCTTTCCATGTGTCCAAACCATCCTAATACTCTTTCATCATCCCTATCTCCCAACTCCCTTTCCACCCCCGTTCTCCTCCTCACCTCCTCATTTCTCACTCTATCTAGCCTAGTAACCCCCATCATACTTCTCAGACACCTCATCTCAAACACATTCAAACTCCTTCTCTCTTCCTCTCTTATGTTCCATGTTTCTGCCCCATACAGTGTTGTTGGCATAATCACTCCTTCATACAGTCTCCTCTTAGCATCCATTCCCAAATGTCTATTCCTCATCACACTCTTCAATCCACCAAGGCACTTACTCGCTTCTCTCAATCTACATTCTACCTCCACCTTCACTCCACCTTTTCCTGCCATATTTGCACCCAAGTATCTAAAAATATCCACTTCCTCCAGTCGCTCTCCCTTAATGCTCACTTCCAGTCTACTGCCACTTTCACCCCTTGTACATCTCATCACCTTACTTTTACCCACATTTATTTTTAGCTTTCTTCTATTACATACTCTCCCAAACTCTGTCACCAACTTCCTCAGTCCCTCCTCCGATCCTGCCACAAGCGCAGTGTCGTCCGCAAACAACAGCTGGCTCACCTCCTACTTTTCTCCATTTTCTTTAACCATCTCCAATCTCTGACCCACTATACATATATATATATATATATATATATATATATATATATGTATATATATATATGTATATATATATATATATATATATATATATATGTATATATATATATATATTATATACATGTATATACATATATATATATATATATATATATATATATATGCCTTTTTGGTCTGCGCTGATATGAAACTGAAAATCAAAAGATTAGATTCTGGTGTCAAAGATTGGTAGAACAAGCAATTTGACAATGATATGCTTAAAACCCCTTATGTGAGAGATGACTTTTGTCTCGATCTTCACAACCGTTTTCAGGCTCCAAATTTGATAGAAGTAAAGATAATCTTAATATAAACAGCAAATGGAGTAAAGTTAAGGAAGCCCTAACAAATACATCATAGGAAATGTGCTGTTATAGAAGGAAGAGGAAAGAAGAATGATTTACTCCTAGATGTGAAGAAGCTGTGAGATGAAGGAAAGAGGACAGACTGAGGCACCTAGTAGATCCTAGTGATGAGGGCCTTAAAGCCATCTTTCTAGAATCATAGAAAACCGTAAATGAGATCATAAGACAGGAGAAACGCCATTTCCTAAACAATACAATTCAAAAAATGGAAGATGACAACTTAAATAATCAGGCAAGAAACTTCTACAAGGAATTGAGAAAAGTAGAAGGAGGTTTCCAACCAAAAGCCATTGCCATAAAGGACAAAGATGGCAATCTTATTACTAAAGAAAAGGAGGTCCAGCAAAGGTGGACCGAACATTTCTCTGAACTGTTGAAACCAGAGACGCCAATAGACAGTTTTGATGTGGCAGGACCCATGCTCGGTGACACAATTGGCAGAGAAGAGCCATCAACGAGAGCTGAGGTATAACATGCTATCATGGCCCTCAAAAACAATAAAGCCCCAGGCATTGATATGTTGAGTACCGAGATTTTGAAGGTAGGCAGTGACATCCTTCTTACAGAACTTACCGAACTAGTAGGACTGATATGGAGGCAAAAAGAAATGCCTGACAGAATAAACGATTTCATCATTGTAGGTTCACACAAGAAGGGAGATCAAACTTTTTGTGATAACTTTCGAGGTCTGTCGCTACTCACCACAATCTATAAAATCATCGCTAGGGTGATATATAAACGGTTCCTACCATACACTGAACCCTTGTTAGGCGAGTACCAAGCTGGGTTCAGGCCTAACAGATCAACATCAGAGCACACCTTCACGCTCCGCCAAGTACTGGAAAAGAGATGGGAGTACGTTCAGGATTTTCATATAGTATTTGTAGATTTCAAGCAGGCGTACGATTACATCCACAGAGAAAGTCTTTGGAAAATCTTAGCCTCCCTTGGAATCCCATCTAAGCTGATAAGACTCGTTCAAACCCTATACAACAGTACGACCTCCCGTGTGAGGGTTTTAGGAAATTTTGTTGAGCCTTTTCAGATTGT
>NC_134778.1:33460965-33463465 GCF_046742065.1 Oratosquilla oratoria | reverse complement strand
CACTTAACAAACTAATTTTCTGAAACAACTACACTCACACTTGATCCCTTTTCCCTTGTAAAGTGGAATTATAAAGGCACTCTTCCAGTCTTCCGGCACTCTACCCTCTCTCAAACAAATATTAAATAATCTCACCACCAGTCCACCATAACTATACCTATTTTTTTTTTTTTTAGACATTCTGCATGACACCTTTACTTTACTTTTTTTTTTTTAGGAATATCCCCTTTTGATCTACAGGTAGTAGGACTCCTAATCCCATCCCCCGTCTCGTTTTTTGTCGCCTCTTACGACTCAAGTGGAAAGAATTGGTGGTAGCATTCTGTTCCCCCACCACAGGGTAAGCGAAAAAGGGAAATGAATATTCAGAGAAATGGTACAGGACAGTAACAAGGAGGGACAGTCGTAGTATAAAAGTGCCATCATTTTTCTATGAACAGTTTTCCTCTATCACAGACAAAATGATGTGTGTCTCTGGTCCGTAGGGGCGCCCCTTATAGACCCAAAGTATCAACTGCATGCTACTCTGCCACAATAACATGCAGCCAATACCCCAGAGAGAAGGAGTTTGAATGTGTTTGAGATGAAATGTCTGAAAAGTATGATAGGGGTTACTAGGCTAGATAGAGTGAAAAATGAGGAAATGAGGAGGTGAGGAGGAGAACAGGGGTAGAAAGGGAATAGGAGATAGGGTTGATGAAAGATTATTAGGATGGTTTGGACACATGGAAAGAATGAGTGAAGAAAGATTAATAAAAGAAGTGTGGAAGGCAGAGGTGGAAGGAGTGAGATGGATGGATGGGGTGAAAGGGGCATTACAAAAGAGAGGAATGTCTGTGGAGGAAGGACGGGAGCGGACAGAAGATAGGGGTGAATGGAAAGGGGTTGTGTATGGATGATGCTGTGATGTATGAGGGAGAGTTGGTGGGGGATGGGGGGTGAGGAAGTATGTATGAGAAATAAATTGACGCAGCCCGAAGGGATTTCTCCCCGTCTTCTCCTTTTCTGCACCGAATTTATGAAGTGGCCTTGCTGTGGATGTGCTGTGTCTTGCGACACTGCTTCTGACCCAGGGCAGTGGAGAGGAGGCAGGGATGACCCGTCATCCAGGAGGTGCTAAGATAAGAGGGAGGGAGGAGGGCTGAGTCCAGTGGAATATGTATGGAATAGAATGGGTGGGAGTGGTTTCTATGCCTTTTTGATTTTGGCTACCCCCCGTGTAAGGGGAAAAAAGCCTTTGGTATATGAATTTGTATGTATGTATGTATATATGTATGTATGTATGTATGTATGTATGTATGTATGTATGTATGTATGTATGTATGTATGTATGTATGTATGTATATATGTATATATGTATGTATGTATGTATGTATGTATGTATGTATGTATGTATGTATGTATGTATGTATGTATGTATGTATGTATGTATGTATGTATGTATGTATGCATGACACCCATCCAACCCAAGTGCCTTATCTGCTCTAATCATTTTAAAAACTATCTTCACTTCATCTTTCCTTATTTCTCCTCCATTTTCCTCACTCATCACTGTCATTTTCTTAGCGCTTCCCATTGCAACTACCTTTTCCTCCCTATCCTCCTTCACATTTAGCAACTCCCTAAGATACTCTACCTATCTTCTTCTTACTTCCTTCTCTTCCATTATTATCTCTTCATCTGCACCTTTTACCTTTTCTTCTCTACTAGATTCGCCTCCTCTTCCTCCCTTTCTTTCTAAAACATATTTTTATTACTTTCAAAATTTTCTGTCATACTCTTACCCTATTTTACATCTGCTCCTCTCTTTACCTCCTTTATCTTATGCTTTACTTCTCTTTTCTTTATACCTCTCATATAATTCTCTCGTCCTACTCTGTAACTAACTTGGGAAAGCTAGTTTCTTCTCTTCTACAATTCTCTTTATTTCCTCATCCCACCTTCTATTTCCTCCCATCCTCCTTGTTCCTTACAATATCTTTGCACACCTTGTGACTCCCTCCTTGAACCATCTCTATTCCTCCTCCACTCCTAGTTCTACTCTATCCTTCACTCCCTCCCACTCCTCTCTCAGCTTCTTGTACTCCTCCTTTTCTTTCTCATTTAAGCAATTCACTTTAAGCACCTCCCTACCTTCTGTCCTTTTCCTCTTTTCCATCTTTTCTCCACTCTCAACTTACCTTCCACCAGAAAATTATCTGATATTTCCCTACTCTCTCCCCTTAGAACTTGTAAATTATTATTTCTTCCTACCATACTCCTGGTTACCACTATATAGTCCATTAACGCTCTATCTACCACCCTTCCATTCATCACCCTCTCCCATGTGTCCTTATGCTTGACTTTCTTCCTAAACACTGGATTTGCTATCATCAACTCTCTTTCTAGACACATCTCCACCATCAACTCTCCAATACGAAATTTTCCTGGAACTTCACACTTACCAACAACTCCGTCTATTCGTTCATTTCTTACCCTAGCATTAAGGTCTCCCAATACC
>NC_134778.1:33445965-33448465 GCF_046742065.1 Oratosquilla oratoria | reverse complement strand
AAAAAGTTGATAAGAAAAATAGAAAACAATAAGAGAAAGTTGAACAACTGTCAGAATGCTGTCGTATTTAATTCAACATGCATCAAAGAAAACCTGCTTCCTTACTTCACGAATATATATATATATACATAAATGTATATATATATATATATATATATATATTTGAATAATTCGCTAGTGGACAGCGACATCAATCACACAATCCATGACCGTCGCGCAGAGGATTCGAACCACCGCCTATAGACCCAAGAGAGTCCACAGCACCCGCCTTTAACCACTCGACCACTCGTCTGTGGTCGAGTGGTTAAAGGCGGGTGCTGTGGACTCTCTTGGGTCTATAGGCGGTGGTTCGAATCCTCTGCGCGACGGTCATGGATTGTGTGATATATATATATATATATATATATATATATATATATATATATATACACACATATATATTCATGTGTTTTTCCCATTGGGTTTAATGTGCACTAGTGCAGGACACCGTTTATAGGTACCCATTATGAAAGAGGCAAATATGTTCATACTAGTATATATATATATTTTTGTGTGTGTGTTATTTTCATTCCCCACTCGCTTCTGATCTTGTCCTCTGCACTGTCCATCCATATCTGTCTTCCCTCGTCTCCCTCATTCCCATTTTCCTTCCCCACTCCCTAAGTCCCTCCCTATCTTCGAGATGTTCATTATATGAAGGACAGTGACCAAAAGCGAATGATGAACAGATGAAGGACACTCGGCAGTAACCTCGAAAGTATCTTTTTTCAAAGATGGTGCAGAAGAGAGGGAGGAGGAGATGAGGAGAAAGAGAATGTTGAAGAAAAGTGGTAAAGGAGGAGGAGGAGGAGGAGGAGGAGGAGGTGAAGGCGGAGGAGGAGGAGGAGGAGGGGAAGGCGGAGGAGGAAGAGGAAGATGAGGAGAAGGTGTTGGTATTCGTTGTAAGTAGGACAAATAAGTGGAGAAAGAGGAGCAAAAGGAGGAAGAGGAGGAGGCGTAAGAGAATTAGGAGGAGGAGGAGGAGGAGGAGGAGCAAGAAGAGTAGAAGAAGAAAGAGGACGAGGAGGAGGAGAAGGAGGAGGAGGAGGAGAAGGAGGAGGAGGAGGAGGAGGAGGAAAGAGAAGGAGGAGGAAAGGATTATCTCATGAGTGAAGTCTTTTGGGAAATTCAAAAACTTCCCAGTTTTGTCGCCTCTGTCTTTCTGTTCGTTCACATGTTGAAACAAGTTAATTTTATCAAAATTTTGCTTAAACTTATCTTTTCTATTTGCGTACGTGAAGGAAGACGCAAGAACCTTACATTACTTTTCCTAGCTCTCATAAGAACATAAGAATGGAATAGGCTGCAAAAGACCATGAGGCCTACACTAGGCAGTTCCATGTCCATTACCACCTATTATCTAAACTTTTTTTAAAACAGCCAATAGTTTCAGAGCTAACTACATGATTACTAAGCCTATTCCATTTGTTAGCCAATTCACTGATAAACCGTTTCTTGCCTATTTCCATCTTAAACCTAATATTATCCAATTTCTCTAAGCACACTGGACAAAGGTGGATGTTTCAATCATAGTTAAGCTCTTTCTGGTGTAACCTTTTCACGTTATACTGAATCCTTTTCTAGAAAAAGAATTTCTATCCAGAGTAGAAATATAATTTTGTCGACTAAAATACCTATATATTACTGACACTGAACATTGTTATATCACCTTCGTTAAGTCTTTCCAGCACATCCATTTTCAGATTTATATAAACAAGTTATTACACGACAAGATTAACTATTTCATATAACAGAGTTAGAACGCTCTTAGGCAGTTTAAAAAAGTGTGTTTGTGATTTGAAATAAGATTATTTTTATTCTCAAAAATAAAAATTACTATATCATCTTCGCATTTCGTATAACTTGGAGGGTATTAATTACATTTATATATCTGTACACACGTATATATTCATAAAAGTATACGTATATCATGCATACAGGTACAATAATATACAAGAATACACATATACATATTTGCATAAATATTTCATATATATACACATATGATGCATACAGATACAATTATACAGAAGAATACACATATACAAATATGCATAAATATTTAATATATATACGCATATACATATGTAAAAATATACAAACATACACTGTATACATATTTCCATATACATTTCTATATATGTTGAATTAACTACACAATGACAAAAGAAACTAAAGGTGGATGAAGTAAATGACGCATAGTGGGAGAATTTTAATGCTTTAACATTTCGACCCACAGGGTCTTGATCACAAAGCTAAAAGTGAAGTACATCATAGGTCATTTTATACACAGCCAGATCATCTTTTGGGACTACTAATTAATTTGCAATTTTTGTTAAGTTTATAAGACCTTCCCTATGGTTAATTTTATCATTTATGTTAATATAAGCTGCTTCTATTATCTTTTTTAATCTTTTTTGTTGGGTAAAAATAGCATACGGCTAAGATATGCTGGTGACAT
>NC_134778.1:33423465-33438465 GCF_046742065.1 Oratosquilla oratoria | reverse complement strand
TTCTTCGTCATCAATCCTTTATTTTTCCTTCGGTGGGGTCATGGGAGACGTGCTCGTCTCGCATTCGCTTAGTAGTTGCTTTGAATCCCACATACCTCTTCGATTCACCAGGGCAATGGTGTACACAGTGCCTCCTGGTGTAGACTCTTCCCCTTTTTCAATTTCTCCTCACCCGATCCTAAGGTGCAACCCCTCCTCCCTCCCTCCCTCTCCTTTCTCCCCATCCCCACTTCCCCCTCCTCCCTCGCTCTCTTTTTCCATCCCACCCTTTTAAACTCCCCACTTTCTATTGTCCTCCTTCTTCCCCACTGTCTACTCTCCACCTCACCATAGTTCTCCCCCCCAACCCCCCATCAGCCGGTCCCCATCGCATGGGACACTATCGCTTACAAATCCAACATTTCTTTGACGGGGCCTAACGAGACTACGGCCCTCGAGGGCCCCCGCACACTGTAATCCTGGTTTAATCCCTTGGCCCCCTTTTGAAACCTCACCCTCTCCCACCCTTCCCACCACCTACCACTCTCATTCCCACCAC
Organism: Oratosquilla oratoria; assembly: GCF_046742065.1. NCBI lineage: Eukaryota > Metazoa > Arthropoda > Malacostraca > Stomatopoda > Squillidae > Oratosquilla > Oratosquilla oratoria. Next base: position 33,437,927 of record NC_134778.1, on the reverse strand, counting down.
CATCACTGCGTTCCCATTTGAGGAACCTCTTTTTTTTTTTTTTTCCTTTCTTTCGTTCTTTCTTCTCCTCACCATGATGCGCCTCTTTCCTCCTCCTCTTCATTCTTCTCCTTCCCTCGCTTCTCTTACTACTTTTCCTCCTTCTCCTTCTTCCCCCGCTTACTTCGATTTTTGTTCGTTCTTCCCTTTTTCCTCTACCTCTTCCCCTTCACTCTCTCTTTTCCCTCTATATCTTCCTCATATTCTTTTTCTTCCTCTTCCTTTTCCTCCTTTTTCTTTACCTTCCACATGCTCATCTTCTTTCTCTTTCTTTTTCTCTTCCTCTTCAGCTTCTCCTTCTAATATATCTTCCTTCTCTTCTTCCTCTTAAGTTTTCTTCTCTTCTTCCTCTTCTTCTTACCATTCTTCAACCACCTTTTCTCCCTTCTATTCATCCTTCTACTCATTCTTCTTTTCTTGCGGGACATTTCCTAGAAATTCCGAACCCAACCCCTTCTACCCCTAAACCCCTACTCCACATTCTCACTCTCTCTTTCCGTGTGATTCGTCTGCAAATTTTAATATCTTATTCTCTTGATCGCTTCCCGAGACTTTTTGCAATCAACAAACACAATAAATGACTATCATAATAATAGCGTATGTTATTTTTATACATACACACACACAATATATATATATATATATATATATATATACATATATACATATAAATATACATAATATATATGTATATATGTGTATACTTTGCTTGAAGCCACTAGGAGATCAAAGAACGGAATACTGAACGTTTTTCTCTATTTAAGAAATTTTTAAAGTACATAGTATTACAACAAATTATAGCTTAAATACATTAGTGTAGAGAACAGGAGAGGTCACTCAACATAATTAGTATTTTATTTTTATTATTTCTATTTTTGTTTCTTTGTAAGACAATCCTTATGTATTTATGTTGAGTGACCTCTATTGTTCTCTACACTATTGTATTTAAGTTGTACTTTCTTGTGATACTATGTAGTTTGAAAATGTCTTAAATAGACGAAAACGTTCAGTATTCCGTTCTTTGATTTCCTCGTGGTTTCAAGCAAAATATCTTTATTCACGTGTTTTATGTGATTACTGTCGCAATATGGATATATATATATATATATATATATATATATATATGTACATATATATATATATATATATATATATATATATATATATATATATATATATATATATGAACTAGAGGTGTTAGGTTTAGGCGTCAATTTTGCCTTGATGCCTACAAAACATCAAATATTAGACCATATTGTGGAATTTTATAGGTATTTGGCGTCCAATAATTATGATAAAGAGCTATTGTGTCTGAAAAGGATTTTATTACAAGGCATAGTGGATTGTTTTAAAGAAGAATGTGGGTTGCCAAAGCGTTATAAATTAGCGGTAGACAATCTCACGAATCGTAAAGATGTCATAATTTCTCGTGCAGATAAGGGGGGGGGATAGTTATTCTCAATCAGTTAGAATATGAAAGTAAAGATTTTGATCTTAAAAAAGATATCGAAACTTATGAAAAACTAACAAAAAACCCTCTCAAAAATACTGCCTCGGAATTCAATAGAAGAGCACGCAATATCGTGGGAAAAGAATTTTTTAATAATAATTTATTAGTCATAAACCCTCAGCTACCTAATTTTTATGGACTCCCTAAAATTCATAAAGAAAGTGTCCCCCTATGACCCATTATTTCAAATAGAAACTCTTGTACGAGTAAGACATCAAAATGGCTCACGAACATTTTGTCACAATGTGTAGGGTGTTTTTCCGACTTACATATAACACATTCAGAAGATTTCATAAGTAAGATCAAGAGTTATCATTTACTGGGACAGAGAAAATTAGTAAGTCTTGATGTAGTTTCTTTGTTTACCTGCATCAACGTAGCTGAGTTTTTGGCTTTCTTGGAAACAAAATTACAAACTTATCGGGACCAACTTCCAATCTCTGTCAGTAAAATCATTAAATTAACGAAATTATATGCTAACACAAATACTTTCTCATTTAAAGATCAATATTATAAACAACAGTTCGGTTGTTCAATGGGATCCAATCTCTCCCCAATGTTACCTAACTTATATATGGAGTATTTCGAGACAGTACTTTTACAGGACATTAAGCCACAAGGTATGTTTTGGTACAGGTACGTGGACGACATCTTTATGATTTGGGATAATGAGTGGGGATCTTTCAATGCTTTCTTTGAACAACTCAACAACTTAACCACTAATATAAAATTTAAAGTTGAATGGGAGGTGGATAATAGACTGCCATTTCTAGATATTCTATTAGTACGACATCAGGATCATTTGTCTTTTAAAGTGTACAGAAAACCCATACATACGGGAAGTTATGTACACTTTTTCAGCTACCATCCTGATAAAATTAAATATAGTGTTGCCTCAGGTCTTTCCTGAGAGCACTCAGATTATGTAGTTCACATTATTTGGAAATAGAGATAACAACCATCAGGAATCAATTAAAAAGAATAGGGTATCCTGATTGGTTTTTAAATAGAGCCCTAATCAAAGCCAAAACTAGTCACTTTGGAGCCACTTCCCATTCCAGTAAGAATTTCGTTTGGGACAAAAACTGTATCAAATTGCCTTATAATAAATCCTTAAATGATATTTTGCAATTTTTACCACAGAAAGACATAAACTTTGTTTTTAGTTTTCCCAATAACTTGTCTAAGAAAATAGTTAATGTACATCAAAGACCAAGAGAAGAAATACATCAAGGTGTTTATAAACTTCCATGCTCGGATTGTAATAATGTATATTGGGGACAAACAGATAGAGATTTACACACCAGGATGAAAGAACACAAAAATTCAGTCAAATATACACAACATAATTCCGCTGTCTTCCAACATGTAGACAAGGAAGGCCATGGTATGGATTGGAACGAGGCAAAAATAATTTTTAATTCAAATTGCAGTTTTAAAAGGAAAATAATAGAATCATCCTTGATAAATAAATTTCTTAATTTTAATATTTCAAATGGACAATGGTCACCAGACTGCATTACTACCTGGGCAGTCAATAAATCATTACCATCTTTGGTGAAGGCGGGTGATATGCCCCGCAAAGCATTAGACGCTACCTGAGTCCTACCCATATTCCTTCTTCTTTCTCTGTATATAAGACATGCCTTTTGCTCCACAACTCTGTATTCCACTGAAAAGGATCACAGTCCGTGATCGAAATATATGGATATCATCTATTTCATTTCTTCTTATCCAACACAGTGGGTTTTTGTTGAATTTTTCGAATGTGTTACGATATTACTTTGTAGTTATATATATATATATATACATATATATATATATATATATATATATATATAGACATATATAAATATACGTACATACATATACATTTATAATATATATACAAAAATATACATGATATATATGTATATACATATATATAGTGAGACCTCTCGTTAACGGACGCTAACTAGTTGTGTTTGCGGTCTTTTCGCTGTGTTTTCGGTGTTTTTGGTGCTGTTGTTTAGTGCATGCACACACTATGCACCACAAAAATTACTCCAAAACACCGAAAACACAGCGAAAAGACCGCAAATACAGCTAATCAACGTCCGTTAATGACAGGTCTCATTGTGTATATATATATATATATATATATATATATATAAATATATATATATATATATACAATGAGACCTCTCATTGTGTATAAATTTGTGTATACATAGATACATATATATATGTATATATATATATATATATTTATTTATTTATATATATATATATACATATATACTGTATATATATATATATGCATGCATATATATGGGAGCTGTCAAGAGTTTTTATGAGAGTAGTAGAGCTTGTGTCAGGATTAGAAATGGAGAGAGTGAGTGGTTTGAAGTAAAGGTGGGACTTCGTCAAGGATGCGTTATATCGCCCTGGCTGTTCAACTTATACATGGATGGGGTGGTGCGAGAGGTGAATGCTAGGGTAGTGGGTCAGGGATTGGAGATGGTTAAAGAAAATGGAGAAAAGTGGGAGGTGAGCCAGCTGTTGTTTGCGGACGACACTGCGCTTGTGGCAGGGTCAGAGGAGGGATTGAGGAAGCTGGTGGCAGAGTTTGGGAGAGTATGTGATAGAAGAAAGCTAAAGATAAATGTGGGTAAAAGTAAGGTGATGAGATGTACAAGGGGTGAAAGTGGCAGTAGACTGGAAGTGAACATTAAGGGAGAGCGACTGAAGGAAGTGGATAGTTTTAGATACTTGAGTGCAAGTGTAGCAGGAAAAGGTGGAGTGAAGGGGGAGGTAGAATGTAGATTGAGAGAAGCGAGTAAATGCCTTGGTGGATTAAAGAGTGTAATGAGGAATAGACATTTGGGAATGGATGAGAAGAGGAGACTGTATAAAGGAGTGATTGTGCCAACAGCACTGTATGGGGCAGAAACGTGGAACATAAGAGAAGAAGAGAGAAGGAGTTTGAATGTGTTTGAGATGAGGTGTCTGAGAAGTATGGTGGGGGTTACTAGGCTGGATAGAGTGAGAAATGAGGAGGTGAGGAGGAGAACAGGGGTGAAAAAGGATTTGGGAGATAGGGTTGATGAAAGAATATTAGGATGGTTTGGACACATGGAAAGAATGAGTGAAGAAAGATTAGTAAAAGAGGCATGGAAGACAGATGTGGAGGGAGTGAACATGAGGAGACGTCCTAGGATGAGATGGATGGATGGGGTGTAGGGGGCTTTGGGGAAGAGGGGAATGTCTGTTGAGGAAGGAAGGGAGAGGACGGAAGACAGAGGTGAGTGGAGAATGGTTGTATATGGATGATGTTGTGATTGCATGAGGAGGAATGGGCGGGGGGGGGGGGTAGTATATGTGAGTAGATTTTGACGCAGCCCGAAGGGATTTCTCCCCGTCCTCTCCTTATATGCAAGGGGGGACGGAGAGGGGGGGTCGCCGATTAAATGAAGCGGCCTTGCTGTGGATGTGCTGTGTCTTGCGACACTGCTTCTGACCCAGGGCGGTGGGCAGGGTGCAGGGATGACCCGTCATCCAGGAGGTGCTCAGATGAGAGGGAGGGTGGAAGGGGTGTGGAGTGTATTTAGGGATGAAATGGGTGGGAGTGTTTTTATGCCTTTCCCTTTTTGGCTACCTCCCTTGGAAGGGGGAAAAAGCCTTGGTATATGTATGTATATATATGTATATACATATACATATATATACATATATATAGATAGATATATACATATATATATATATATATATATATATATATATATATATATCAATTGATGCATTGATGATCTTCTTGTGTAGAGTTTCAATACGTCTAACTATAGACTTGGCTTCAGGAGGTAAGTTTGCTATCGCTGGTCCAAAGGACATGATTCAAACTCAGAAGGGAGAAGAGTAGCGTTTTACTGGAGCTTGACGTTTCGTACACTGTGTTCATTTTCAAAAGCAATGACAAAGGTCAGAATACATAGACTTATATACTAAAAGAGAGGATCATAGTGAACATAAAGAGAACCAATAGGAAATTGTGGTGTGAGGGAACCTATGGGAGAACAGAACGCCGTATATGGATCAGCCAATCAGGGGCTTGGAACGCTGCGTCGGGGAGTAGGGGTCATTAGTCGCGTATTAGACTTCGGGCGAAGCACATCTCTCCTAGCGGACGGTATGACCATGAATTCCTGTGACTGAAGGTTCATGGTGGGCATCTTTCTCGTATGAGGAGGGCCTCGAGGATCTGTAGCCGTCTTGTATCTTGGGCCTGTCCTATGATTTTAGTGTTTTCAGCCATGGTCTGTCTGGTAAGAGTAGTGTTGTGGTGAGATTCTGTGTGTGTCTTAGGTGTACCATTTTGTAAGTGTAATGTAATTCTTCTTAAGAGTTTAGTTGTGCAGTATCCTATGTATGAAGAATGAAGGGACTCACAGTTCCCTTGTTTACAAGAGAATTCATACACTAGATGACTGCGTTGCAACTCAGAAGGAGCGGGGGAAGGGTTATTCTTTAGTAGGAAATTCGAAGTTTTCTTGTTTTTGTAGTAGATGACGAAGTCCACCCGGTCGACAGGATTAGCAGGTTTGACATGACGTTTGATGATTTGCCTGATGATTTTCTCTTCAGTTTTGTACTCTGTAGCCATGTGGGATTTGTAGAATAATTTGATGTTTTCGCCTGAATTGGGGAGGACTGGAGCTTGGTCGTACCATTTGTTGATTTGCCTTTTGATGACCTTGGAAATGTCTTGATTGGAATAGCCATTATTTACTAAGACTTGTGTGGCTCTTTCAATTTCTAGATTAGCACTTTTCCAACTGTTGCAGTGCGTGAGAGCCCTTCTGATGTAAGCACTGATGGTGGAGTCTTTAAAGCGTTGGGGGCACTCGCTTTTCCCATTAAGACATAGGCCCGGGTTGGTGGGTTTGGTGTATACGGAAGTGTTGAAATGTGTCTGGTTCTGTGCTACGAGTACATCAAGGAAAGGAAGTTTACCGTCGGCACTGGACTCGATTGTAAAATCGATCCCGGAAACTGCTTGCAATTTTTCTCTGAGGGGGATGAGGTCTTCTTCCTTTGCCACTTTCACAAAGATGTCGTCGATGTATTTAGCGTAAATAGCAGGTTTGTCTATAATACGGAAAACTTCACGTTCCACCATCCCCATGAAGAAATTAGCGAAAAGGACCCCAAGAGGGGAACCCATCGCTACTGCATCAATTTGCCGGAACTTTCTCCCACGGGGACAGAGAAACGGTGCTTCCTTCGTACACATCTCCAATAAGGTCCTAAGGGCTGTTTCTGGGATGTGGATGTCTAGTTTTGGAGGACCTTCTGCAGGATAGATCTCATCAATGATAAAGTTGATGGTACGGTCAACGTCGATGTTCATGAAAAGGCTTTCTACATCCAATGAAGCGATCACATCGTCGGCGTTAGAGTTGTGGAGGAGATGGAGGAAATCAGCAGCAGAAGACAAGGTGAAATCCTTTGGGACGAATGGGGTAAGCCACTCGTTTAATTTCTTAGCAATCTGATAAGTAGGCGTAGGGATCTGGCTAATTATGGGTCTGAGTGGATTGTTATTCTTGTGGATTTTTACATTCCCGTAACAATAACCAAGGCCAAAATCTCCTACCAATTTGGAAAGCTTCAGTCCACCCGCCTTAGCATTAACCTTCTCGATGATCTTGTTGGCTCTTCTTTTAAGATCATCAAATTTCCTACTAAAGAATAACCCTTCCCCCGCTCCTTCTGAGTTGCAACGCAGTCATCTAGTGTATGAATTCTCTTGTAAACAAGGGAACTGTGAGTCCCTTCATTCTTCATACATAGGATACTGCACAACTAAACTCTTAAGAAGAATTACATTACACTTACAAAATGGTACACCTAAGACACACACAGAATCTCACCACAACACTACTCTTACCAGACAGACCATGGCTGAAAACACTAAAATCATAGGACAGGCCCAAGATACAAGACGGCTACAGATCCTCGAGGCCCTCCTCATACGAGAAAGATGCCCACCATGAACCTTCAGTCACAGGAATTCATGGTCATACCGTCCGCTAGGAGAGATGTGCTTCGCCCGAAGTCTAATACGCGACTAATGACCCCTACTCCCCGACGCAGCGTTCCAAGCCCCTGATTGGCTGATCCATATACGGCGTTCTGTTCTCCCATAGGTTCCCTCACACCACAATTTCCTATTGGTTCTCTTTATGTTCACTATGATCCTCTCTTTTAGTATATAAGTCTATGTATTCTGACCTTTGTCATTGCTTTTGAAAATGAACACAGTGTACGAAACGTCAAGCTCCAGTAAAACGCTACTCTTCTCCCTTCTGAGTTTGAATCATGTCCTTTGGACCAGCGATAGCAAACTTACCTCCTGAAGCCAAGTCTATAGTTAGACGTATTGAAACTCTACACAAGAAGATCATCAATGCATCAATTGATATTTTCTTCAATGAAACCTGTCTACAGGAAAACCTGCTGCCGAAATATACAAATATATATATATATATATATATATATATATATATATATATATTACACATTAACAATTTATATCATATCTTACAATTGCAAAATCTCTTTACTGAAATTCCCGTCACAAGAACTATCAATATCATATTAGACTATGTATACCATCACAGTGATCTCCCACCACCCAAAATCCCACACAACTTTATGAAAGCATTATTAGAAACTTGCACCACAGAGGTCCCATTCAGATGCCCAGAGGGAAAACTTTATATGCAAACGGACGGTGTATCCATGGGGTCACCACTAGGAGTCCTATTTGCCCAAGCATTTATGGCTGAAGTAGAACATAGGGTTTTCCAAAACAGAGATTTGACACCACATATTTATTGCAGATACATTGATGATATATTTGTTAGCACTAAATCAACTAAAGACCTAGAACTACTAAGGTACCACCTCCAAGAGATTTCTGGGCTCTCTTTCACTGTTGAATTGAACAAGAATGGAACTCTCCCCTTTCTAGACATATTAGTAGATTCCAAACCCAATAAATATACCTTGAATGTATACCGGAAGCCTACCAACTTAAACAAATGCATGAATGGAAACGGAGAATGCACAGAAAATTATAAAAAAGGTGTCATCAGAGCATATATAAAAAGAGCCTTACTAGTATGCTCATCATGGAAAGCCCTACACAATGAACTTAAACACATAAGACAAATGCTCATTAATAATGGCTATTCTAATACTGATTTCGACAACATGACAAAAGAAATGCTTCATAGATTTTATTCCAAGGACAACACTCAGAGTAAATCCAAAGCAAAACACCAGATAAACATATTTTACCACAACACTTATACAGAAGCATACAAAAAAGATGAGAAAGCTGTCAGAGACATAATAAAGAAAAATTGCCACCCCGTAAACAAGGAAGATGAAATAAAAGTCATCATATACTATAAGAATCCCAAAACATCTTCACTAGTGATGGAAAATAACCTGTTCAAACCTGAGGCATTACAGAAAACCAATGTAATTTATGAATTCACTTGTCCAGAGGAAGACTTTGCACTTCCAGCGAGATACATTGGTCATACACAATGTACCTTAGGCAGAAGGTTAACATACCATCAGCAAACGGGGGCGATAAAAGAACACCTTAAGAAATGCCACAACATAGTAACCACAAGAGATTTAATATCTAAAAATACTAAAATCATTGGACACCATTATAATTCAAGAAAACTCCAGCTCTTAGAATCTATATACATTAGAGAAAAAGCCCCTTCCATCAATTTGCAATGATACCTATTATCTAATATCCCCTTGTATAACCAAAAATTGTATAACCAAAAATTGCAACATTCCGCCTCTACCACCCCCTCCTCCTCAGCTTCACCCTCTCCTCTCCCGCCTCCTCCACCACCAGCCCCCCCCCCCCCACACACCCCCTCTCCTCATCAGGTCTCTGAACCATTTAAAAGGGCAGAGGTCACGGGTAATCCGCTAATCTCCTCACACCTCCATAGGAGAAGGTCACCGCGGCTTACTTTGTAGCCGACTCCCCATCCTTTTCACCTAAGGCAAGAAGTAGTTTTTAATATTATTATTATCATTATTATTATCAATAATATTATCTTTAGAGTTATTATTCATTCAAATTTAAAATGTAAATGCAATTGTAAGATATGATATAAATTGTTAATGTGTAATAATCAATGTAATTCAGACTAGTATCATAAATATGTATATATGTATATATATATATATATGTGTGTGTGTGTGTGTGTGTGTGTGTGTGTGTGTGTGTGTATACACATACACACACACACATATATATATATATATACATATATATATACACACACACACACACATACATATATATATATATATATGTATGTATCTATGTATACATAAACACACATACACACACACACATATATATATATATATATATACATATATGCAACTATACATACACACACACACACACATATATATGTATATATATATATTTGTATATATATATATATGCATATATATATATATATATATATATATATATATATATATATATATATATATGCTGATTACCACAGGGAAAAAATTCTTGGAATCCGAGCGCTTTCGTGATATTTGTTCACATCTTCAAGGATTACAATAGAATGATTAAGTACAGAGTAAGATGAGATATATATTCATATGAGAAAGGTTTGACACATGGAAAGGGTACCACTTAAGCTAATTATATCAGGTCAGGTCAAGTCTTGAATGGTAGGGGTGGGTGACCTTATTCCTTACAGTAATTATCATATATACTCTTAACAATAAATGGATCAAGTTTGTATAGACCTAAATTGTTATTGAGGAGTTTTTCATAGTCATGTTTGATGATGCAAGATTCTATAATATTTCTTTCAGTAATGTCTTTACATGATACAATTTTTGTTGCATTTTTCCAATTGATCGGATGATCAAAATCCCTTACATGAGTAAACAAGGCATTAGAATATTGGCCTGTCTTAATGCTATGTTTATGCTGTTTTATTCTTACTTCTAAATCTTTGCTTGTTTGCCCAACATAATATCTATTACAATCGGAACATGGTATCTTATAAACACATCTCTTTAAAATAATTTGGGGAGTTTTTTATCAGTAGATTTTTAACATTGGAATTATTTCTAAAGAGAACATTACCACAAAAAGGTTTTAGGATATTGGGAATCTCTATCATTTTTCATTGTAAGGAAGTATCATCAGGTTTGTGTAATCAAATTTTTGTTTCCTTTCAGTATTATAAAATGTCCTTTTTGCATGTTTTAAGCAATTATCCAAAAAGTGTTTTGGGTATTTTAACTGCTTTCCAATTTCATAAATCTTACATATCTCATCATTGATAAATTCAGGGCTGCAAATGTGTGTGTTGGTCGAGGGCTAATAATGCACACCGTAGGTTCTTAAGTACACTAGAATAACATATTTCAATATAGCGCCCATGCGTAACTCTGCGTCCCTCTACGGTCTCTCACTCAAGCACTGTAGCTAAGCACCTATGCCTACCCCGGGCATGCGAGTTGCCACATGTCGCCAGACGGGGATATCAATAACCCACACCTCCCTTCCCCCTTTCGCGCCCGCAGACTTTAGTCACGGGCGGACAATCTGCGCTGGAGTCTCTTGGAGCGACGCAAATCAGCAGGTGTGCCCTCGCTATGGGCCTCGTGTGGATAGGAAGGGGTGCAGGTGACAGGGCGCAAGAAGTGGCGGTTACACTGCAACACGCGGCCACTTGTGGTGCGTATTTCATAGGTCCTGGCTTTGCCAACGCGCATGACAATGCCGACCTTGTCCCAGCGGTGGGTCTTCGGGTCCTGGATCCGAGCGTGCTGGCCGACGTGCAGCCTGGAGAGTTCACGTGCATGGCTGTCATACCGAGCTGCAGCATCCTTGGCCTGGGTTGCTGCGCGGCGGTCGCATTCCTCCGCTTTGGTCTGCCACTCCGTGGAGAAAGCATCTGGGTGGGCCGGAACGCAGGAGCGGAGGGGGTGGCCATATAACACCTGAGCTGAGGAACGACCAGTGAAGTTGGGAGTATTCCGAAGTTCCAGGAGGCCTCGGTCGAATTCCTCGCAATCTATGTTGATTGAAGGGGCCACCTTGAGGATGAGGTGTTTGATGGCCTTCACGGCGGCCTCGGCATGGCCATTGGATTGCGGGTAGTGAGGTGATGTGGCAATGTGTCGCACACCCCATCGTGCTGCAAAGCTCCTGAACTCCTGCCTGGTGAACTGGGGGCCTCCGTCTGTTCGCAAGCGAAGGGGAACACCAACCTCCCGGAAGTAGTTGCAGAACATGCGGATGGTGTTGGACGACGTCGTATCGCCTTTGCAAGGGACGACCACAGGCCAGCCGGAGAGTCTGTCAGCGATGACAAGGAATGACTTGCCTGCAACTGAGAAGAAGTCCGTTGAGACCGACTCAAAGGGCCTTGTTGGGTGGTCGTCGCTAAGTATAGGTTCCTTCTGCTGGCTAGGTTGGAGATACTGGCAGGGTTCACACGACTGGACCGTGTTTGCAATGTCCGAATTGATGCCTGGCCAGAAGACAGTTTGACCTGCCCGGCGTTTTGTCGCCTCCACGCCCCTGTGGCTATCATGAAGACGGGCCAGGATGCGGCGGCGAAGGGCGTTAGGAACCACAATTCTCATGCCGTAGAGGACGAGGTCACCATCGGCATGGAGGTTATCCCAAATTTTCCAGTATGAGAGCAAGGGCCTAGGAAGGGCATAGCGGTCCGAGGGGAATCCGGACGTCACACAACGATGCAATTGGACGTAGTCTGGGTCAGTCCTAGCTGAGTCACGTAACTCCTACGTGGGACTCTGTCACAGCTCTCACCGTGGCTATCGTATGTAGAGATGCAATGGAGTCGGTGCAGAATGTGTGGTCTTCCGGCGCTGGGTAGCTCACTGGGGCACGGGATATGGCGTCCGGGATGCGAAGATCCTTTCCGGCACGCCACAGCGCTGTGAAGATGTATGGGGACACCTTCTCCTTCAGGCGCTGGAGACGTGGGTTTTCCACTGCGTCCAAAGTGTAGCTGTTCAGGATGGGAATCAGGGGGCGATGGTCGGTCATCAACGTAAAATTCTGTAGTCCCATCAGGTTTTTCCTTCTCCATCTTTCCTCAACTACTCTCCATTGCTCCTCCGTTCCTTTGTCTACCATACGTATGATCCATAATTTCTCTCTCTCTAGGTTTAAAAGGAATAGACCTAGTAACCATGTACTATGCGCTGAAAGAATTGGTTATTTTAAGAGATGAAATAACTTTATGGATAGGGATGACAAGTGTTAAGGGGCACGGAACTGCGAAGCGTAGGCTTTGTGGTCTCTTGCAGTCTCCTCCAATCTCATGTTTCTATGTTTTTAGGCGCTCTCTCTATTCCTCTATCACTTGATCCTACATTTCCCCTACCTCCCACCGCCTCCCTATACATTACCGATACTCCTAACTAACTCTCCTCCAACCACTTTCAAGTGAGGAGGTCTCGGCGTTGCAAATGACCAATTTGCATAATTCAAATTCGAATTCGTTTAACGGTTTCCGTCGCGACCGTTACACCAGAGACCAACGGTCGTTATAGTTGTGAAGTGACAGTTGCCTTCTTTATTACCTTACATATTTCATTTAGGAATGCATCAGGCTACTGTATTCAAGTTTAAGGAACTTTCCATCGTTAGATTGGAAAACACTTCTCCCGACTTTCCTATTCATTGTGCTAGATAGCCTTTTGCATGTAACCTAACATTTGAAAAATAATCAATCCTTGAAAGAGTGTGGGCTTTGGGTTGAGAGAGGAAAGTTTGCAATCAGGTTCAACAATGATCAGTTAGGTCCTGAATTGGACAGTTACCCAGACAGTAATGAACCATCAAAGACAACATTTGTTTGAAAGGTCTCTTTGATTAATTGATGACCTAAAGGATTTAATCTCGTCCTAAATAATTGATTCTATTCCGCTTGAGCGTGACGGAAAAAACTAGAATCAAGCTCAGTTAATTCAACGTCAATATTACCAGTTTCGTTCAATCGAGAGAGACCCTTCGAAAGCAAGTTTTGTTGTGATTCGCCAAATTTCTTATAATAGCGGTCATACTTTGGAACAATACTCGTCAATGGTCATTTTGATTCTAAACCAATTCAGCATCTTGCTGACGAATTGGATAGAGCTGATTCCTAATCTGAGGATGATGGGCGGAGGGTTTTGAGGAGTTGCTGGGTGTGGGGAAGGATGGGGAGGGAGGGGTGGTTGCGGGGGAAAGCGTTGGGAAGGTGACAGTGGTGAGTGGATAGGGTGGAGGGGAGGTGAGGGGGGATCAGGTGAAAGGAGCTGTTGGGGTGATGGGAGCGGGTGAGCCGCCTGGGTTGGGTGGATGTCGTACGGTGTGTCTGAGGGGGAGGGAGGAGCAGTGATGGTGGGCTGGTTGGTGAGTTTGTTTAGTGTTTGTCTGGGGGAGGGTGGAGTGCTGCTTTGCAGGGGAGAGGTGGACAGGTGTGAGTGTGGTAGTTTCGGAGGGATCAGTTTGTTGGGTGTGGTTAAGGAGGGCTTGTGGGAGGGTTTTGACTGGTAAGATTGGGAGAGGAGTGGAGTGGATGTTTGGTGAGGAACACTGTGGGTTTGAGACAGGTGAGGATTGCGTGGATCGGATTTTTGTGGTGGGGAGAAAGCGTAAAAGAGCTTTGGGAAGGGGTGAGGATGTTTTTTGGGCCTTTGTGGATTTGTAAAGGGCTTGCGACGGGGTGGGCGCCGTGAGAGGTGTTGCAAGTGTGTGGGATGGAAGGGTGGCTGTTGGGAGCAGTCGGAAATATTTGGTAGGGTGGTGGGGCCTATGTTGGAGTTGGAGGTGGAG
>NC_134778.1:33415965-33418465 GCF_046742065.1 Oratosquilla oratoria | reverse complement strand
TAGCTTGGTAAGCTGGGTAAAAGACTAACTGGCATCTCTTGAGTTGATGATGCTTGGGTGGGGGAAACCCGGGAAAGAGTAGTGTCAGGTGCATGCAATCGGTAGTTCTTTGATTGCTATTCACATGTGCGTCTGTGTGTATAGATCAGTGTTTTGCAAGGTTTCTTTATTTTGATTTTAACCCTTAACTTAAAAATGAAGAAAGACATAGTACTAGATATAAAGAATAGGCCGTTTGGAGCCAGGAATATTGCAGAAAAACGTGAAATAATACGAGCTGGCAGGCCAACTCCTTCACTGAAAACTAAAGTTGTAACTCGAACATTCCAGATAAAATGGTATGAACTGATTGATTGGCTTTGTGCAAGTAGCATAACAGAGAAACTCTATTGTTGGCCATGTTTGTTGTTTCAACCAAAAACTAATCAGTCGTGGACAGATGGAGGCTATAATAACTATAAAAACATCCTGAGTGACTGTAAGTATCACAGTAAATCGGTGAGTCATTTAAGTAGTTATAAAGGCTTGAAAACTTTCGGACAGTACGATATTGTGACAGTTATTAGTGAGTCTGCTAAAATGGAAAAACAATTGCATAACAAAGCAGTTAAAGAAAATAGACAATATTTAAAGCACTTAACAAACGCAGTGTTATACCTGTGTAAACAAGAGTTACCTCTACGCGGACATGATGAAGGAAGTGACAGCCTTAATAGAGGAAATTACCGTGAACTATTGCAGTGCTTTGCTGAAATCGACAGCGTGTTTGCTTCTAGACTCTCTACTAAAGAGGGGACGAAACAGTTTTCAGGCGTCTCAAGCACAATACAAAATGACCTAATACAAGCGATTGGAAATGTCATCTCTGATGAAATTAGAAGCAAAGTTGATAAAGCTCCGTTTATGTCTGTACAAGCCGACGAAACTACAGACTGTGAAATGCATGCCCAACTGTCGATCATAATAAGATATGTATATGAAGACAAAATATGTGAACGATTTCTTGGCTTCTATGAAATCAGTGATGATAAAAGTGCTACAAGACTGGCTGATGTAATCGCAACTGTGTTGAACTCCTTCAATGACGCTACAGATAAATTAGTGAGCCAGACTTACGATGGAGCAGCTGTAATGGCAGGAACGCTAAACGGAGTACAGAGCAAGCTAAGGGATAAAGGATTTAAACACGCGCACTTCATTCACTGCTATGCACATAAACTTAACTTAGTCTTGAGTAAAAGTGCAAAGAAGGTGAGTGGAGTCAAAATGTTTTTTTTTTTCTCATTTATGCTCATTTAGCAAATTTACATCTTCCAGTACCAAACGGAAAAGTGTTTTCAGAGAATTCAATGTCAGTATTCCATCACTGTGTGAAACAAGATGGTGCTATAGGTCAAGAACGGTGTCATCCATAAAACTATTGTATGGAAACTTGAAAAATGCCTTCACAACTATTCTAGACTCTAGTGAAAAGTGGGATGAAGATACACTTTGTCAAGCAGACAATCTATTGGCAAAGTTGAATGATTTCACATTCATGTTTTTCATCAATTGCTTTGATAACATACTTTCTCAGGCTGGAAAACTGTTTGATATCTTACAGTGTAAGCTACTTGACATAAAGTATGGTCAGAGTAAACTAAATGACTTCATTCATTGTGTTGAAGGTTATCGTAAGGACGAACATTATGAAAACATTCTGCGCGATACAGCTGCTGTAGTTGAACAGGCGGATGAGTTCGATCCTCCTCCAAGAAAAAAAGTCCGAGGTGCGCAAATTGATTACAAAATTACCTATTTCACAATAATTGATAACATTCTGATGTCCTTATAAGAGCAATTTTCTGGCATGCAGGAGTATGCATTTTTTGAATTACTAGACGTTAATAAGTTTAAAGAGTTTGCTAACTAATTTCCCATGCAACATATGGACTGTCTAAAAAATAAGTACCCCGGTATTTTTGACTGTAAGAGCTTAGTGAACGAACTAAAATATATGTATATTGACAGTGATTTCAAAAAGTACTAGTCAATCAACACCATTTTAGAATTACTGTATAAATTGGAGCTGACTTCCGCTATGCCGGAATCCATTAAACTAATTAAGCTACTGCTGACCATCCCCTTAACATCAGTTGCTAATGAGAGAAGTTTCTCCACGTTGGATAGAATCCGCTCATATCTGAGAAGCACAATGTCTCAAAAAACGGCTCGTATTTCCACCGAGAAAAGCATTTTGAACGACTTAGACAACAACAAGAAGCTGCACGACAGGATATTACAAAAGTTCGCCATCAAACCAAGACGACTGGAGTTCATGTATAAATGAAGTGAGTAATTTTTATTAAAAGTATACTTCTGTCTTATTGTTATCTGTGATGGTGGTGGGAGGGGGGATAGGGTAAGGGGAGTATAGGGGCATCGGATATGGGTGTGGTAGTAGATCAAGGTAAAGGATAGAAAGGAAGTATAGAAGTAAGATAAAGAACGGGGCAGCTGC
>NC_134778.1:33395965-33410965 GCF_046742065.1 Oratosquilla oratoria | reverse complement strand
CTCTATTAAATTTCTTGCTATTATGTTGTTGGTATAATAGATTGCCTGGGCATTACCCCAATCAACTGGATGATTATTTAATTCAATATGCTTGAATATACCACTAGAATGATTGCCATCCCTAACATTTTTCTTGCGTTGTTCAATTCTAATGTTTAAGGGTTTGGCAGTTTGACCTATGTAAAATTGATTACACATTTTGCAAGGAATTTTATAAATGCATCCTTTTTTTATTTCAATACTATTGTTGATAAGTTTATGTTTTACTGTACTATCATGTTTAAAAACTACCTTTACGTTAAATCTTTTTAATAATTCTGTGATACTTAACAAATTTTCTTGAAATGGTATAATTAAAACATTATGATAATTGAAAGGTGATTTAGGCTGAGGAGTTAAAAATGATTTCCTTGCAAAATTGTAAGCAATATCAAGGAATTGCTTAGGGTATTTTAATTCTAGCCCAATGTTAAAAACATTTCTGATTTCTTCATCAATAAATTCAGGACTACAAATACGAAAAGCTCTTAAATACATTGAGGCAAATACTGTACGTTTAATATTATTTGGATGAGAAGAATAATAATGAATATATGAATTTACATTGGTTGGTTTACGATATACTTTTAATTTAAGGCTATTGTCATGACGTAGGATAGTGCAATCTAAGAAAGGTAAGGTACAATTTTTCTCAATTTCTAAAGTAAATTTAATAGAATCAACAAGGGTATTCAACTTAGTTAAAAAATTATGGAAATTTTTATCTTCTGGCCAAAGACATAAGATGTCATCAATATACCTAAGCCAAGGGATGTTAGGGGGGAAGATTGTGCGTAATATTTTAGTTTAAAAAAATTCCATGTATAAATTACTTAAAACTGGGGATAAAGGGTTTCCCATACTCATGCCGAATTTTTGGGAATAGAAATTACCATTGAATTGAAACTTACAATCTTTGACACATAATTTAATTAGTTCAATCAATGTAGATGATGGCAATGGAAGAACATGTTTATTAAGTTCATCTTGAAGGTAAAATAACAAATCATTTATGGGAACTTTTGTGAATAAACTGACTATATCAAAACTAACCAATGTAAACTTATAATTAGGTTTAATATTATGGAGTTTGTGTATTAAATCAGAAGTGTTTGTAACATGGGAAGAAGAGATTGTATCTACTAAAGGGCTAAGGATAGTAACTAGCCATTTGGAAAGCTTGTAAGAAGCGGAACCAATTGACGAAACAATAGGTCTAGCGGGGTTGTTACATTTATGAGTCTTAATGAGACCATACATATGTGACAAAGGGGGACTAATTGAAGTGAATTTCTGTAAGAGGTCTCTATTCTTATGAAGCAGTTCTTTTAATTTCTTATTATAATAACTATTAACTACTTCTGTAGGATTTTTGTTAAGAAGTGTGTAAGTATTGTTATCATCTAATAAATCATTCATTTTTCTAAGATAATCAACCTTGTTTAAAATAACAACTGCATTAGATTTATCTGCTTTAGTGAAATGTAAATGATTATCTTTTTTAAGACTAATAATTGCATTCTGAAAACGTTCTGGGCAATTAGGAACAACCTCTTGTGATAAAGCACCATAAACAATTCCTTTACAAATATTGAAATCTTCAACTGATAAATCATGGTTCTTTAAATTACAGAAAGCTTTACCAATGCTGACAAAATTTGTTGGATTTGAATTGTTGGCAAAACTAAGTCCATATCCTAAAGCTGTTTTCTCATTAGTATTAAGAATTTTGTCAGAAAGATTAACTACAAATTCACTGTTAGCATGTTTGGTCCAATCACTATTATCAATAAGTTGTTGTAACTTATCTTTTAATTTCTTGGCAAGAAGGTCACAAATGGATCTCATATTGCAGAAGCAATAGTCTAAAAGCACTTCCTTATCAATGGATGGTATAGTTTGTTGAAAAATATGCCATTTGACCCTTTTGATTCTAAAAGCTTCTTTCACTTCTAATTTGGCAATGTCAATACACTTCAACAAGATGATGCGTTGGAAATCATCAAACGGGCGATCTGACATCTTTAAAAGTCGTTGGGGAAGAACAGACTTCGGTAATACCTGTTCCTTCAGGCAATTTTGTAGAAACTGCAGCCGTAATCGTAGTTTATGGGCTTTGGTCAAGGCCCAAGCAAAGTCCTTCACAAACGGAGCCAGACCAGGGTTGAGAGAGATGAAGGTGTTGAAGAAGCGTGTGGTATCCATGATGCTAATAAGAACACGGGTACGTGTGTTCACTTATGCAAAGTAGACCACTTGGAAAAAAAAAAACTAACGAAGCAGAGCGCTTTCGTATATTACATCTTCAGTGCAACAAGTACATAGTGATAGGAATACATAGACAATATATACATGAGAGAGATGAAGGTGTTGAAGAAGCGTGTGGTATCCATGATGCTAATAAGAACACGGGTACGTGTGTTCACTTATGCAAAGTAGACCACTTGGAAAAAAGAAACTAACGAAGCAGAGCGCTTTCGTATATTACATCTTCAGTGCAACAAGTACATAGTGATAGGAATACATAGACAATATATACATGATACAAAGGGACAAGGACAGTTTGAATAAGCGTAGCGACCAATTACCCCCTGGAGAGCGGAAGGTCATTGTCAATTATCTTACGATGGTCGGGCGACATCAGGTCACAGTCGCCAAGGAGAGCGGAAGGTCATTGTCAATTATCTTACGATGGTCGGGCGACATCAGGTCACAGTCGCCAAGGGTCACTGTTTCTACTACTTATATAAGGCGACATTAAGTCAATTCGTTGGATTACATTTTACCTGATATTATCTTACTAATTTCTTTTCTTATCGTAAGATAATTGACAATGACCTTCCGCTCTCCTTGGCGACTGTGACCTGATGTCGCCCGACCATCGTAAGATAATTGACAATGACCTTCCGCTCTCCAGGGGGTAATTGGTCGCTACGCTTATTCAAACTGTCCTTGTCCCTTTGTATCATGTATATATTGTCTATGTATTCCTATCACTATGTACTTGTTGCACTGAAGATGTAATATACGAAAGCGCTCTGCTTCGTTAGTTTATTTTTTCCAAGTGGTCTACTTTGCATAAGTGTGTTTATATAGACATAACGTCGCCCTCGATGTTATCAAACAACTGGCGAGCAGGCGTCGAGTCTGAATTATTGAGTCATCATTCTAATGCCCTAGTGTTTCCCAAGCTCATTTCCATTCGTACAACTACCGGCCTCTTACAGGGCTCGGCAGCTACCCTTGGTCGTCCCGACCAATTTCTTATTTCCCTCTTACAGGGCTTGCTAATATATTTCTAGAATAAGCTAATCTACCCTTGCGTAATTGTTAAGCTACCCTCCAAAATACATCATTCATGCAATAAATTGGGAATAATACATAAACATAATACTTATAAATGTGAATAACATGCATGTCAATATATAAGGCTTTGAATTAAGCGGTTACATGGTTGATTTGCTTTGACAGAGCCAACCTCCGGAATACAACAAAGGCAATCAGTGCTGCCACTAACACTGAAAGTAAGGGTATGATAAGGATTGGTAGTATATGTAATTCATTTGAGGGAGATCTTGACAATGGTCTTCTCTTAATTTTCAAGGGAGGAGAGTTTTCAGGCAATGTGAAGTTGAAGGTGTCATCGGTTAAATGCATTGTATTAAGGGTATTAGAAATGGTGGAAATAGTGTCTGCATGCAATTCGCAGTTATCTTGAATAGAGACAAGACCTTCAACCAAATCCAATTTAGGACTCAACCCGGGACAATTTATTGATACCTTGGTCTTGTTAGGGAAAAACAGGTAATGAGATCCTTGTATGTTACAATGAGGGATCTGGTCTACCAAAATTCGTTGGTAATGACAATTGTTCATAACAGACATATTCCTAACCAGAGAATTCATGCGAAGCTTCTCGGAACACAAAAGAGATCATGCTTTCTCTTAGATTGTCTACAGTAAGGATGTAATTGATTAGAAAATTCACTATGAGTACTAACTTTCAATTTTGAATGGTTTATCATCTTTTCAAAGATAATAGCAATTAATTTACCAAACACACTAATCTAGAGTTTGAGTGTCTCTTCTTGTTCAATATTCATAATTTCATATATTATTTTTCAACACACTTCATTTTCAAAGACAGTCTTATTACTTTAAAATGGTCACAATACTCATGTGTGTACTCAGATGAGAGGTCCTTAAGGTTCCAAGTCTGACCACAGCAGATCCTAGGTTTTAGGTTTCCATGTATCTGCTTGACACCAAGTTCCAGTTGTTTAGGTCTCCCATCCCAAATACATACAAATGGTCAATACTATCTGTAAAATACATCAAGATTAATGTTCAACTCTTGAAAAATATCATTATAATATTCTCCATATTCTCCAGGGTTATTAATATTTATGCACAAAGTATTACTATAATCATCTTCATAGATCTGCAAGCTAATTTTCCTTATGTCATCTAAATGTCCTATCAATTCTTCTCTTGATTCTAAATGTTTAAGTTTAAACTTGTTTCCACCTGCAGAATCAATTACCCTATATGGACCAGTGTACCTTGGTGAAAGTTTATTATTGGGTGAGGTTAGTTTGACCATTACTAAATCTGCAATTTTCAGTTCTAGTTTATGAGCTATTTTGTGTTGTTGTTCCTTCATCTCTTGTGAATACACCTGCATATGTTTCCTAACTCTTTGGTGAGTACTTTGAAGAGTATTTATCCTATTGGATATATAATCATCCATATTATATATGGGTTTTTGCTCTGCAGTCAACATTTCATATGGCAGAGTTTTGTCCTCCCCAAAAATTATAAAATGAGGTGTATCACCAGTTGCTACATTAATTTGATTGTTCAGGGTACACTTAACACAAGGAATCCAAGTATCCCAAGTTACACTATGAGGACTTATTAGGGTTCTAAGACATATAATTATCTTTTTGTTTAACCTTTGACTACTCCATTACTTTGGGGATGGTTAACGAGTATATTGACTTTCTTGATGTGGAATACATTACATAGATTTTCCAAGATTTTGTTATTAAATTCAGTCCCATTATCTGAAACTAAGATGTTAGGTGTAGTAAAGTTACAGATTATCTGATCATAGATTACGGAAGCAATAGTTTCAGCTTTCTTATTGATTATGGGTTGCAATATACAAAATCTTGAAAAATAATCAATAGCAACAAATAGGTATTTAAAGCCGTTCTCGGACATTGGTAATTCCAATGTATCCATGTGAACTCTTTCCCAAGGTTTCTGTGGAAAGGGATAGGTGAGTATAGGAGCAGGTTTTGGTGTATTTCCCTTCACCTTTACACATTTTACACACTTTTCTATATAATCATATATAGTTTTCTTCATTCCTGGCCAAAAGTATTTAAGTTGTGCTTGTCTATAAGTTTTATCCTTTCCAGGATGTGAACTACAATCACTATCATGAAGTAACTTCAATATCTCATTTACCAGAGTTTGTGGTATAACCAACTGATTTACTTGACCTCTAGAAATATCTTTCCCCTTTACAAATGTTTTCCTATACAAAATTCCATTAATCAAATGAAATTCCTCTATCTTATACCCCTTTGGTAGCTTTGGAGGATCTCCTCTTGGGTTCATCAAATGCTTGATTATTGAATCACATGTCTCATCATCTCTCTGTTCTCTTATTAGCATTTCTTCATCTAAAGTTACTAATTCTTCTATACTACAAACAAAATTAATCAACCCAGTCCCAGTCATTGGTTGACTAATGTTTCTAGAAAGTGGATCTGCTACATTCCTTCTACCCGGAATATATTCAAATTGAACCTCATAGCACTGAAGTATCGCAAACCATCTAGCAAGTCTACCTCTAAGATTCTTATGCTCAAATAAGTTCTGAATAGCTGTGTGATCAGTCCAAACTCTGATGGGATACCCTAGTACCATATCCCTAAAACTTTCTAAAGAATAAATTAATGCTAAAGTTTCTCTTTCTGTTATAGAATAGTTTCTCTCCGCACTATTACAAAGTCTGGATGTGTAAGCTATGGGTTTTAAAGTTCCATTTCTCTCTTGCATTAGTATGCCTCCTAATCCTATGTCAGACGCATCAGTACAAAGAATGAATTCTTTTTCATAGTCGGGAAAATTAAAATAGGTGAACTCGTGAGTTTCTCTTTCAACTTGTCAAAAGCTTGCTGTTGTGCAGGTCCCCATATGAACTTTGAGTCCTTTCTTAACAATGAACTTAGTGGATTAGCAATGTCAGCATAACTTTGAATGAATTTTCTATAATATCCTGTTAATCCCAAAAAGCTCCTAACCTTGTCTACATTGGTCGGAACTGGAACATTCTTGACAGCGTCAACCTTTGAATTTACTGTACTAAGTTCGTGTCTGTCTATCTTATGTCCTAAGTAAATGACACTGTCTTGCAAAAACTTACATTTTTCAAGTTTTATTTTTAATCCTGCTTCTCCTAGTCTTGAGAATATCAAATCTAATTTTTTAAAGTGCTCCACTGCAGTCTGAGAAACTATTAAAATGTCATCTAGAAATACACTGGCAGTGTTTCCTAACAATCCATCTAGAATAGTATTCATTAATCTCATGTAAGTTAATGGACTATTACATAACCCTAATGGCATTCTCTTGAACTCATAATGTCCTGTTGTAGTAGAAAATGCTGTGAACTCTCTTTAATCTTCATGCAATTCTATTTGCCAAAAAGCTGATTTGATATCTATAGTACTAAAATATCTATTCTCAGTTCCCAAACTTCTCAAAATGTCACCGATAATGGGTAATGGTAACCTATCACGAATGGTGTGCTTATTCAATTCCCTGTAATCAATAACTGGTCGCATAGTCCCATCAGACTTTGGTACTAAGATCAACGGAAAATTCCACTCACTTTTACTATGTTCAATAATATCCTGTGATAACATTTCAGTGATGAGTTTATCTACTACAGCTAATTTAGAGTGAGGAACTCTGTAGGCTGGTATGTAGATAGGTTGTGTTCCTGGTTTTAACTTAATGTGATGTTTTAAAACAGTTGTTTTGCCTAAGGCGTCCCCCGGCAAAGCAATTGCTTTTTTATGTTTCATAAGCAAAGCAAATAAAGCTTCATCCAACTCAGGGCAATTAGTTGATTGTAATAATTCTTTATATCTATTTCTTAAGTCTATTCCTTCTTGAACTGAACAAATTGATGAAGTTGGTAATTCTATCTCCTGAATACATCCTATTTGTGTACCTTTCTTTAAAACTATCTCTTTATTCATAGTATTAATTACTAATACTTCTACTCTGTTCTTATTTGTCTTATAAATCCCTGAGTCCCACTTCAATCCTTTAATTTTAACTGATTCTGGGACTGTAATTACTTCAGAGTCTACATTGATTCCTTTCAAACACACTTCAACCTTATTAATTGACATGGGATGTAACAATGTCGACCTTGTTAATCCGCAATCTGCAATTCTCAAGGCATCTGTGGTTGATAATTTAGTAATCTCTGGGATTTACTGAACTTCTGAGTTGGGTTCACAAATTGTTTTACTTTCTGTAGGGTTGGACCGCTCGGTCACGCTATCTAGGATAGAAATGTTATCTAAGGATTCATTGATTCCTGTCACTGGTCTTAAGTCTGGTTGATTTAAGAATGGGATTAACTGTGACTTCACTAAAATTCCTAAGTCAGCAGGACAAATTACCATGTTTTCTTTTCTCATAGTTGCAAATCCTATCAATAAATCTCCTGGAAAAACAGACTCTTCTACCACTATCACTGGTATGTACAATTGTTCATTTGTATATAAGGCAACTTCTAGCTCAACCTTACCTAATGTTTTTAACTGATTTCCAGTTACACCTTGCAATGTGTAACGGATTGGTTCCAACATTTTCACTCCTGGGTTCAACTGGTTTAAAACTTTACTAGTAATTACATTAACTACAGACCCTGTATCAATAAAAATTTGAATAGGCTTATTGAACACTTTACCCGCAATGAGAGGTCCTACAGAAGTTTTACCAACAGTAATTATCAGTTTGTCAGTTTCTTTCATCTCCCTTGCATTCCCATATTTAACACAATACCGCCTATCGGTATATATATGGGGAGGTCTGAAATTGTTTATTCTGTGTCTGGGGGTATGTGTATTTCTCTCTTTTCCTTTTCTTATTTCGTTTCATCATTAACATTCAGTATGTTGATTGTAAAAATAGTAGGAGAAATGAGATACAGGAAAAGGAATAAAATAATACATAAGAAAAGAAAAAGTAAACTATTATGAAAGAACGAATAGAAGAAGCAGAATGAAAAGATGAAAAGGAGATATGAAGAAGGATGAAAAGAAAGAAAAGAAGAAAACTCAGTGCCCAATTGGCTATGATGGTGACGTCCAACCATATCCCTATATTGTCTCTGCAAAATGTAATTTCCAACAAACAATACCCTCTGGGAACTGTAAGCACTTCTTCAATCATCTGATGAAACAGGTGTTCTGTGTTTGGAACCAGCGCATCCACGGGCACAATACCGCCATCTGTCGCGTTGTGTGAAAACTGTCTCATTGTTTTCTCTGCGGCCTCAAGTCCTTCCCCCACGTCTCATGGGAATTTTATTCTTTATGAGTGTAGTGGGTAATCTGAAAGAGACATACTCCAGTGACCAGTTATGTCTTTATTAAAACTCTTGGGATCGGGTACTCTGAAGTAATGCATCTGTAATGCCAGAAATTTTAAATGAATACTATTTTCGTTTAATTGCATTTTTCTAAAATATTCCTCAAGCGAGATCGCTAAGCATTATGGGTAAACTGTAGCTCCAGTCCTCCGTGACGTCATTGGAACACATTCGAATGTAACCATAGACTAGAAACCTTAAACTTAGGAGAATGAAATTTTTTTTTACTAACCTCCAGCTCAGGATTCCATTAGAGGAATAATTTAGGGAATTTATGAAATCAAGATATTCTATCAAGAAACGAGATAACATAGTCTTGGGTGATAGTACGAAGGGATATTCGATAGTTTTGTACATGGATACGAACGCGTTTGTTAGCCATATTTCTGTATTGTGTTCGTAGCTTGAATCAGTCTCAAGCCTGGAATCCCCTTCATAGCAGGTATGTCAATGTTCTCAGTTAGAATATTTAGATAAGAAAGCATACTTGAATATATTTACATACATACATACATACTTACATACATACATACATACATACATACATACATACATACATACATACATACATACATATACCAGAGGCTTTTTCCCACTACATGGGGGGTAGCCAAAAAGAAAAAGGCATAGAAACCACTCCCACCCATTCCATTCCCTATATATTCCACTCCCCTCCACCCTCCTCCCTCCCTCTTATCTTGGCACCTCCTGGATGACGGGTGATCCCTGCATCCTGTCCACTGCCCTGGGTCAGAAGCAGTGTCACAAGACACAGCACATCTACAGCAAGGCCGCTTCATAAATTCCGCGACCCCCCCTCTCCGTCCCCTCATGCAGAAAAGGAAAAGACGGGGACAAATCCCTTCGGGCTGCGTCAATTTTTTTCTCATACATACTTCCTCACACCCCATCCCCCACCCACTCCCCCCTCATGCATCACAGCATCATCTATACACAACCCTTCTCCATTTGCCCCTATCTTCTGTCCTCTCCCGTCCTTCCTCAACAGATATTCCTCTCTTTTGTAATGCCCCTTTCACCCCATCCACCCATCTCATCTTAGGACGCCCCCTCATATTCACTCCTTCCACCTCTGCCTTCCACACTTCTTTTATTAATCTTTCCTCGCTCATTCTTTCCATGTGTCCAAACCAGCCTAATACCCTTTCATCAACCCTATCTCCCCGTTTCCTTTCCACCCCTGTTCTCCTCCTCACCTCCTCATTTCTCACTCTATCCAGCCTAGTATCCCCTATCATACTTCTCAGACATTTCATCTCAAACAAATTCAAACTACTTCTCTCTTCCTCTCTCATGTTCCATGTTTCTGCCCCGTACAATGCTGTTGGCACAATCATTCCTTCATATAACCTCCTCTTAGCATCCATTCCCAGATGTCTATTTCTCATTACACTTTTCAATCCACCAAGGCATTTACTCGCTTCTCTCAATCTACATTCTACCTCCACCCCCACTCCTCCCTTTCCTGCCACATTCGCACCCAAGTATCTAAAACTGTCTATTTTCTCCAGTCTTTCACCCTTAATGCTCTTCAGCTTCCTTCTTTCACACATCTTCTCAGACTCTATCACTAACTTCCTCAATCCTTCCTCTGATCCTACGACAAGCGCAGTGTCGTCAGCAAACAACAACTGGCTCACCTCCCCCTTTTCTCCATTTTCTTTAATCATATCCAACCCCTGACCCACTACCCTTGCATTCAACTCTCGCACAACCCCATCCATGTAAAGATTGAACAGCCAGGGCGACATAACACATCCCTGACGAAGTCCCACCTTTACCTCAAACCATTCACTCTCTCCATTTCTAATCCTAACACAAGCTCTCCTACTCTCGTAAAAACTCTTGACTGCTCTTAGCAACTTTCCTTCTATCCCATACATCTGCAGCACCTCCCACGGTGCCATCCTGTCTACCCTGTCATAAGCCTTTTCCAGATCCATAAAAGCCCAAAAAAACATCCTCACCTTTTCCTATAGCTTTCTCACATATCTGTCTTACCACAAAGATCTGATCTACACAACCCCTACCTGTCCTAAACCCACACTGTTCCTCACCAATTATTCCCTCGTTTCCTCTCCTAATCCTCTCAATCAAGACCCTCCCATAAGCCTTCCCAACTACACTCATCAAGCTGATCCATCTGATACTACTACACTCAAACCTGTCCCCCTTTCCCCTTTCCTCCAGTCCTCCGGCACTCTACCCTCTCTCAAACAAACATTAAACAACCTCACCAGCCAGTCCACCATCACTGTACCTCCTTTCTTCAGACATTCTGTATGGCATCCATCCAGACCAGGTGCCTTACCTGCTCTCATCATCTTAACAGCTGCTTTTACTTCATCCTTCCCTATTTCTCCTCCATTTTCCTCACTCATCACTGTCATTTTCTTAGCGCTTCCCAATGCAACTACCTTTCCCTCCCTATCCTCCTTTACATTTAGCAACTCCCTAAGATACTCTGCCCACCTTCCTTTCACTGCCTTCTCTTCCATTATCATCTCTCCATCTGCTCCTATTACCTTTCCTTGTCTACTTGATTCGCCTCCTTTTTCTCTTTTAATTTCCTTCCAAAACATCTTTTTATTGCTTTCAAAATTTTCTATCATACTCTTACCCCATTTTACATCTGCTCTCCTCTTTGCTTCCTTTATCTTATGCTTAGTTATCCTTCTCTTTACTTTGTACCTCTCATACGATTCCCTCGTCCTAATTTGCAGCCAATCTATGAATGAATGCTTCTTCTCCTCTACACATTTCTTTACTTCCTCACCCCAGCACTCACTAAATCTTAAACCTGGAATTCCCTTCAAAGATATAAAAAACCTTATGTTAGGTATGATAGGAAGTAGGTGAGGTAAACATTTAGATAAGTGGCCAGATGGTTAGATCGAAAGAATCCATGTCCTCCTAAATACACCATTAGGCATCGAATTATATGACCTCCTACATACATATATATACCAAAGGCTTTTTCCCCCTTACATTGGAGGTAGCCAAAAAACAAAGGCATTAAAACCACTCCCACCCATTTCATCCTTATCACACTCCACTCCCCTCCACCCTCTTCCCTCCCTTTTATATTGGCTCCTCCTGGATGACGGGTCATCACTGAATCTTGTCCACTCCCCTGAGTCAGAAGCAGTGTCGCAAGACACAGCACATCCACACCACATCCACAGCAACGCCGCTTCATTAAGTCTGTCCCCTCATGCAGGAAAGGAGAAGACTGGGAGAAATCACTTCGGGCTGCGTCAAATATTTTTCACGTATACTCCCTCACCCCACATCCCCCACCCATTCCACCTCATGCATCAAAACATCATCCATATACAACCATTCTCCATTCACCCCTGCCTTCTGCCCTCTCCCGTTCTTCCTCAACAGACATTCCCCTCTTTCACAAAGTCCCTTTTATCCCCATCCATCCATCTCATCCTAGGTCGCTCCCTCATGTTCATTCCCACATCTCCCTACCACACATCTTTTACTAGTCTTTCTTCACTTATTCTTCCCATGTGTCCAAACCATCCCAATACTATTTCATCAACCCTATCTCCCAACTTCCTTCCACCCCTGTTCTCCTCCTCACCTCCTCATTTCTCACTCTATTCAGCCCAGTAACCTGCATCATACTTCTAAAACACCTCATCTCAAACACATTCAAATTCCTTTTCTCTTTCTCTTTTACATTCCATTTTTCTGACCCATATAGCACAATTATTCCTTCATACAATCTCCTCTTAGCATCCATTCCCAAATGTCTATTTCTCATTACACTTTTTAATTCACCAAGGCATTTACTCGCTTCTTTCAATCTACATTCTACTTCCAACCCCAATTCCTCCCATTCCTGCCACATTCGTACCCAAGTATCTAAAAATATCCACTTTCTCCAGTCTCTCTCCCTTAATACTCACTTCCAGTCTCCTGCCACTTTCTCCCCTCGTGCATCTCATCACCTTAATTTTACCCACATTTAGCTTTAACTTCCTTCTTTCACACACCTTCCCAAACTCTGTCACCACTCTCCTCAATCCCTCCTCTGATCCTACTACAAGCGCAGTGTAGTAAGCAAACAACAGCTGGCTTATGTCCCACTTTTCTCCATTTTCCTTAACCATCTCCAATCCCTGACCACCATCCTTGCATTTACCTCTCGTACCTCCTCATCCATGTAAAAATTGAACAGCCAGGGTGACATGAAATAGCCCTGACAAAGTCCCACCTTTACCTCAAACCATTCACTCTCTCCATTTCTAATCCCGACACACACTCTACTACTCTCATAAAAACTCTTGACAGCTTCTAAAAGCTTTCCTCCTATCCCGTTTATCTGCAGTACCTCCCACATTGCCTTCATGTCTACCCTATCATAAGCCTTTTCCAGATCCATAAAAGCCCAAAAAACCATCCTTACCTTTTCCTATAGCTTTCTCACATATCTGTCTCACCACAAAAAATATTATCTACACAAACCCCTACCTGTCCTAAATCCACACTGTTCATCACCACTTACTCCTTCTGTTCCTCTCCTAATCCTCTTAATCAAGACCCTCACATAAGCCTTCCCAATTACACTTAACATGCTAATACTTCTGAAACTACTACATTCACACTTGTCCCCTTTTCCCTTGTAAAGCGGAACTATACAGACACTCCTCCAGTCCTCTGGCACTCTACCCTCTCTTAAACAAACATTAAATAACCTCACCAGCCAGTCCACCATAACTGTACCTCCTTTTTTCAGACATTCTGTATGACATCCATCCAGACCAGGTGCCTTACCTGCTCTCATCATCTTCACAACTGCCTTCAGTTCATAATTCCTTTTTTCTTTTCCATTTTCCTCACTCATCACGGTCATTTTCTTAGCACTTCCCACTGTAACTTCCTTTCCCTTCCTATCCTCCTTCACATTTAGCAACTCCTTAAAATAATCTGCCCATTTTCCTCTCACTGTCTTTTCTCCCATAATCATCTCTCCATCTGCACCTATTACCTTTTCTTCTCTACTTGATTAGCTTCCTCTTCCTCCCTTACTTTCTTACCAAAACATCTTTTTATTACTTGCAAAATTTTCTGTCATACTCTTACCCTATTTCACATCTGCTCTCCTCGTTGCCTCATTTATCTTATGAGTTACTTCTCTTCTCTTTTCTTTGTACCTCTCATATGATTCCTCGTCCTATTTCATAACCAATCTGTGAAAGCTCGCCTCTTCTCTTCTGCAACTTTCTTTGCTTTCTCATCCCACCACTTACTACCCTCCCTTCTACTTCCTCTCATTCTCCGTCTTCCACACACCATCTTGGCACACCTTGTGACTACCTCCTTGAACCATCCCCATTCCTTCTTCACTCCTATTTTTACTCTATCCTTCACTCCTTCCCATTCCTCTTTCAGTTTCTTCTTGTACTCCTTCTCCTATTCTTTCTCATTGCATTTCACTCTAAGCACCTCCCTAGCTTTTGTCTCTTTCCTCTTTCTCCATCTATCTTCCACTATCAACTTACCTTCCACAAAAAAAAAAAAATCTGATATAGCCCCACTCTCTCCCCTTAGAACATGTAAATCCTTAACACTTTCTATTATACTCCTATTTACCACCACATAGTCCATTAACGCTCTGTATACCACCCTTCTATCCAGTGCCCTCTCCAATGTGTACTCATGCTTGACTTTCTTCCTAAACACTGTATTTGCTATCATCAACTCTCTAGACACATCACCCTCAACTCTCCACTACGATTCTTTCCTGGAACTCCGCATTTCCAACCACTCCGTCAATTAGTCCATTTCCTACCCTAGCATTAAGGTATACCAATACTACTACGTTCACGTTCCTCCCTAATCCCCCTATGCACTCATTTAAATCTATTCAAAAAGCCTCCCTTTCTTCTACACTCTTCTCACTACCAGGCCCATATGCATTTACAAAAACCCACATCTCCTTTCCCAGTTTCACCTTCATCCCCATTAACCTTGAAGAAACCTCCTTCCACTCCACTACACGTTTACCTATCTCTTCACTTACTAGTATAGCTATCCCTTCTCTCCCTCGTCCGCTCTTCACTCTTGAGAACCTCCCAACTACACTCCCAAACTCACACTCGTCCCTCCCTCTCAACTTAGTTTCACCCAATGCCAATACATCCATCTTTCTTCTCACAATTATACTGCCTATCTCTTCCCATTTACTCTCATCTGTATTACATCCACGCATATTAAAATACCCAAACCTTAGGGTA
>NC_134778.1:33380965-33385965 GCF_046742065.1 Oratosquilla oratoria | reverse complement strand
CCACCGCCGGCGCCGCAGCACCAGCCTGCCGCGCCGCAGCACCAGCCTGCCGCTGCACCCACCGGCGCCGCAGCACCAGCCTGCCGCCGCACCCACCGGCGCCGCAGCACCAGCCTGCCGCCACACCCACCACCACCGCGCCGCAGCACCAGCCTGCCGCCACACCCACCACCGCCGCGACGCAGCACCAGCCTGCCGCCGCAACCACCGCCGGCGCCGTAGCACCAGCCTGTCGCCGCAACCCTCACCACCATCGCCACAGTATCAACCTCCGCCTGATGCCGCAGCCATCATCGACTAACGCTGGCGCCGCAGCACCAACCTCCGCCTGCCGCTGCAGCCATCGTCGACCAGCCGCTGCCGACGCCTCAACCATCATGGACGTGGTTCCCAGGCAAACACCAACCACGGACACTCCCGTCAACTGCGCTTCCATCCCCGGACATCCAAGACTGGTTTATTTCACCAGTCACTCGGGGGGGAGTAATGTGGCAACACGCCACATCTACTGCAGTGTCCCCTAATTGTACATATGTTAACTGTATATAAAATTGTTTTTCTTCATCAAATCATTGTACACATCCATCATAATCAAAACATTATATTGTAAATAATTTACCATATCCATACATTGCCATCGCTTAGCGGAAACTATTTGTATATACTATTATTTGCACACGCTTTACAAAGCGTTTGCTTATTATCAATGCATTATGTATGTCATGGCGGACGGGCTATGCAAATACAAGTCCCAAACAGTTACGAAGTTTGAGTTACTCCTTCCTACGACTGGGACGATTACCATCTTCTACCAAGATGAGGTAACCAACTTTATCAAATCATCGGTAAGCCGTGGACGACAATAAAAATTAAACTATTTCAAAAGTGACACATTTTAAAAATGTTACATGCCATGGATGATCATCGTTGAGCCGTGGACAATTATCGTTGAACCATGGACGATCATCGTTGAGCCGTGGACGATCAAGGTTGAGTCAAGAAGATCAAGAACGATCATCGTTGAGCCGTGGACGATCATCGTTGAGCCGTGGACGATCATAGTTGAGCCGTGGACGATCGTCGTTGAGCCGTGGACGATCGTCGTTGAGCAATGGACGATCATCGTTGAGCCGTTGACGATCATCGTTAAGCCGTGGACGATCATCGTTGATTCAAGAACGATCATCGTTGAGCCATGGACGATCATCGTAGAGCCGTGGACGATCGTCGTTGAGCCATGGACGATGATTGTTGGGCCGTGGACGATCATCGTTGAGCCGTGGATGATGATCGTTGAGCCGTGAACGATCATCGTTGAACAATGGACGTTCATCGTTGAGCCGTGGGCGATCATCGTTGAGTCAAGAACGATCATCGTTGAGCCATGGACGTTGTTGAGTCAAGAATGATCATCGTTGAGCCGTGGACAATCATAGTTGAGCCGTGGACGATCATAGTTAAGCTGTGGACGATCATCGTTGAGCCATGGACGATCATCGTTGAGCCATGGACGATCATCGTTGAGCCATGGACGATCATCGTAAAGCCGTGGACGATCATTATTGAGTCAAGAACGATCATCGTTGAGCCGTGGACGATCATCGTTGAGCCGTGGACGATCATCGTTGAGCCATGGACGATGATTGTTGGGCCGTGGACGATCATCGTTGAGCCGTGGATGATGACCGTTGAGCCGTGAACGATCATCGTTGAGCAATGGACGATCATCGTAGAGCCATGGACGATCATTGTTGAGTCAAGAACGATCATCATTGAGCCATGAACGATCATCGTTGAGCCGTGGACAATCATCGTTGAGCCATGGACGATCATCGTTACTAATAATAAATTAAGTTAACCATTTCAAAGGTGACACATTTTAAAAATGTTACATGCCTTGGAGAGGGTCTCTAAGTCCTCCGAGGTCGTAAGTTCTCCGAGGCAGTAAGCCTTTCGAGGCTGTAAGAGGCTGTAAGTTCTCCGAGGGTGCAAGTTCTCCGAGGGTGCAAGTCCTCCGAGGGTGCAAGTCCTCCGAGGGTGCAAGTCCTCACAGGGTGCAAATCCTCCTAGGGTGCAAGTACTCCGAGGGTGCAAGTCCTCCCAGGGTGCAAGTCCTCCGAGGGTGCCAGTCCTCCGAGGGTGCAAGTCCTCCGAGGGTGCAAGTCCCCCGAAGTTGTAAGCCCTTCGAGGGTGCAAGTCCTCCGAGGTCGTAAGTCCTACGAGGGTGCAAGTCCTGTATCCTTCACCATTACTAACCATCACCCACCACGCACGTGATCCACATGCTTGCAACAGAGCGAGACTTCCTCTTGCTTACCTTGCATTTCCCACGACATGCACCCCTAACACAGCACATTTGGAGACAAACAAGTATAGATGCCTAGTGTCACCAGAATAACGTATCATAAATCCTTTTATTATAACTGCCCTAGTGTATTACGCATAAACTAACATAGATATAATATACCTAACAATCTCCACCAATTATACAACTAACCCTTATATATCTAAACCGTCCCCAATCCATAGATTAACGAGACTAACGCCCTTGCTTATAGCAACCCTTCTAACCCTATATATTCTATGACATCCATGTAATGTTGGCAGAGCTGGAGTAGGTGAAGAACCTACTGCCAGAGGCTGGGTAGGTCACGAACCTACCGGCCGGAGGTCAGAGCTATCGTGCCCTAGGTCAAGGCCTGGCACTTATTGTATTTAGCCCCAAAGGGCATCCGATTTGTAGTTTAAATCTCAAATGTCTTCTTTAAAATAAACAACGAAAACTCCCGCTTTGGAGTCTATCTCGCCACATTAAGACTTCCCTACGTAACCATATATAACGGTGGCCACAACCACGTATATAACGTATACAACTGGCGGCAGCAGCGGTTCGCCCACGTCCTGAATAGAAGCGCCGTCATCAGCCATACTACAAAGGTTACACAACCAATCCAACTGGCGAGCGGTACTCTATTCCAACCTCCGAAGATACAAGCCTACCTTATACCACGAAACACTGGTTTCACACATGCCTACCACAGAAGGCCGAATACATTCTTCAGTCATTCAAGCCACGCCTACCATTCAGAACATTCAGAAGGAGCAACGAAGAAGAAACCGTCTATCTTCGACTTCTCATATCTTCCTTCAAGCCACTTGATTCTATTCAGATCAGCCGCGCCTGCAGCTCAGACGACCGAGATCGTCTACTTCTCATCAACCGCATCAGAAAGCTAGCTCATCACTTCGTCAAGCAAGCAACACGTCTACCCACAGGCGCACAACCAACCACTCCCTTCGAGACGACAGTCAGAATTCTAAGATCGCAGCAATGCACAAATCTTTGAATCGGTGGTGAAATCGAACCCATTCGATTTTGAACCACCTGGTGGCAGTACGCTACCATAGTCTCTGTAGACAGATATCTACAGCGACATAGAAGAACCGGTCAACTCTACACCGCACCTCATCAAGACTCCAAACCAAGAGATAGAACTTCAATCAAAACCACAGGTTTCCATTCACCTGAGAACAACGCGAAATCTGCAAGCTCAGCACCTCGCAGTGAACCCAAGCTAATCACCTGTAGAGATCCAGTGCACCAACTCCTAGATCAACACGACTTCACGACTTCAGTCAACATACCGATGGACCCAGGCCGACGAGACACATCCTCGTCCGCCACCCAAACTACCGTCACCAATCTCCGTGAGTATAAACCATAGACTCCCACTAATTCCCCTTTTTTTTATATAATTCAGAAGCCGGACGAGAAACCACCTCCACCCCCCCCCCCTCCATGTCCACCCAGACCAGAGGCTTGCAGCGGTTAGGCCCACACCCGCCTAACCAGCCTAACCAGACCACAGCTTCACAGCAGTTAGGCCCGGACCCGCCTAACATACCTGCTCTTCGCATCGGGTCAGCATTCTCGCTTACCCACCCCAACCACACACCGCCACCCTTGGCGCACCGAGAATTGCTGACATTATAACTTGGACCACGACAGTTCACATCCGCTCATGGCACCTACCCAGTGCCTCCCGGACTTCAAGACCCACAGTACTCGTACATAAGTACCCACATATTATTTTGTATTCTTTTTGTATATTCCCATAAATGTAAATTAGCCCACGTAGAACTATCTATTAGTTACACTATAGAAATTCAAAGACCACGATAGACAAAACCTAATAATCAAAACATCCACTATGTAATTTTAACTTACAAATACTTTTTCAATTTTAACGTAGAATTAGAATATCAAAATGTCACTGCGAAGAAATCTCCCAGGCAGTCACCCGAAACATAGTAAATTAAGATAAATCAATATACAACGACAATTCCCAAGATGAACATAACCAACACGTAAAAATTATTCCCCCATCGGACGCAGGACGTCATGCGATTCGATGGGATAGGTCCTTACGATCATTTACTTATAATTTTTTTTTTTAAATATCTATACAATACTTCTCTACTTCCTTCCGACCGTGAAGCCCCGGAATAATACACTCAAAACCCCACCCACTCAAACAAGATGAATAAATAAAAATATATTAATAGATAAATAAAATAAAATAAATTAACTGCCTTAAATAACTATAAAATGTTATATATGTATTTTTAGCTCTACACAATCTTAGCCAATAACCATTCTCATAAATAACAAACTTGTATAAGTTTATATGTCTATAAAATGTTATATATGTATTTTTAGCTCTACACAATCTTAGCCAATAACCATTCTCATAAATAACAAACTTGTATAAGTTTATATGTCTATAAAATGTTATATATGTATTTTTAGCTCTACACAATCTTAGCCAATAACCATTCTCATAAATAACAAACTTGTATAAGTTTATATGTCTATAAAATGTTATATATGTATTTTTAGCTCTACACAATCTTAGCCAATAACCATTCTCATAAATAACAAACTTGTATAAGTTTATATGTCTATAAAATGTTATATATGTATTTTTAGCTCTACACAA
>NC_134778.1:33373465-33375965 GCF_046742065.1 Oratosquilla oratoria | reverse complement strand
GGTGACTAAGAGCATCTGCAACTAAGTTTGCTTTTCCTTGAGCAAAATAAAAGACATGAACTCTTATACGATAAGGAACCAGCGGGTAAGTTTTCCTAAGAGATTCTTTCCTTTGAAGAGGTGTAAGATTGGTTGATGGTCTGTATACCAGTATATGTGTATATTGTAACCAAGGATTATCTCTTTGAAATGTTTGAGTGCGTACATAACTGTTAAAGCTTCTATGTCTGTGACTGAGTAATTTTGCTCGTGTTTGGTGTTGCAAGAGTACTGCGCCAAGTCCTATGTAGTATGCATCAGCGTAGATTGTGAAAGAAAGCTTGTGGTTTGGGAAGGCAAGGACAGACGCCGTGGTTAAGGCTTTCTCTAAGTCATTAAATGCTTTCTCCTGGTCAGGTGTCCAAATGAAGGGTGTGTCCTTCTTAAGTAATGAAGTTAATGGTGCTGCTATATTAGCATAACCTTAAATGTAACGTCTGTAAAATTTTGACAGATCAAGGAATGAGCCTATATGTATAACAGAAGTAGACCGTGGAAAATCAATGATTACTTTGACCTTGTCCTGCAAGGTTAAAATTCCTTGTGAAAAGAACACTTCCTATGCTTTAGTTTGAGACCTTCTTTTGCTAGTCGTGAGAGGACATTGTGTAGAGTTTGTAGATGTTCGCTAACGGATTTGAAAGTAATGATTACATCACCGAGCTACATGAACAATGAATGACCTATGAAACCAGCAAGTACTATGTGTATGAGTCGTGTGAACACTGAAGGAGCTGAAACGAGACCCATGGCTAGTTGCTTAAATTGATAATGACCTGTGGGTGTGCTAAAGGTTGTAAAAGGTTTAGACTCGGGAGTAAGGGGAATCTGGAAATATCTCGACATAAGGTCTAAGGTCGTGAAGAGTACGTTGTTTTCACTGGCAGAGTGGAAAATGTCTTTCAACACAGGGATGGGATGTCTGTCTGGTATGATTAGTTTATATGATAACTTTCTGAAGTCTACTTCGGTGCGTGTGGAAGGAACCGTCTTGTTTAGGGACAACAAAGAGCGGAAAATTCCATTTACTGTTGAATGATTTCATAATGTCTTGCACAATCATGTCTTGGATGAGGTTATCTACAATTATACATTTACTGTGTTACATTCTGTATGCGGGAGTGTAGCGTGGTTTTGAGTTCTTACAACGGGATATATGATGCTGAATAAGATTAGTGACTCTGAGGGGTTCACCTGGAGTGGCAATGGTATATCTGAACTTGTTGCAAAGTGTAAGCAATTCTGCTTGTGCATCAGTGAAGTTCATGGTGTTGAAATGTGATGTATCAATGGGTTCCTGTGCCGTGGGTTATTAGAATTAATTGACGTTAAATCCTGTTCTACCTGCTCGGCCACGTTGATATGGTTGACTTTGTGTGAAATTGCTGATGGCAATGCAGGGAGGATATTATTTGCATAAACGATGCCATTTTCAGCAGGGTAAATGATTATGTTTGGTTGATTCATCAATGTGAAGCCTATGAGGATATCAGCAGGGAAGTAAACATTAGCTACGTAGGTGGTAACTGGATTGGGTGGATATTTGAAGTTAATGTCAAGGGAGAATTTACCATTTACCATCTACATTGCACAGGTTGACGTCGGGGGTTCCAAAATTGTGACACGTTTGGTTTCGGTGCGAAGTTTGTGGAAACTGTGTACCGACATGATGCTGGGGAACCCGTATCGAGAAAAAATATCATATTAGTGTTGCGAAACGTGGCGTTGAAAGTTAAGGAATAGAGAGATATGTTTCGGGTGACCAGGGTTCGTACCGGTAGAGTTCATGTTTGTATCTCTGGGTATGGGGTCACTGTCCTCTGTGTGCACCAAGTCCTTGTATTCTGTAGTCACGTGGGAGATGTGTTACGTGAAAAATTTGCAGGAGGTGTGTTACGTGAATATCTTGCAAGAATTGTAGTCTTGTTTGTGTTGTCTCCGTGATCGCACCACACGGCAACGATCACTTGTGTGAAAACATGTTTATTTGGTTGTGTTGGGTATTTATGGTAACACATGCTATCGAAGTGTCTTGGTTTTTGGTAGTATGTACAAAACATTTGTTTTCTTGAATGAGAGCAATGGTGTGAGTGATATTGCGCGCGAGATGTATGTCTTGATCTTGTGTTATGTGCGGGGGACTGTGTGACCTGTGCTACGGTGTGGGTGGGCGTGATGGGTACTGACTGGCTTTGTATCTGAGCGATAGCTTTGTGCCAAAGAATTTCCGGGAGAATTTGCGTGGACATCGGCTCGTCGGCGCTGTTGACGAAGAGGGGGGCGTCGGAGTATTTTCTCTTCGGCGGTGCTGGCGAGGGGGAAGGCGTCGTATTGGCTTACCGGAGATGCTCGTTGGCTTGTAGCTGCCCTTATGTCGAAGTCTCGTGGGAGAGCAATGCAGCGAAGATCGGTTGCTTGTATGATGCTGGACGATGCAGCAAAGAGGGTCACCTCATAGTAG
>NC_134778.1:33360965-33363465 GCF_046742065.1 Oratosquilla oratoria | reverse complement strand
GCTTTGTGCGAAAATATTTCTTCTGTTCTCCCTGAGGCCAAACAATGGCGTTTCCCTTGTGCTAACGTTTGAAGCCAAAAAGCTTCTCCTTTGTGGATCAAAAAGCCAAATATGAAAAAAACGTTGTGGCGTAATCGGAAACGTCTGGTCATGCATTCGTTCAGTTGTGGATTCCAATTCCGGACTCCTCTCAGATTCCCAGTTGTGACCCTTGGTTACCTGGCCGAATACTCCTTTAACTGTATAAAAGGTCAAAAGTGGCGATTTCGGACGCAGC
Source organism: Oratosquilla oratoria (assembly GCF_046742065.1). Taxonomy (NCBI): domain Eukaryota; kingdom Metazoa; phylum Arthropoda; class Malacostraca; order Stomatopoda; family Squillidae; genus Oratosquilla; species Oratosquilla oratoria. Next base: position 33,363,188 of record NC_134778.1, on the reverse strand, counting down.
TACCTAGCGCCTCCTGGCACAGACTCCTCATTTTCTTTTTCAGCACTGAAGGTCCGCCGCCAACACCCCCACCCCCCTCCTCCCTTGACAGCTTCTTTCATATTTGGTGAGAACTCCGTCAGGAAGTCGACAGGTCTTGACCTCTCCTGACCCCGAATTCTCTTTTCGTCTCCTTTGCCATTTCGCGTCATTTCTCCTCAGCCCCACCCGTCTCTCGTCACCTCCCCCTCGGGCCTGTCGGCGGATATCGAGGGTCAGGGGCGTGAAGCGAATGACCCACAACCCACGCCCACAGCTCAACCTTCAAGGGTGAGCTTACTGGCGTGACAGTGCTGTGCCATTTACGTGTCTACAGATACTGTATCCCAACTCGCATTTCACTATGGTCCTTTGTTTTCCTTTGTTTTTATTATTGATCTATTATCATCTTTTTTTTTATTGAGGGGGGGAGGAATGTGTAAGCTCTGTCCCTTTCTTGACCTAGGCTTTCTGAATAACATCGGAACGTTACTTTAGCAAACATATTCGTCTACTTTGCAAAAGTGTCATTCAGGCATATTTTGTTTTTATGCCAATCAGGACTATAATATTCAGTGCAAGATGGATCATCTTCGCCAAGCTAAAAGATATAGACAAATGAGTACACTTCCTGGCTTCACTCATCACCATATTTACCATTCACCACTTATCACCATCAATAACACATCATACCCACTCACCAACCAATCACCACTGTCCACCATATTCTCTACTCAAATCTATATTGACAAATAACGTCGCATTACTCCCTACTCGTTTGTATAACCTAGTCACTCCCGTATATCTGCTCAACAAAATATACCTCCAATCATCACTATACTACCCAATCACCACCAAATCATCCACTTTTTAGCATGTTCGTCTCTCACCATCAAATCTCCTGCTCATCACCATACCTTTCCAAATACACCCTTATCCATACTATTTCCATACTTCCAGTCATCATTTCATTCCCGTTGAACACCATATCAATCTCAACTGCATGAAATGTTCCCCTTACCTGAATAAAATCCTCTGGCTGTAATTAGAATTACTACTAAACCTAACCCATATCAAAGCAACCTAAATAAAAGCTAAAGATAACTAACACAAATAACTAACATGATGAAACATATGCTGATGACGTCACCTGGAGCGACAAGAAAGGTTGATTTCCTTTAGGCGTCATCGGGTAATCGAAAAGGAGGAAGGGAAAAGGGAAAAGGGGAAAGAGAAGGGAAACAAGGAAGGGAGAAAGGGGGTAAGGGAAGGAACAAAAAGGGTAAAGTGAAGGAGTAGAGGGGGAAGGGAGATAGGGAGAAGGGAGAAGGGAAGGGGGAAGGGGAGAAAGGAGAAGGGAAAAGAGGGAAGGGGAAGAGAAAAGGGAAAGGGGGAGAGAGGAATGCGGTGGGGGAGGAGAAAGAGGAAAAGGGAATGGGGAGAGAGAAATGCCGGAGGAGGGGGAGGAGAAAGGGGAAAAGGAATAGGGGGAAAGAGCAAGGGGGTAAGGGGAGAGAGGAAAGGATGGGGAAAAGGAAAAGAGGAAAGGTAAGGGGAAGAGGGTATATGGGGAGACGTTAGTTAGTATAATGAAAATAAGGAAAGCAAAATAGGAGAGTATAGTATAGGACAGGAGAGAAGGGAAGAGGAGAGGATAGGATAGGACAGGAGAGGAGAGGAGAGGAGAGGATGGGACAGGATAGGACATAATAGAAGAGGATAGGATAGGATAGGAGAGCATAGAACAGAACAGGAAAGGAGAGTGCAGAAGAGGAGAGGAGAGATGATAGGAGAGGTTGAAGGAAAAGTGTGAGGATGGGAAAGAATGGTGGAGTAGCAGACAAGATAGGCCAGGGAAAAATTGTGAGGATGAAGAAGAGAGAGGGGGGGGTGGGTGGAAGGTGAGAGTAGTGAGGTGGAGAAAAAGGGAGGGGAAGGTTAACGGTTTTGTCCGTCTGAGGTGAGGGGAAGGAAAAGGGGAGGGGAGGGGAGGGGGGCATAATTACAGCCTTGGGGGAATGCCGGAGAGGGAGAAGTGAATACATCGTTACGTCTTGGCGGGGGACGGGGGGGGGGGGAGACGGGCGGCGAGGGGGGGAGTGGGAGGGGGAGAGCAAGGGGAGAAAGTTTGTCATTTGTGTAAAAGGTGGGCGAGATCATTGGGGGAGGGAGGATTTGGACATATATGTATATATATGTATACAT
>NC_134778.1:33350663-33355465 GCF_046742065.1 Oratosquilla oratoria | reverse complement strand
ACTGGTATGTTATATAAAACACATTCTTGTAAATGTTCACTATAAACCCAGCTATCGGAGGAAATAATATTAAAAGTACAGGATAAACTGTATATTTTCGGAGTACTATCTGTAGTCCCTCCTTACAGGCAGAGGACTACAGATAGTAGTCGAAATATACAGTTTTCCTGTTACTTCCGATAGTATTTCTCCCGATAGTGGGTTTATAGTGAACACACACACACACACACACACACACACACACACACACACACACACACACACACACACACACACACACACACACACACAAATATATATATATATATATATATGTGTATGAATATATAAACAGTATATATATATATATATATATATATATATATATATATATGTATATGTATGGAGCAGTAATCACATAAAACACGTGAATAAAGATTTTTGCTTGTAACCACGAGGAAATTAAAGATCGGAATACTGAACGTTTTCGTCTAATAAGACATTTTCAAAGTACATAGTGTCACAACAAAGTATAACTTAAATACAATAGTATAGAAAACAGGAGAGGTCACTCAACGTAAATACGTAAGGGTTATCTTACAAAGAAACAAAAATATAAATAAAAACAATAAATAAAATGGGTGACAATTGAAACAGGTGATAAAATGTCACTCAGCATAAATACATAAGGATGACAATTGACAAGGTGATAAAAGGACATTCAACATAAATACATAAGAAATATCCTACAAAGAAACAAAATATAAATGATAATAACAAGAAATACGAAGGGTGACACAATTGACACATGTGATTCAACATAAATACATAAGGATTGTCTTACAAAAGAAACAAAAATAGAAATAATAATAAATATTTTATTATTTCTATTTTTGTTTCTTTGTAAGACAATCCTTATGTATTTATGTTGAATCACATGTGTCAATTGTCACCCTTCGTATTTCTTGTTATTATCATTTATATTTTGTTTCTTTGTAGGATATTTCTTATGTATTTATGTTGAATGTCCTTTTATCACCTTGTCAATTGTCATCCTTATGTATTTATGCTGAGTGACATTTTATCACCTGTTTCAATTGTCACCCATTTTATTTATTGTTTTTATTTATATTTTTGTTTCTTTGTAAGATAACCCTTACGTATTTACGTTGAGTGACCTCTCCTGTTTTCTATACTATTGTATTTAAGTTATACGTTGTTGTGACACTATGTACTTTGAAAATGTCTTAATAGACGAAAACGTTCAGTATTCCGATCTTTAATTTCCTCGTGGTTACAAGCAAAAAAAAAAAAAAAAAAAAAAAAAAAAAAAAAAAAATGTATATATAAATATATATATATATATATATATATGTATACATATATATGCATATATATATGCATAAATATATATATATATATATATATATATATATATTCATTCTCACCGTCATCATAGTGTGCAATTAGCTTTGTTGGTCAACTTTGACCTTCCTCTTAGATTTTCGTTTATATTTTAAAGGTGTCATCTCAAGCCTGGTGTTTTAATAGCCCCTTAGTGTGTCTGTGGTTTGTCCATCGGCTGAATGAAGCCACGAGGCAGAAGACAGAATAAAGGTAAGCAAATCGGTTAAGGTGGTCAAAATTTAATCAAAATAGATTACAACTTTCAAACTTCATTTTCATCTTTTATTTCATTAATCTATTCATTCATTCATTTATCTATTCATTTATTCGTTTTTATTTATCTATCTTTTCATCTTCCTACGTATTTAGTTATTCATCCATTTATTTTATTTATTTACCTATTCATTTATCATTCAATTATTTATTCAGTTTTTGTTTATTTATTTACTTATTCATTTATTTATTTATTTATCTACCCATTTCTTTATTCATCTCTTTGTTTACTCATTTATTCGTTTATTTATCAATCTTTCATTAATTAATTAATTTATTTATTTATTCCATTAATTATTCATTAATTATTTAGTTGTGTATCTACTTACGTATTATGTATTTGTGTATCTATTCATATATTAATTTATTCATCTGTCTGATTAACTGTTCATTCATTGATCCTTCACATCAGTATCATTATCATCATATATTCTATTATGTCTTTAATGTGACACTTAAGTTCTTTGCTGCGCGAATCTTTTCTTTTGGAGCCATTTAAACGCAAAAAGAATTTTATTGTCACCATTCCCGTCCTTACTCTCTGTCTCTCTCTTTCTCTCTCTCGACATCAAAGAGAGTTTCGTATAGGATACAGACACATCTCGTAAATCCTTAACAGAGTCTGAAACCCATTAATGAAAACAACGCTCGCTTTCTTTCAGCCGTTCTCGGAAGGCGTCTATTCATAGTCCGGATGGTATATCCTCGAGTCTTTCTTATCCTTCGAATTCATTTTTGTAGGTTCCGAAAGCAGACAGAATTTTGAAGATCATAAAGAAAAAAATACAAGAAAAAAAAATCCTTGTCAGCCAAAGGCTTCACTTTTGATATTCACTAAGCGAAGGATGGTCAAATGGGATGTGTTTATATATGCATATATATATATATATATATATATATATATATATATATATATATACATATATATATGTATATATATATATGTGTGTATACACATATATATATATATATATATATATATATATATATATAAACACGTGTGTAAACTCCACCGCAAGGACTCGAGCCTTTGCCGTAGCGACTGCTTATTCTGAAACAAAGGCGACAGCATTGTGCCACCCAGGCCGTACACAAGAAACCAACCGACTCTCGACCTGGAGGATCAAGGTACAAGGGCAGCTCGGTCTTTATTTCCATTTGTCCAAAATGACACACAACTTTTCGGATAGCTCGGCTTAATAAAGACTCGATGAAATTAGAATAGAGACCGAGCTGCCCTAGTACCGTCGGGGATCCTCCAGGTCGAGAATCGGGTGGTTCCTTTTGTACGACATGGGTGGCTCGATGCTATAGTCTTTGTTTCAGAATAAGCAGTCGTTAAGGCAAAGGTTCGAGTCCTTGCGATGGACACACATACATGTGTGTTTCCATTTAACTACTTGTAGTAAACGGGGTTCTGTGTTCATGGGGTTCGTCTCTTTGCATGATCTCATCAAACTTCGTCTTATGGTGTTGACCTGGATTATATTTTCATCAAACTTGTTTCCTAAGTCCTTACATGTGTGTGTGTGCGTGTGTGTGTGTGTGTGTGTGTGTGTGTGTGTGTGTGTGTGTGTGTGTGTGTGTGTTGTGTGTGAGTGTGTGTGTGTGTCTGTGTGTGTGTGTATGTGTGTGTGTGGTGTGTGTGTGTGTGTGTGTGTGTGTGTGTGTGTGTGTGTGTGTGTGTGTGTGTGTGTGTGTGTGTGTGTGTGTGTGTGTGTGTGTGTGTGTGTGTGTGTGTGTGTGTGTGTGTGTGTGTGTGTGTGTGTGTGTGTGTGTTCATTTTCTTTGCAGCAGGACTTTTGTGTATTTTCTTGGCCCACTTAAATTGCCCAAATGAAGCCTACCATGAAAACTGAAGTTTGGCTACATTTGTTGTCAATGCACTTAAGGCAAAAGTGACCGTTTCCGATACAACATACACTTTCCTGATGAAGGCTTTTAAATTCTTTCCAAAATTTTGGGTTATTTTTTCTTTTCTTAACTTGAATTTTTGTCTTGATTGTTCTTTTTTGTTTGATTTAATGATTGATTACTTATCAGACTGATATATCTACTTATTTATCTATTAACTTATTTATTTGTTTATTCATTTGGAGGAGTATTTTTCTCGTTCCTGTACTTTAATCTTTTAGCATTTCATATGAGCATTTTGATATTTCATACGTGTTTTTTTCACATAACATACACACTATTAAATATAATTGCAAATGCCTAAATGGGTTTCCAATGCTACAAGCCTACAAAGTTTAATATTGATCTGCATTCTCTTGGTTATCCGTGGAGGAAAGGTCCACAGACATTTTGATCTCTGAATCACAATAAATAGATAAATAAACGAATAATTGAAATGAATAATAAAAGCATTAATAGAAAAAATAGAAAAAGAAAGAAAATTAGGTTGACTGCTCTTCATTAGTATTTGAACTAACTTTGAGTATTTGTTCTGTTCTTGCGAAGGGAAATTTGTCTTTTTTTTTTTTCCTGGATTGTGGTTTGTTTGACTTCCGCCATTTTCTATTTGATCAAAGTAAAAATCAAAGTTTTAAAAACCATTTTCTTGGTCCCTTGTCAACGTCTTATGTGGTTCTTTTTTCTTCTTTTTCTTTTTTCCTTTATTTTCCTACTCGAAATTTATTTGAATATCAATGATAATTTTTTCCACATTTTATCTAATACTAAAATTATGCTCTCAGATCTTAGATTTTTATCTAATTTTCTTTGTTCTATATTCCCTCGATTTCTTTTTATGCTGTATTCCTGTGACAGTGCGCTAGTGGCGTGATCAAAAACTTGCTAATCTCGCACTCGCTTAGCTGTGGGTTCAAATCCCTTTCAAATCCCTTACTTCTCTCCGATTCTCAATAGTGACCGTTGGTTACCTACTCTCCAAAAAGCCCTCAAAACGCTACTCAGCGCCTCCCGGCATAGGCTCCTTACGCATATTCCTCTGAGTCGATTCTTGAGATCAAAATACTCTCTCTGTCACTAGCCTTTCTACTAGGCATTTGACAGGTTGACCAACTGATCAATAGGAAATGTTTCCAAGTTTGCCACCTAGTTATCAGTGATTTCCGTGGTTAAATGTTATGACTAATTTTGCATTTTAAAGCTTCATAGTGATGTTTTCTAATCTTAGGATC
>NC_134778.1:33345663-33348163 GCF_046742065.1 Oratosquilla oratoria | reverse complement strand
CGACAACTTCATTACTAGTGTATATAGAAAACCCACCAACTTGGATAAGTGCATGAATGGCAAGAGCGAGTGCACAGACAACTACAAAAAAGGTGTCATTAGAGCATATATAAAAAGAGCCATATCAGTATGTTCCTCATGGCAAGCTTTACATAGTGAACTTCAACACCTGAGACAGATGCTCACAAATAATGGGTATTCTAACACTGACTTTGATTCTGTTACCTCCAAAATGCTAGAATCCCATTTCACAATCAAAGAACCACAAAAGCATAACTTCATTAACGTTTACTACAGAAACACCTTCACTAGTAAATTATAAGAAAGATGAAAAAGTCATCAGAGACATCATTCATAAAAATTGCCTTCCTACAAATGAGAACAACAAAATCAGAGTTCTCATCTATTATAAAAATCCAAAAACTTCCTCCCTGATCATGACAAACAATTTGTCAAAGCGATCGGACTTCACATCTAAAACTAATGTAGTATACCAATATCAATGTTCTACAGGAAATTGTAATTTCCTCCCCCATTCCTACATTGGTTTTACTAGATGTAAAGTCAGCCGTCGCCTAACTTTCCACCTACAAGAGGGAGCAATCAAAGAACACCATAGGAGTTCCCATAACGCTGCACTCAGGAGAGATGATTTGATCAACAACACCAAAATTATTGGATCGAGCAATGACCCTAGGAGACTACAACTACTCGAAGCCTTCCACATTAAGGATAAAACTCCGGTTATTAACATTCAATGCAATGTAATCTCTTCTATCCCATTATTTAGAAATAAAAATCCCCCCTCTCCCTCTACCCCTTCTCTCTCTCTCCCTTCACCTCCACCTCCTCCCCCACCCTCGGTGACCGCACGGTGTCAAATAAAAACAAATGGAAGAATATAGAGACCTAGTTTCAATTCACCCAGTTAATGGAAAATCTCTTATAAGGAAAATCGAGAATACGAAGAAAAAACTGAACAACTACAACAATGCTGTCGTTTTTAACTCCACGTGTATTACTGAGAATGTATATATATAGATATATATATATATATATGTATATATATACATATATATATAAATATTTATATATATATATGTGGATGAAGGTGAAACTGGGAAAGGAGATGTGGGTCTTTGTAAGTGCATATGGGCCGGGCAGTGAGAAGAGCTTGGAAGAAAGGGAGGCCTTTTGGATAGATTTAAATGAGTGCATAGAGGGTTTAGGAAGAAATGTCAATGTAATAGTACTGGGAGACCTTAATGCTAGGGTGGGAAATGGTCCAATCGATGGAGTGGTTTGGAAGTGTGGAGTTCCAGGAAAGAATCGTAGTGGAGAGTTGATGGTGGAAATGTGTCTAGAAAGAGAGTTGATGATAGCAAATACAGTGTTTCGGAAGAAAGTCAAGCATAAGTACACATGGGAGAGGGTGGTGGAGGGATGGATGGTAGATAGAGCGTTAATGGATTATGTAGTGGTAAATAGGATTATGATAGGAAGAGTTTAAGGATGTACATGTGCTAAGGAAATGAGGGTGGAGGAATATCAGATCATTTTTTGGTGGAAGGTAAGCTGAGAGTGGAGGATAGATGGAGAAAGAGGAAAGGGACAAAAGGTAGGGAGGTTCTTAGAGTGAACTCCTTGAATGAAAAGGAAAAGGAGAAGGAGTACGAAAAGAAGCTGAAGGAGGAGTGGGAGGGAGTAAAGGATAGAGCAGAGATGGGTGTGGAGGAGGAATGGGGATGGTTCAAGGAGGGAGTCACAAAGTGTGCAAGGATGGTGTGTGGAACAAGAAGGACAGGGGGAAATAGAAGAAAGGGTAGTGAATGGTGGGATGAGGAAACAAAGAAGGTTGTAGAAGAGAAGAAGCGAGCATTCACAGATTGGTTACAAAAGAGGGGAGTCATATGAGACGTACAAAGAAAAGAAAAGAGAAGTAAAGCAAAAGGTAAAGGAGGCAAAGAGGAGAGCAGATGTGAAATGGGGTAGGAGTATGACAGAAAATTTTGAAAGTAATAAAAAGATGTTTTGGAAAGAAATTAAGAGAGGAAGAGGAGGCGAATCAAGTAGGGAAGAAAAGGTAAAAGGTACAGATGGAGAGATGATAATGGAAGATGGGCAGAATATTTTAGGGAGTTGCTGAATGTGAAGGAGGATAGGGAAGGAAAGATAGCTGCAGTGGGAAATGCGAAGAAAATGAGAGTGATGAGTGAGGAGAATGGAGGAGAAATAAGGAAGGATGAGGTGAAGGCAGTTGTAAAGATGATGAAAGCAGGTAAGGCACCTGGTCTGGATGGATGTCATGCAGAATGTCTGAAAAAGGGGGTTCAGTGATGGTGGACTGGTTGGTGAGGTTATTTAATGTTTGCTGGAGAGAGGGTAGAGTACCGGAGGACTGGAGTAGTGCCTGTATAGTTCCTCTTTACAAGGGAAAAGGGGACAAGTGTGAATGTAGTCATTTCAGAGGGATTAGCCTGTTGAGTGTAGTAGGGAAGGC
>NC_134778.1:33315663-33318163 GCF_046742065.1 Oratosquilla oratoria | reverse complement strand
GTGAGGGTTAGTGTGAGGACGTGGGAAGTAAGTGTGTGTAAGGGTGAGGATGACTGTCAGGATGAATATGAGCATGCGAGTGAGGATGAGATCAGATGTGGGAAATATTTCAAAATACGCTCACTAAGATGATTCATACTTACATTCTTTTTAAGGACAGACGTCCCCCAAATCAGGTTCCCCCAAAGTGGCTCGACAAAGAAACTGAAAAAAGTATTGCTAAAAAGAGACAGGCTTATAAGAAATATAAGTGCCCGGGCGCATCTAATGACTATGAAAGTAATGCATCGATACAGAGAGATTTAAAAAAGACAATAAGAAAAAGAAAACGACAATACGAAATGAACATCGCTGATAAATCCAAAGAGAATCCCAAAGAATTCTATAGTTACATTAGAGATAAAAAGATTGTTTGGAATCAAATTGGTCCACTATTATCTGCTGACGGTCAATTTGAATATTCAAGTGAAGGAATGTGTAATATCTTAAATAATTATTTTAGCTCGGTATTCGTAAACGATACACCTCAAAGTAAACTCCAAACTGAAACCTGTGAAAAGTCTGGGGTAAACTTACTCACTACGGTAAATATAACAAAAGAAGAAATTAAAAGGTGTATAGATAAACTCAAAGTTAATAAAACACCAGGACCTGACGGCTGGCATCCAAGAATCTTAAAGGAAATAAGATATGAGATTGTTGTTCCATTAGAAATTATTTTCAAGAAATCCATCATATCCGGAGATGTCCCAAGAGAATGGAAGCTAGCTAACGTTACTCCCATATTCAAAAAAGGTGACAAAAAGAAACCAAATAACTATAGGCCTATAAGTTTGACTTCAATCGTAGGAAAAAAATGGAAACTATCATCAGAGATGCTATCGAACATTATTTAGAAAGTAACCGTTTGATAAATGATAGCCAGCATGGTTTCAGACAGAAACGTTCTTGCGTGACTAACTTACTCGAATTCTACAACACAGTTATCTCGAATTATGACAAAATAAACAATATAGATCTAATATATCTAGACTTTGCAATAGCTTTTGATAACGTCCCACACGAAAGACTACTTACTAAAATAGCTTTACACGGAATAAGTGGTAGCCTATCAAGTTGGACTAGTATTTGGTTGAATGGTCGAAAACAGAGAGTTGTTTTAAATGAAAAAACTTCTAGATGGAAAAAAGTTACAAGTGGAGTTCCTCAGGGTTCCGTTATTGGGCCACTTCTATTCATAGTATATATAAATGATATAGACCATGGACTAAAATCTACTATTTCCAAATTTGCTGATGATACAAAACTGTGTGGAATGGCAAATGATCACTTAAACCAATTAGATATTCAAGAAGATTTAGATAAATTACAGCAATGATCTGAAAAGTGGCTAATGAAATTTAAAACAAGTAAATGCAAGGTAATGCACATAGGTAAAAATAACAGTAAGTACAATTACAAGTTATTTGAAGGTTCGTTAACAAAAGTGGATAGTGAAAAAGATCTCGGCGTAATTATCAGTAACGACCTCAAATCATCCAAGCAGTGTATTTCAGCCTCTGAGAAAACAAATAAGATTCTAGGACTGATTGCGCGATCTTTTGATTTCAAAAGTCCATCACTCATTAATAAGCTATATTATTCGTTAGTTTGTCCACATTTGGAATATGCTGTTTCCGTATGGTCGCCGAATCTTATTAAAGACATTGACAGACTGGAAAAAGTACAACGGCGAGCCACAAAACTGATTCCAAATATCAAAAATAAATCATACGAAAATCGACTAAAACATATGAATCTGTTTTCCCTAAAAAAGCGTAGACTCAGGGGTTACTTGATACAGGTCTTTAAAATTCTAAAGGGAATTGACAACATCAAAAATGACAAAATATTCACATTGAATGAGAATCAGACAAGAAACAATGGTCTCAAACTGTCCGGAAATAGATTCAATTTGGAAGTAGGTAGAAACAACTTTGCCAACCATGTAGTTAATGAATGGGATAAACTTCCTGCACAGATAGTGCAATGTAGTTCAGTTCGAAGCTTTAAGAATCATTTAGATAAACACCTAAGCAAGATGCTGTAGTGATTACAATTTATTTTACATTATTTATTTTTGTTTTGTTATCATTTGTCTGTTTGGTTTTCATTTATTATTAGTTATATGTCAATTTATTATTATTTACTATTTACCTGTTTGTTTATTATTTAACTATACCTATGCATTTATCTATGCATTTTATTAGTTATTTACCTTATTATAGTTTTTATTTATTATTTTATTATTATTAAGATTTTTTCGCATCCGACCTAGATATGGACCAAAAGGTCTCCTGTCGACATGCTCCGCCTTTGTAATCTTTTGCAATCCTTTGTAATAAGGTGGGTGAGGGTTAGTGTGAGGGTGAGGAAGGTAAGTGCGAGGGTGATGAAGAGAGTTGGAGTGAGGCTGTGAATGAAGGTGAAATCGAGCGTGAGGCTAGGATATGGGTGAAGC
>NC_134778.1:33308163-33310663 GCF_046742065.1 Oratosquilla oratoria | reverse complement strand
TTCCAATCTTCACTTTAAGTTGATGTGGTGGAAGAGAAGGGCTTGTCAAAGCGTTAAACACAGAAGTCTGGACATCAGTTCCTTCCTCGACCGGGGTGTCTACACTAAAGTATGTCTTCTCCTCTCCCTTAGTTTTCTTTTGTATCATAGAGTTAACACTGTCGACATCATCATTTGTGGGTGATATGATTGCTCGTTGTTCAAAATAGGAAATGTTTAAGAAGTTTTCCTCCAAATCACCATAAAACTTTTCCACTAACTCTTCACGTGTTTTGACTTGAATACCGAACCCCTCCTCAAGTTCCAAAGGTCCGTGTTTCTGGGATCCGAGTTCCAGCAACTTGCGCGCAAACGTAATGTTTTTTTCATCACCTTTCCTTAGACGCACATTTTCAGTCAATTCCAACTTTGTTATGTCCCGCCACATATAACTGGACTTTATACAATGTTCTAATTCATCACATTTACCTCCACCTCGAATGACAGGTAATATTTGCCTGAAATCTCCAGCGCAGACGAACACTTTTCCCCCCATAAACCGTTCATTACCCAAGATGTCTCTCAACGTTATATCAAGAGCTGTTAACGTATTCTTGTTCGCCATCACGATCTCATCCCACACGATTAACGATGTCATCTCCAACAACTTTGCAAGTTCAGAATTCTTCTTAACAGAACACCCTCTTATTTCATTATACTCCCTCAATGGTATCTTAAACATGTTATGGGCGGTTCGACCCCCGTTAAGAACAGTAGCTGCTATACCTGAAGACGCTACAGCTAACGCTATCTTCCCCTCGGACCGCACAGTATCAAGTAACATATTCAAGATGAAGGACTTTCCTGTGCCTCCGGCAGCGTTTACAAAGATTCCATTATTCTCATACTTCTGTTGGTTATTCACCCTATACATGACCACATCATATACCTGTCTCTGTTTATCATTCAAGAGGTCTTGTTTTGATTGAACCTGTTTTTTCAACTTTTCCTTGTTGTAAGACTTCTCTCTTCGAATAACGTTTGAAGTCTTCTCTCCACCTCTAGAAGCAGGTAAGCCGTAAGTGGTGATAAGGCCTCCTCCACAGTTCCAAACATGTTTTTGATATCGTCTAACGCGTCCAAGTAGATTTCCTCGTTATACTCTGTTAGGTTGTTCTGGTGAAGGAAATCGCTTGCAAATAGATCCTTGGTCTCCTCCCAGATACCGGATTGGTCCTCAAGGTCTGAAAACACCAACATGCTGGCGTACGTTTCTCTGAGACGGTACCTGTCGTTGGTGTGATTGATTATCTCTAAGATAGTAGTCTTCCATATCTCCTCATCACTCAAGAGACCCAAGGCCTTGACAGCCTCTCGGTAAGAGGGATATGTCACACCCTCGACTGTTCTGAGATTCTCAAAGGAAGTAGGGCCCGCCTTATGTGTCAACAACAACCTAAGGTAAAACAACTCAACAGTTTTAGTGGAAACAGCACGAATACGTCCCAAAGAAAAGGTGTTACCTTTTCTTTCTCTCCAAACCGAATGGGCCTTGTCAAAACAGAAATGTTGAGGCATCTGATGATAATACAACGTGGAGACGAACTTCTCATCAGATTTCGCACACAACTTGAAGAAAGCGGTTAATTGGGTATCTTGTTTTGCTTTCGCTGTTACGGTCCCTTTAGATGAGTTTTCGTCATAAAACACCTCGTTTTCGCCCTCAAGGTGTAAGTCGAGAGAGGATACCGGGGGATAACTTTTGTATATGTCAAACCCGAATATCTTCCATGTTGCTTCATTCGCATTTATATATCTCGCCTCTTGGAAGTTCTTAATTTCATTCACGGTCCCATCTTTTGTAGTTTTACTGAACAGGACCCTATCACACCCCTTGTTTACATACTTCGTGACATAAGCTATAGCTTTAATCGAATTTGAACATTCAACGTTGATGTGGGCGTCATACTTCACACACAGATAGGGGCTGTAAGGAACAACCCAAGAGTTGTCAATAACCTTCTTCACTCCTTTAACCTTGGTAACAAAAGATTCCCCGCCTTCTCCGATGGACCTACGTTTGTACTCAGGGTACCCATTGTTACCGAACATTAAGTCGTTTCTACAGGTCTTAGGAAAGCCCTTTCCACATGTCGAAGCGGTTGGCTTAGATTTCTGGCAACATAGGAGAGACTCATCGTACCCCTTACACGGTCCATGGATCATACACCTTGTAACGACATCATACAACCTGGGTTCAGCTTCTTTGTTGGGGATTTCAGCGGATATTATACGTGAAACCCTTTCAGCTGTCACACGCTCATTCATCCATAAGAGGATGTGAACATGAGGAAGTCCACGTTTTTGCCATTCCACACCATAAAGATGCGCCTTCACCCTTCCGAAGATCTGTTTAGATACCAAATCATGCATCAAACTATCAACCTTCAACTTGAATACTCTACTAATTAAATCTGGGCGGTCCCCGATCGACCGTATTCCAGCAGAACCTGTATCATCC
>NC_134778.1:33295663-33303163 GCF_046742065.1 Oratosquilla oratoria | reverse complement strand
TAGAGACAAGACCTTCAACCAAATCCAATTTAGGACTCAACCCTGGACAATTTATTGATACCTTTGTCTTGTTAGGGAAAAACAGGTAATGAGAACCTTGTATGTTACAATGAGGGATCTGGTCTACCAAAATTCGTTGGTAATGACAATTGTTCATAACAGACATATTCCTAACCAGAGAGGCTTCACATGAATTTTTCAAAGCTTCACGGAACACAAACATGGAAGAATGACAGAGGTAAAGATTCCTATTAAATCTTCTACACTCCTTCAACTTGTCATTAGAGACTCTGCTCTCCTTCAGATTGTCTACAGAAAGGATATAATTGATTGGGTCTACAATTGGAATATCTACTTCATAAAATGAACCATTTACCTTCAATGGGAAGGGTTTCAATTTGAATAAGTTAAATCTTTGGTTGGAAGAGAACGGGATTTCAATAATAACTGAAGTAACATTAAGGTAGGAGTTTAGCAATGGATAATATAATGCTACATTAGCTTCTTCAAAGAAAGGTTCAAAGTTCCAATCCTTCTTTGCTGACTTAATTACCTTTATAAGTTGAGGTATTGGAAGGAGAGAAGAAGTTACTTGACCCGAATTGGCCATAACTAAATCCTGTACAAAAGATTCCAATTGAACTTGCATCTCAGATAATTTCAATTGCATAGTATTGAGCAACAACACAATTTGCATTGTACTCTCTTGTTCACTTTGTTTCAAGCTGAGATTCTCTAAGTTATCTGAAATATCAGAGATCATTTCTTCAATGTTTTTAATGCTTGATTGTAATTCATCAATTTTTCCAACTTTCTCCTTTAATGTATTTATTGAAATTTTCAAGTCAGCAAGGAAGGCAAAATTGGCAATTCCCAAACCAGCAAGAGCTCCCAAAGCCACTACTATTGCACTTCTCTTTTGTCTAACATTGCTTTTGAAATTTGAACCTATGATGTGCAATTTATCCTCTATTTCCTTTATTTTGTTTTCAAGTCTATCCTTAACATCTTTACTGGAAATGTTCTGTTTTAATATTTGCAAACTTTTATTAATGGAGTCCACATTTTCTTTAATTTTGGTTACATTTTTATAATCAAGAACTACCCTTACCACCTTATCAACCAAGATTAGGTTACCTTGATGATGTACCAATGCTCCAGGACGAATCGGATTCCAGTCCATGGCACTCACCAAACTTAATATTATTAATAAGGCAGTTTTCATCTGTAAAATACATCAAGATTAATGTTCAACTCTTGAAAAATATCATTATAATATTCTCCATATTCTCCAGGGTTATCAATATTTATGCACAAAGTATTACTATAATCATCTTCATAGATCTGCAAGCTAATTTTCCTTATGTCATCTAAATGTCCTACCAATTCTTCTCTTGATTCTAAGTGTTTAAGTTTAAACTTGTTTCCACCTGCAGAATCAATTACCCTATATGGACCAGTGTACCTTAGTGAAAGTTTATTATTGGGTGAGGTTGCTTTGACCATTACTAATTCCCCAATTTTCAATTCTAGTTTACGAGCTATTTTGTGTTGTTGTTCCCTCATCTCTTGTGAATACACCTGCATATGTTTCCTAACTCTTTGGTGAATACTTTGACGAGTATTTATCCTATTGGATATATAATCATCCATATTATATATGGGTTTTTGCTCTGCAGTCAACATTTCATATGGCAGAGTTTTGTCCTCCCCAAAAATTATAAAATGAGGTGTATCCCCAGTTGCTACATTAATTTGATTGTTCAGGGTACACTTAACACAAGGAATCCAAGTATCCCAAGTTACACTATGAGGACTTATTAGGGTTCTAAGACATATAATTATCTTTTTGTTTAACCTTTCTACTACTCCATTACTTTGGGGATGGTTAACGAGTATATTGACTTTCTTGATGTGGAACACATTACATAGATTTTCCAAGATTTTGTTATTAAATTCAGTCCCATTATCTGAAACTAGGATGTTAGGTGTAGTAAAATTACAGATTATCTGATCATAGATTACGGAAGCAATAGTTTCAGCTTTCTTATTGATTATGGGTTGTAATATACAAAATCTTGAAAAATAATCAATAGCAACAAATAGGTATTTAAAGCCGTTCTCGGTTAGTGGTAATTCCAAAGTATCCATGTGAACTCTTTCCCAAGGTTTCTGTGGAATGGGATAGGTGAGTATAGGAGCAGGTTTTGGTGTATTTCCCTTCACCTTTACACATTTTACACATTTTTCTATATAATCATATATAGTTTTCTTCATACCTAGCCAAAAGTACTTAAGTTGTGCCTGTCTATAAGTTTTATCCTTTCCAGGATGTGAACTACAATCACTATCATGAAGTAACTTCAATATCTCATTTACCAGAGTTTGTGGTATAACCAACTGATTTACTTGACCTCTAGAAATATCTTTCCCATTTACAAATGTTTTCCTATACAAAATTCCATTAATCAAATGAAATTCCTCTATCTTATACCCCTTTGGTAGCTTTGGAGGATCTCCTCTTGGGTTCATCAAATGCTTGATTATTGAATCACATGTCTCATCATCTCCCTGTTCTCTTATTAGCATTTCTTCATCTAAAGTTACTAACTCTTCTATACTACAAACAAAATTAATCAACCCAGTCCCAGTCATTGGTTGACTAATGTTTCTAGAAAGTGGATCTGCTACATTCCTTCTACCCGGAATATAATTAAATTGAACATCATAGCACTGAAGTATCGCAAACCATCTAGCAAGTCTGCCTCTAAGATTCTTATGCTTAAATAAGTTCTGAATAGCTGTGTGATCAGTCCAAACTCTGATGGGATACCCTAGTATCATATCCCTAAAACTTTCTAAAGAATAGATTACTGCTAAGTTTCTCTTTCAGTTATAGAATAGTTTCTCTCCGCACTATTACAAAGTCTGGATGTGTAAGCTATGGGTTTCAAAGTTCCATTTCTCTCTTGCATTAGTATGCCTCCTAACCCTATGTCAGACGCATCAGTACAAAGAATAAATTCTTTTTCATAGTCGGGGAAAATTAAAATAGGTGAACTTGTGAGTTTATCTTTCAACTTGTCAAAAGCTTGCTGTTGCGCAGGTCCCCATATGAACTTTGAGTCCTTTCTCAACAAAGAACTTAGTGGATTAGCAATGTCAGCATAACTTTGAATGAATTTTCTATAATATCCTGTTAATCCCAAAAAGCTCCTAACCTTGTCTACATTGGTCGGAACTGGAAAATTCTTGACAGCGTCCACCTTTGAATTTACTGTACTCAGTCCGTGTCTGTCTATCTTATGTCCTAAGTAAATGACACTGTCTTGCAAGAACTTACATTTTTCAATTTTTACTTTTAACCCAGCTTCTCCTAGTCTTGAGAATATCAAATCTAATTTCTTAAAGTGCTCCACTGCAGTCTGAGAAACTATTAAAATGTCATCTAGAAATACACTGGCAGTGTTTCCTAACAATCCATCTAGAATAGTATTCATTAATCTCATGTAAGTTAATGGACTATTACATAACCCAAATGGCATTCTCTTGAACTCATAATGTCCTGTTGTAGTAGAAAATGCTGTGAACTCTCTTGAATCTTCATGCAATTCTATTTGCCAAAAAGCTGATTTGATATCTATAGTACTAAAATATCTATTCTCAGTTCCCAAACTTCTCAAAATGTCACCGATAATGGGTAATGGTAACCTGTCACGAATGGTGTGCTTATTCAGTTCCCTGTAATCAATAACTGGTCGCATAGTCCCATCAGACTTTGGTACTAAGATCAACGGAAAATTCCACTCACTCTTACTATGTTCAATAATATCCTGTGATAACATTTCAGTGATGAGTTTATCTACTACAGCTAATCTAGAGTGAGGAACTCTGTAGGCTGGTATGTAGATAGGTTGTGTTCCTGGTTTTAACTTAATGTGATGTTTTAAAACAGTTGTTTTGCCTAAGGCGTCCCCCGGCAAAGCAATTGCTTTTTTATGTTTCATAAGCAAAGCAAATAAAGCTTCATCCAACTCAGGGCAATTAGTTGATTGTAATAATTCTTTATATCTATTTCTTAAGTCTATGCCTTCTTGTACTGAACAAATTGATGAAGTTGGTAATTCTATCTCCTCACTATTCTCATTTAAAATCTTAATAGGTTTAGTACACACCTGAATACATCCTATTTGTGTACCTTTCTTTAAAACTATCTCTTTATTCATAGTATTAATTACTAATACTTCTACTCTGTTCTTATTTGTCTTATAAATCCCTGAGTCCCACTTCAATCCTTTAAGTTTAACTGATTCTGGGACTGTAATTACTTCAGAGTCTACATTGATTCCTTTCAAACACACTTCAACCTTATTAATTGACATGGGATGTAACAATGTCGACCTTGTTAATCCGCAATCTGCAATTCTCAAGGCATCTGTGGTTGATAATTTAGTAATCTCTGGGATTTCCTGAACTTCTGAGTTGGGTTCACAAATTGTTTTACTTTCTGTAGGGTTGGACCGCTCGGCCTCGCTATCTAGGATAGAAATGTTATCTAAGGATTCATTGATTCCTGTCACTGGTCTTAAGTCTGGTTGATTTAAGAATGGGATTAACTGTGACTTCACTAAAATTCCTAAGTCAGCAGGACAAATTACCATGTTTTCTTTTCTCATAGTTGCAAATCCTATCAATAAATCTCCTGGAAAAACAGACTCTTCTACCACTATCACTGGGATGTACAATTGTTCATTTGTATATAAGGCAACTTCTAGCTCAATCTTGCCTAATGTTTTTAACTGATTTCCAGTTACACCTTGCAATGTGTAACGGATTGGTTCCAACATTTTCACTCCTGGGTTCAACTGGTTTAAAACTTTACTAGTAATTACATTAACTACAGACCCTGTATCAATAAAAATTTGAATAGGCTTATTGAACACTTTACCCGCAATGAGAGGTCCTACAGAAGTTTTACCAACAGTAATTATCAGTTTGTCAGTTTCTTTCATCTCCCTTGCATTCCCATATTTAACACAATACCGCCTATCGGTATATATATGGGGAGGTCTGAAATGGTTTATTCTGTGTCTGGGGGTTTTCCTCTTAGCCCTGGGGGTACCCGAAAATTTCGGCACTCATGAGTTCTGTGTCCGATTTTATTATGGTAAATACAGAATGGAGGGTTCCTACATTGATACTCATTGTGACCTTCGTATTTGCAATTTCTGCAAATAATCCCATAAAAACATTCTTGTGCCTTGTGTCCCCAAGCATTACAATTAAAACATAGGATTCTGGTATCCCTATCCCTAGATGGACTTCTAGCATGCCGCCTATGTCCTACTTCTGTTTTCTTAAACTCTCTAGAGTTCCTATATTGGCTTTGTTGATTTATAGGCATTACATATGGGTTTATTGTTCTGGTCTCACTGTATCCTTGAAGAAGATAATCTACTTCTCCTAAACAGATATTTGATTTTAAATCTTTGTACAGCCTTTCTGCTGTTAAGTCATCAGAATTCTTTGCCAATAAGCTAAATATAATCAATTTGATTACCTGTGAGATTTTCATCTTCTCACTAGATCTTTCTATCCAGTCTGAATCTTTCAAGATAGAATTCATGTCTTTTGACCATCTATCTAATCTAGCTAAGTACTCTGTGTCAGTTTCACTTGTCCTAACTTCCTTAATCATTTTTACCAATGATCTAATAGGATCCTGATCACATTTGGACATGAAATGCTTGAGAAATGCTTTCTTATAATCATCATATTGATTAATTGATTCCATTTGCTGGAAGTTAATGACAAACCTCGCCCTTCCATGCTCTGGATCTATATTCTCCTTGAGAATCTCAATCTTACGATTCTCATTTGTTATGTTTTTACTAACTATAAGTGTGTCAATGAGGTTTAAGAACTTGTTTACACCATATGTGTTAGACTCTCCTGTGAATTTTGGAATATTTGTATTTGATGTGTGAATTTCGTGTCTCAACACGTTAGAATTCTGAGGGGTACTCATACTTATTACTAATACCTTGCTTTAGCCTGGCTGCTTGCGATGTCGCTTCGTGATGTCAATGTCTGGTTTGACGTCCTTCTACGGTCTTGTCATTCCTCAACGACGTTGTTCCTCCTCCATCACACACTCTGCCTTGAAGACCGCCTTGTAGATGATGATCACCTTGAAGAATCTTGAAGAATGCTTGTTCCCAACGTAGCAGTTACTTGAAGTTGTAGATTTCTCTCGTAGTCGTAATACACTCTTGATTTTGGTTGTCTTGTTCCCGTAGACTTCAGGCGCCACTTCTCTTCGGAGGTGTTTAACACCCAGATCGTTCATCCCACCGCTGCCACCACTTTCACCTCCCCTTGTCACCACTGTCACTTAAATTTGACTTGTAATATCACTCGTCTCGAGGCCCCTTGCCTCTCGTTACGTGAGTTTCACTAATATTCAAGTTCCTCTTAAGCAGTAGGCCCAATGCCTTCTTTTTCCTGTAGTCTCACTATTTTCTAGGCCCCATGCCTATTCCTCTCGTCCTTTGGGTTAATAAAAGGGTGGTGAATTTTCTTTCTTCTTTCACTGTAATTTCACCTTCAGCTTACACTCGGGATCTCTTTTCTCTCGTCTCTACATCGTCTCCTGATCCTCTCTCTACACCCTCTCTATATCTTCTCCCTATATCTTCTCTCTATATCTTCTCTATCTCTTCTCCCTCGAGATCCCGTATCTTACGCTGAGCTACCTTCGTCTGACGTCACTAATTTTTCTAAACCAATCTTCGGTGACTTCTCAAGTAACTGTCACTCCTTATGGGCGTGACTTTGAATTCATGCACCAATAGTTTTTTTCCTCCTTCTCCACCTTGCACCAATCCGGAAAGCTATCACAATGCCACTAGCGATATTGTTTATCTCAGCATTAGTCAAACGAAGGTAACCTGCGCTTACAATGTTGTGATTACATAAGCGATTATAAAAACAGTCACCACCGTCGGTGTGTTTACATAGACAAAACGTCGCCCTCACCTAGACATAACATTGCCCTCGAGCAGGCGTCGAGTCTGAATTATTCTACTGCCCTAGCTCATTTCCATTCGTACACTACCGGCCTCTTACAGTGTGTGTGTGTGTGTGTGTGTGTGTGTGTGTGTGTGTGTGTGTGTGTGTATGTGTATTATCTATACATATATTTTTTATTATTTTTACTATTTATATATGAATTTTTCATCTATATATTTTGTTCTTTTCAACTATAGATTTTGTTTGTTCTATATGGAGAGTGGTCTATGTATGATCGGAGCCAAACAGAATAATGACCGTAAAGAACAGAACGGCAGAAAAAAGATGGAATTTACACAAAGGCCCTCGATATTGAGGGAAGAAGCGTGGTTATGGGAAGGAGGAGTGCGGTAGAAGATGAGGAGTGAGAGAAGAGAAGTGAAGGGAAGAAGAGAGAATGTGAGGAGGAGAAAGAGAGGTCAAAGTGGG
>NC_134778.1:33280663-33290663 GCF_046742065.1 Oratosquilla oratoria | reverse complement strand
TCATTTATAAAGTTCTTCGCCAGTCTCATAGATGCTCTTAATATCTATATCATCAAATTACTCTAATCACTCTGAGTATTTTGAACCCAAAATTGATAGTAACGTCAGTAGCCATTTTTTAACGGGAGTATATACATATATATATATCTATATATATCTATATATATCTATATATATCTATAAATATATATATGTATATATATATACATATATATATATCTATAAATATGTATATATATACATATATATATATATATATATATATATATATATGCGTAAGTAACTACTAGGAAAGGTAAACTAACAAAGTAAGGCGCTTTCGTATAATTACATCTTCAGTGCATATACAAAGAAGGGATTATAAAATGAATAAACAAGGTACAGAATATATGACTGAGTGAGCATAATCCGGAGCCTCTTGCCATCGCTTAAGTCGAAGCGACGAAATCTTTTATATACCAAATTTTGGCAACATTATAAATAATGTATATATATAAAATGCTTCTGGCAACCCTCTGAGTCTTGAATGGAGCTTGCCTTGTATTTATAGATCAGAGAGCTGTCTGGGACATTAAAGCCAACAACCACCGAACTTTACTTTGCCATTCAAATGTAGAAGTTAAACATACACTCTACATTCTGGTGGCCAGCGGAGGGATCTCCAATCTACATTCTACAGCGGTGGACATCGAAGCAGCAGTTTAACACTAATTCCTTCAAAGCGCCTTCAAGCATTCCATTTTCGAGTCAAAGCACCGACGTTTTTCGCTGCATCACCCACTCTCAACGCCACTCCGAAGCCAACAATTCAAACAGCGGCTTCAATCTTCGCTGAAGCAATTGCATTCGACGCAATGCCTCTTAGCTGCATCGTCCACCATCTTACTACGAAGCGAAAGCCTACTTCCACGCTGTGCATCCTCCAGCATCTACGACGAGGAAGCCCCCTCCTAGGCATTCCTCCAGTACCTATGACGAGGAAATCCCCCTCCGAGGCATTCTCTACCCTCCACGACGCCCGCCGCCTCCACCACGTCAGCACAGAGATGTTGAACCACCCTTATCCACCATCGCACAAGTTGGACCCACCTCTCTTCTCCAACATCGCATCACGCTCCGAACGTCACTGCACCAACACCCAATGATCATCTTCTACGCGCCAGCGATCGTCGCGGCATCTACAAGCCGACGCTTCCCCACTCGTCGCATCTAGCTGCGCAAGATCTCCACCTTCCTTTTATATATATAAATATATATATATAAATATATATATATATATATATATATATGTATATATACTCATTTTTATATATCTTCTAACTCACCAAAAAATATACACTAATTACACCCCCCACCTTTTTCCAGCAGTGTATCTTTCCATCGTTTCGTCCCACTGCAGCACCGTCATCGACTAACACTCCAATATCATCTTGGGTAAATAGATATTTTTCCGTTCTCAGTGCCACCTAGGAGCAAAACGGTCTCCACACATTTTCATTCCACACAAGAATGTGTCCAAAACCCTCTCCGACTCGAAATACCGACCCTATGCACGAAAACAAGCTACTTTTCCACCAACCATGTCCTCTCCTTCTACTAGTTTTTTTTTTTTTTTTTTTTTTTTTTTTTTTTTTTTTTTTTTTTTTTTTTTTAGAAAATTCACCTCCTACTCAAAAAACCATGACAACACAATATCTTAACAGTCATCAAAGATGAGACATTACCACTCTTCAACGGCAGGAACATCCATGTACACAATTTCCTCACTGATATTCACTCAGAAATACTACGTAGAAATGTCACAGATGACAAAACAATGATATCCATATTAACATCCAAAATATACAAGAATAACACATTAGCTGGTGACATCATTCAGTCTGACTCATTTGAGGAAACAACATCCTATGAGCAATTCGTAGAACATTTTAAGAAGTTATTTGATACTTTTGAGCCACTTGAAGCACTACCCCCCTATACTCTTTGGCAAAAACTTACAATCATGGCCCACGCACCACTAAAGAAAGGCAGTGAAAATAGCTTCAACATTTAAGAGCAAACTCAGAGAAAGATTAAAAAACTCAGACTGGATCTCAGAAAAAAAAACGTAGTCTCCTACATGACACACTTTCACCTACTCTCCCAATTACACCCAGACACATTCTAGAAAGCCAGCACAATTACATTTACAGCATGTATCACATTATGCGAATTCTTCAGAAAATTCTCTGACACGAATAAAGTTATCACTCAGATACAAAACCAGTCAGTACCCATAGCACTGACACACACAATAGAACACGTCACACGGCCCCCCTCACATAACACGAGATCAAGACATACATCATCACGCACACGAGAGCGCTCACGACAACGCTCTTCTTCAAGAACACGAATGTTCTGTCACAGACCTGGACACCTCGTTAACACGTGTTATCACAGATACCCGTCTCAACCAAACCGATACTGTTAGCATTATGGTACATGTTTTCACACACAAGTGATCGTTGCCGTGTGCTGCTAGCACGGAGACAACACAGACCAAAATCCCCAGATTGCTCTCCTGCTAGACATTCACGTAACACACCTGCTAGACATTCACGTAACACGTCTCGTGCTTGACATTCATGTAACACATCTGCAAGGTACTCACGTAACACATCTCCTTTGTGACTACAGAATACACTCAGGACAGTTACTCCATACCAAGATATTTAATCTTCAACTCTATCGGTACATACCCTGGATATCCCAGACACGTCTTCCGATTCCTTAACCTTCAATGCTAAGTCTAGTAACACCAAAGTGACAATCTTTCTCGACATTGGTTTCCAAGTTAACATCATGTCAGTACACAATTTCCACAGATTCAGCACGAAAACAAACCGTGTCACCATTTTGGAAGCACCCCCCCCCCCCGACGTCAACCTTTGCAATGTAGATGGTGTACCATTCCCAAGCATTGGTAAATTCCCCCTAGATATTAGTTTCAAAGATAAGTACCCAGCCATTCCAGTTACCACCTACATAGTTGACTTCTACTTTCCTGCTGATATCCTCATAGGCTTAACATTGATGAAGCAACATAATGTCATCATTTGCCCTGCTCAACATTGCATCGTTTATGCTAATCATTTCCTCCCTGCATTATCATCAGCAACTTCCCACAAAGGAAACCATATCAACGTGGCCGAGCAGGCAGAACTTAATTTAACGTCAACTAAATCTAGCCCCAGCGCTCAAATTAACTCTGCTTCATCACACGAGGATGCACCAGCTGTTGGTCCAAATGGCACCGCCACACAGGCACAGTCCCACGACTCTAACTCTACCATTTCACTACCAGCTGTAGACATGCGTTCAAAGCGTAACAGATGCATCACCTCCTCACGCATGTTCAAATCAACAAAAATAAGGACAAACCCCCCGGTAAATACCATTGATGTTTACATTGCTTACACCCTCAACCATACCCCCACCTTGAAGCTCTCCCCCCAAGTTCTCTGGACCCTATAGTATCATTGGACATGAGTCAATGAACAAAGTTAAAGTATTCAGTTTGTACGATCTGATGGAGACCGTCTTGCACAAACATCATATCAAATGAGTTCCCAGTGGCCTCGACATAGAGTCCGTTCCTTCACTGACTCACACTATCCCTGCAATAGAAGACCATCACCAATACTCTCAACCAAAATCTCCAGTGCCCCTTCCCCGCTATAATCTTCGAAATCGATCAATAATTTCATAAATCTATATTCTTGCCTAGGTGAATGGAAACAATATCTTCTTTCCGCATGTTCATACAACTGAGTCTATTTCCTTTTATTCATGAATGTTTACCAGTATCACCATTCTTACACCATTTTGTGTATCTTCACGCCAAGGTCCTGAAAAAGGTCTTGTTTTGTTTTCTCTGTATTTCGTAGCACCAATCTCACTAGGGATAGTGAGAGATAGCGGACCGAGCCATATTATCATCTTCCTTCAATGCCCAGCGTGCACACGCGCGCACGCACACATGTGCTACAAAAGGGTAACCCGACGTCTTCGCGGATCTCCCGAGGGAAAAGTCAAATGTCCGAATGACCTAAGTTCACTAACCTTTCCAGGCGACACCCCTAGCAAACAATAGGCCCAGTTCATCTCGGGTCGAGCCAACTGAATAAAGAAGACAACAGGACACCTGCGCGGACAAAAGCCTAATCCGGAACCTCTCGCCGTCGCTCAAGTCGAAGCGACGAAACCTTTTATATAACATTTTTTTTTTTGCAACATCGTGAATAATGTATATACAAAATGTTTCTGGCAATCCTCCGAGTCTTGAACGGATCTTACCTTAGATTTGTAGGCCAGAGAGCTGTCTGGCACATTAAAACCAACAACAAACATCAGACTTTATTTTGTCACTTAACCCATTCAACTCCGATGACAAGATGTCTTGTCATTTGGTCAAATAAAAAAAAAAATCATAAAACACCAAAATGTTTGATCAAACACCAGAAAAATATGACGGCAGTCCTCGCTTCGCTGCGAGCGAAGCGAGGATTGACGTCATATTTTTCTGGTGTTTGATCAAACATTTTGGTGTTTTATGATTTTTTTTTTTATTTGACCAAATGACAAGACATCTTGTCATCGGAGTTGAATGGGTTAAATGTAGAAGTTAAACATATACTCTAATATATATATATATATATATATATATATATATATATATGTATATATATATATATGTGTGTGTGTGTGTGTGTGTGTGTGTGTGTATGTGTGTGTGTGTGTGTGTGTGTGTGTGTGTGTGTGTGTGTGTGTGTGTGTGTGTGTGTGTGTGTGTTTGTGTGTGTGTGTGTGTGTGTGTGTGTGTGTGTGTGTGTGTGTGTGTGTGTGTGTGTGTGTGTGTGTGTGTGTGTGTGTGTGTGTGTGTGTGTGTGTGTGTATGTATGTTTCTATTTTTCTGGGGGAAGTGGGGGCTGCGGTGATGAGTAGCACACACGCAGGTTAAAGAAACATTAGCGATTCAATGAAACTACTTGGGATACGAGGCAAATTCTTCTTTCAATATTTGACCACATATTTATCCATCAACGCCCACAAAGAGGAAACACTCCTCCACGCTTTCTTCAGCCAGGCGGCACGGCTCGATCCCCCACCAAGTGACCAGCGTCGTCAACCACATGCAGTACCTCAACGCTTCGAGCAACGAGAAAGCTGGCGACGAATGGAAAACGATGGGACAGGTATTTCTTTTAACTGGGAAACAGTTTTATAATTACAAGGTTAGGTAGGGTTAAGTTAGGTTGAATTAAGTTAGGCGTGGTTGTTCTATTCTCCGCCGCAGCCCCCGCCAAAAATAAATAAATCTATAGAAATAAAAATAGCTACTGACGTTACTATTATTTTGTGGTACTTATCTATGAGGTTTAAAATACTCAGAGTGAAAAGAGCTATTCAGTCATACAGGAAATACATCTGTGAGATTGGCAAACAATTTTATATTCCCCTGTATGTTTCAAAGTGTATATATATATATATATATATATATATATATATATATGTGTGTGTGTGTGTGTATATATATATATATATATATATATATACATATGTGTGTGTGTGTGTGTGTGTGTGTGTGTGTGTGTGTGTGTGTGTGTGTGTGTGTGTGTGTGTGTGTGTGTGTGTGTATGTGTGTGTGTGTACGTGTGTGTGTGTGTACGTGTGTGTGTGTGTGTGTGTGTGTGTGTGTGTGTGTGTGTGTGTGTGTGTGTGTGTGTGTGTGTGTGTGTGTGTGTGTGTGTGTGTGTGTGTGTGTGTGTGTGTGTGTGTGATTACCTTGGTCTTTGGAACATGCGTTGGACTCGTGATCGACATCTATTTCCCTCCCGGAATAGAGCTCAGAGCTTGTATGACCGATCTATGGGTAATGCTGTGACATTACACGTACACACACACCCAACTCCCCGCCCACTATAGTTGGAGGACTCGAGACTCAGCGATACTGAAATTATTTCAGCCCTGGGCAGGATTCGAACCCCGACCGCCGTAGTGACAGTTGGGGACTCTACCAATCGCGCCACCGAGAGTGTATGTGTGTGTGTGTGTGTGTGTGTGTGTGTGTGTGTGTGTGTGTGTGTGTGTGTGTGTGTGTGTGTGTGTGTGTGTGTGTGTGTGTGTGTGTGTGTGTGTGTGTGTGTGTGTGTGTGTGTGTGTGTGTGTGTGTGTGTGTGTGTGTGTGTGTGTGTGTGTGTGTGTGTGTGTGTGTGTGTGTGTGTGTGTGTGTGTGTACGCGCGCACGTGCGTCTGTGTGTGTAAATCTTTATGTATATTCAAGTGTATATTGAATATCTATTCGACCAAAACACGGATTCATCCTGGCAGACTCTTCCGACTCAAATTACGAAGAAGTTCAGGTTCGCTTTACGTGAAACTCGTTTTACGATGTATTCGATCAAGGAAATGACATGTGCACAATGGGTTTACAGGGCCATTAAGTGACTGCACGGAAGAGGAAGGGAAGGAGGGAGAGATGGAGGAAGATCTGAATGAGAGAAGATGAAGGGAGGGGAGAAGTGGGAGTGGAGGAGAGATAAGATAAGCAGAGTTGATGAGAGGAGTGGTGCACTGTTTCAGATGTGCGAGTCCTTCAGAGAGGAAGATGGACTTTGTAGGAGAAGGGAATAGTTCAGAGTCGGATATGATTAATAAAAGAAATACTCGCTAATATGCGTGAGAAAGGTGAAAGAAGGAAGACGAGAGGAGAAAGAGCAGGTTGGTGGAGGGGGAAGGAGAGAGGAAAGGGGAGATGGAAGGTAAAGAGAAGAGGGTAAGAAAAGAATTTGCTGAAGTGAGAAGTGGAATAGGAAGAATAGAGTGGAGGTATGTACGAAAAAATATCATGAAGGTGGGAGGGAGGGGAGGAGGGAGGAATGTAGGGGAGAAGGAAATATTTGATGAAAGAAGGAGAGGTGTGGATATAAGTAGAAAAAAGCAGGTATAAAGAGAAACCATAAAGAATATGAAAGGAACACACACAAATAATTACCAAAATGGAGGAAATGAGAGAAAGGATTCAGGAATGAAGAGGAGATGAAGGAGGAGGAGGAAAAGGAGAAAGAGGAGGAGGTGAAGGAGGAAGAGGTAAGGAAAAGGAAGATGAAGAGTAGGAAGAAGAGCAGGAAGAAAGAAGGAAGAAGAGGAGGACTGCTAAAAATTGCAAGTTACCGAGCTATCCTAGGAAGAGGAATAGGAGGGCAGGGAGGAGGAGGAGGAAGAGGAGGAGGAGGAGGAGGAGGAGGAGGAGGAGGAGGAAGAGAAGTAAGAAAAGAAATAGGAGGAGAAGCAAATGGTGTGCAAAGAGAATGAAGAGGAGAAGAAGTAAGAGGGAGTAGGAGGATAAGGAGAAAGAGGAAGAGAAGGAGAGGGAAGCGAAGAAGGAAAAGGAGGAGTAGAAGGAGGAAGAAGAGGAGGAAGACGACAAGGAAGGAAGAAAGTGCTGGAAGAACAGGAGAAAAAGAAGAAGAAAAAGAATGAAGGAGGAAAAAGAGGAGGAAGAGTAGAAGGATAAAGAAAAAGGAGGAAGAGGAGAGGGAAGAGATGTAGATGGAAGAGGAGAGAGAAAAACGGGTTACATGGGGTTACATAGACACGAACAACAGCAGACCTATTGATCCTTACACGGCTGTTTCGGTACTTAACCTATTGATAATATTATCATCACTACCACTACCATCACTACTATCGTCATCATCATCGCTGCTATTATTTTCATATTTTCTTTTCTCCTTAATCTATCGAGACGTCTTTCGAGTTAATTTACAGTGGAACAGTTAATGATATTGGATGGTAGACTATTCCGTATAATAACAACGCGAATGAAGAAAGAGTATTTTGCCACGTCTGTGTGAAATCGTTTTCCTACAATCTTGCATCCATTACTCCTATTTGCGTTTAGACGTTTAGTATTTTTCCACATCCATGCTTTCAATTTCTTTGACATTTTCAAAGACCTCATTTAGATCTCTTATTTTCCGTTTCGAAAGACTAAACAAATTTAGTTCCCTTAAGCGCCCTCCGCACAGCTTGTTCCGCAACCTAGAAATAAGCTTTGTTACTCTACGCAGCACTCTTTCTAATTTCTGTATATCCTTCTTCTAATATGGAAACGAGCAATGTACACAGTATTCTAGGTTAAGTCTGTCTAGGGCATTGTAAAGACTAAGAATATATATTTTTTTCAATTCTAAATTCAAAAGCTCTACCTATAAATCAAATTAATACATTTGCAGTTTTAATGACCTCGAGCACTGTTTGCTTGGTTTGAGATAATTTGAAATCATAACACCAAGGCCTTTTTCCTGTTCTACACTTGCTAGTTGTACACCATTCATCGTGTAGTTGGCTTGGACATTATTATAACTAACATGAAGTACTTTACATTTATCTATAGTAAAAAAAAATCTGGGAATTTTCGGTCCCTTCGCATAAATCGTTTAGATAATTTTGTAATTCTTGTTGTTGTGTTATGGATATCATCTTATTTGCAATTTTGGTATCATCTGCGAATTTGGATAATCTATACATTCCATTATCATTCAGGTCATTAATTTATATCAGAAAGAGTACAGGAGCCAAGGCTGAGCCCTGAAGCACTCCACTTGATACACAATACCAATCTGAGCATTTTCCATTCTGAACAAAACGTACCTTACGATCAGATAGCCATTCATAAACCCATCGGTGAATATGACCTATTATACCATGGTATTCTAGTTTATTTAGTAACTTCCAATGAGGGTCTTTATCGAAAGTTTTAAGAAGTCAAGATATATAACGTCAACTGCTCTCTTTCGTACATTCCGTAAATATTATGAAAGAAGTCGAGAATGTTTGTCAGACACGAGCGCTTATCACTAAAACCATGTTGTGAATCTTTAATGATATTGTTTTTCTCCAAGAATTCTACAATTTTGTCTCTCAGGATAGACTCTATTAGTTTACAGACAATTGATATAATGCTAATAGATTCATAATTACCAAAATTGGATTTGTCACTAGTTTTGAACAAGGGCACAACATTACCTGGTTTCCCTATCACACAACTCTTCCAGATTGTAAAGATACATAAAGAAAAAAAAATCACACTGATGGGCTTGCAGATTGCTTCTTTAACTTTCTTGAGTATTCTTGGGTAAAATTTGTCTGGTCCAGGTGATTTGCATATTTCAATTTCATCTATAACGCACATCACATGTTCTGCAATATCCATGCCAAGCAGACGTGGATACGGTTTGTCCTGGTGGGACAGGCTGCTCGTTTCTGCTGTTCTCAATAGTGAACACAAACGCAAAATAATCACTGAGGATGTCTGCCATTGTTCTTTCATCTGTTATTATCCCCCCCCACCCCCACTGCTGACTGGAGGGGGTCAATGGTGCTCTTGAGTACTTTTTTCCTTTATATATTTGAAAAATTCGTTAGGATTTGTTCTGCATTTAAAACCAATATACTGTTCTCGTAATTTCTTACTCTAATCTATCTGCGTGGCTATGTGTTGATTTGTATCTCCTACAAGTATACACATGTTTCTTGGCTGGCAAAATAATTTTGATATCAACATTCCACCATTCGGGGTTGGCATTACTTGAAGGTCGTTTATGGCGCATTAAGAGAAGAAAGAAGAAGAGGAGGAGGAGGAGGAGGAGGAAGAAGAGGAGGAGGATGGAAGAGTGTGCTGGAGGAGACGTAGTGAAGAAGACCCGTCTACCTCTTTTGTCTCGTAATCGAGTGAGGCGCTGCTTTGTGTCTGCAATTCGTTGAAATTAATCAACTTAGGGAGCTCCGTTAGGTGGCGTTGTCGTCAATGGATGGTACAATTCAAGGAAACGTTTAGGATGGCGTTGGCATACATTTAAATTGTCCACCGTGAACGTTTAATACGTTCACAGCGAACGTTTACGCCGTCTATGTGAAACGGTCGAGATCACTCTGGTCTGGATTTAAGAAACGT
>NC_134778.1:33273163-33275663 GCF_046742065.1 Oratosquilla oratoria | reverse complement strand
ATATATATATATATGTATATATATATACATATACATTATATACATACATACATGTATATAACAATATATATATATATGTATATATATACATATATATATACATATATATATATATATATATATATATATATATATATATATATATAGATATATATATATATATATATATATATATATATATATTGTTTGACAATGTAACAACCTACCTGATTGGAACAAAATCGAGATTTTACATAAGGGACTACAAAAGAAAATGTGAAAGGTGGTGGAAGCTGCACACATAAACATCCAAATAAGCAACAACAATAGAGAAGGATTTATATGCCTTTCCAAAGCAGCTAGGCTCTCAATAATTAACGCTCTGTAAAAAACCTGACACTCGAAGCTTGACGAGTTCTTCCTACTATAGGTATAAATTATGTGCTCATAAGAATAAAGGAGACTGCAAGAGACCATAAGGCCTACACTAGGCAGATCTGTATCCATCACCACCTGTCATCCTCATCCATAAAGTTGTCTAATCGTTTTTTAAAACAACTGATATTTTCAGCGCTTACTACATGGTTAGCCTACTAAGTTTATTCCATTCATCGACAACTCTATTAGTAAACCAATTTTTGCCTATTTTCTTCTTAAATCTAAATTTGTCTAGTTTATACCCATCACTGCGAGTCCTGCCCTATTGTTTTATTATGATGACCTTGTTTTCATCACCCTTGTTATAACCTTTAATCCACTTGTACACTTCTATTAGATCACCCCGCACTCTGCGTCTTTCCAGAGAGTGTAAGTTAAGGTACCTAAGCCTCTCTTTGTAAGGCAAATTTCTGAGTCCATGTATCATTTTTGTCATTCTTCTCTGTAATAATTCTAGTGAATTTATGTCCATCCTGTAGGACGGAGACCAAAACTGTACCGCATAGTCAATGATAGGTCTAACTATCGCTAGATAGAGTTTAAAAATTACCTCTGCACTTCTATTCGTTACCGTCCTAGCAATAAAACCTAATACTTTGTTAGCTTTATTTCTGACGCTAATTCACTGCTTCCTGGTTTTAAGGTCTGGACTCACTAGAACTCCCAAGTCCCTCTCGCACTCAAATTTGTCTAAAAACGTGTTATCTAAGCTGTATCTATTTTTGGGGTTGTGTAGCCCTACGTTTATCAGGCTACACTTAGAGATATTGAAGTTCATTTGCCATTTCACCGACCATGTTAACAATTTATTAAGATCATCCTGCAGAATCTCTGCGTCGTCTCCTGACCTAACAAGGCGCCCTATTTTAGTTTTGTCCGCAAACTTACTAACATCACTATTTATCCCATCGTCTAAGTCGTTTATGTACATAATGAACAACAAGGGACCCAAAACCGAGCCCTGGGGGACCCCGCTAGTAACATTGCCCCACCAAGATTTTATTCCATTTATGGTGACCCACTGTTTTCTGTTACTAATCCAAGCTCTAATCCATTCTAACACTTTTCCTCCTATGCCATGGGCTTTGATTTTATTTAGTAGTCTCTGGTGTGGCACCTTGTCGAACGCTTTGCTAAAGTCAAGGTAAATAACATCGTAATTATCATTGTTATCTGACGCCTTATATACTTTAGTGTAAAAGGGTAAAAGATAAGTCACACACGACTTACCATTGGAGAAACCATGCTGTGAATCACGAATTAAATCATGTCCTTCAATGTGTTCTCTGAGTCTATTTACTATTATTGATTCAAGCATTTTTTTTATAACCGATGTCAAACTGATTGGCCTGTAGTTGCATATAGACGATCTATCTCCCTTCTTAAAAACAGGAACAACGTTTGCCTACCTTCAAGCAGCTAGCACATTACCAGTGTCTACCGATTTATTGAATATTTCAGTTAACTGTTAGCAGATTTCAAATTTACACTCTTTAAGCATTCTTGGAAAAATTTTGTCTGGAGACGGAGATCTTGTAGCTTTAAGTCTTTCAATCTGCTTGACTACTTCTTTACTAATGCTGATATTAGATAGACTACTTTCTTCATCCCTTCTGAAAATCATGATGCATTGTACCGAGTCCTCCAAAGAAGGTCATAGAGACCGAAACGTTAGGACAATAAAAGTATTCTTAAGTCCATCTTCGTTTACCCTTCCCCACCTATCATTCTCTCATATATATATATATATATATATATATATATATATATATATATACAAATATATATATAGATATATATATATATATATGTATATATATATATATATATATATATATATATATATATATATATATACTTAAACTTAGAACCCACTGTCGGTGGAAAAAGATAAAAAAAAAATGGGATAATTGTTCCTGTATATTTCGACCACTCTCTGAGAGTGGTCGAAATATACAGGAACAATCATCTCACTTTCTATCTTTTTTCCACCCACAGTGGGTTCTAAGTTTGAATGTTACCAAAGTGTTACGATATTAGTGCAATCTAATATATAAATATATATATATATATATATATATAT
>NC_134778.1:33258163-33270663 GCF_046742065.1 Oratosquilla oratoria | reverse complement strand
CAACGTTTGGGAACTAATGAGGCGCTCGTTGAATTGCTAGTTTTAGATATCCACAAACACACAGTTAAAAATGAGAACGTGGGAGAGAAGGGGTGGAGAAAGAGAGAGAGATTGCGAGGGGTAAGACAGAGAGATATGGCAGGTGGGAGAGGAAAAGAGGAAGAGAAAAATATGGCGGGGGAGGGATGGAGAGAGAAAGAAAGAGAGGAGAGAGAGAGAGAGAGAGAGAGAGAGAGAGAGAGAGAGAGAGAGAGAGAGAGAGAGAGAGATATGGCGGGACGAGGAGAGAAGAGATATGGTGGGGGAGCAATGAAAGGAGGGGGAGAGATAGAAAATAGAAATATATATATATGGTAGTGGAGAGGATGAGAGAGATGGTGTGGGGATAGATAGAGATAGAGAGGTGGTGGGTGGGGGGAAGAAAAAGAGAGAAGGGAAGATAGAGCAAGAGAGATATATGGCGATGGACGAAAATAGAAAGAAATATGACGTGGGGGGGGAAGAGAGGGGTGGGAGAGAAAGAGAAATTTGGCGGGTAGTAGGGATACAGTGAGAGAAGGAAAGATATAGCGAGTGGGGGGAGAGAGGGTGGAGAGACAGAGAAGAGAGAGATGGGGGATGGGCACAGAAAAGGAAGGAAAAATAGAGGAAAGAAGAAAGAGGGCGAGAGAGCTACTCATCTCATGACAGCCTACGGGTTCCTGCCTCGAGACTCGAGTCACGGAATCAAGTTGCGCGCATCACGAGTGAGCACAAGTGACTTTCAGTAGAACTCGACTAATTCAACGGAGCTGGGCAAATTCCGTGGGGCCCGACTCACTGACTCGGGCCACTCTGGGCTGATTCGATAGGCCCCAGATAAGGCCGAGCTCACCACTCGCCACTCAAAGATTGGAGAATATATGGAAAAATCGATAAATATAAAATTATTTGTTTGTCTCACAAATGCAATTCTTATCTATATCATTGGATATCTCCTATCATTCTGAGTATTTTTTTTTTTTTCTATTGGCAAGGGATGCGGTGGAGAATAATCTAACCTAAAATCTTATGTTTAATGTCACGTTTCAGAATAACTCGTAAAATCAAAGCTCGCATTCTGGCACAACTTCCCGGCCTACTGCAGCATGCAGCCATGAAGGGTACTGACTCGGCGAATCGAGTGACTCAAGTGTCCGTTTCTCTTCAGAGAATCATGAAAATTCTAATCACTAATAAGAACGATTTTCCATCACTCGCTCACACTCGCGACAAGCCTGCTTGCTACCCACATTCCCTCCCGCTCCTCCATTTCTGTCACGAAGGCGGACCAAACGTTCAAGATTTCTTGGTTATATCTGACAGGCTATACCATGGGAAACACTAGTACCATGCCAAGTTTGATAAATCTATAAATTATAAGAATTAAAAGAAATTGTATGGACGTGTTGAATAATGACTGAAGTGCAACAAGGTGATGATTATATTCACACCGTACTTACCCCATCAACCGCCATTTGAATTTTCGTTACTTTATCTTGTCTAACAAAACTGTTCCATTTTCTTGTTCTTTGCAATTAGGAATATGACCTACAATCAAATTCAAGTTATTTAAGCAAAGAAACAAATCACTCTGTCAACACCGCGAACGACTTCATTCGACTGATGCCATTCGGTTAATTTCGGTTTGTTTACATGATTTTAATTGTTTTCCTTGACGCTTATTTCTTCTTCTTTTTTCGTGACTTCAGTAATGTTTGAGTAATACATATATTCATCCTTATTATTTCAATTATCTATTCTATTAATATTTACTATATTCATCATTATATTTCTGTAGTTCGGTTAAGAAAAAATAACTACTACAAGCAAAGATAGTTCCTCGATAGGCAATAGGCGTTGCCATATTGCTGGCACGGTTGAAATCTCTTCGTTAATTCGGTGAGGCGCCTACACTAGGAAGCGCCGAGCTGCCATGAAGCTGTCACCTCCTTTGGCCGATGTGTGTGGTGTTCCAGGACAACAATCAGACACTGAGAGCCGTTGTGAACGAAAATAAAGCATTACTTGGCACAACTAACTCACAATTAGATTTTTTTTACATAACGTCAGTTCAATGTCAGTCAAAATAAAAATATAGAACAATAACACCTTCGACTACGAAATGAAAGAAATATATATGATAAGCGATAACTTAATGAATGGTAAATGGTAAAAAACATATATAGACAAATAAACAATGAATAAAGAAATAAAAAACAAATAGATGCTAGTATGTATAAAAGGCAAAAAATAGACAACAAACAATTGATAAATATATACAGGAAAATAATGGATGTAGATAAATCAATAGATAAATAAATAAATCAGCGAATGAATATACTAATACACATGTAAAAAAATAAATTGGTGAATATGAATAAATAAGAAATTAATGCATATATAGATGAAGTAATGCATACACACACTTATACATACATATATGCATACATACATACATACATACATACATACATACATACATACATACATACATACATACATACATACATACATACATACATACATACATAAATTACATACATACTTATACAAAGGCTTTTTCCCCTTACAAAGAAGGTAGCCAAAAAACAAAGGCATAAAAACCATTCCCACCCATTTCATCCCTAATACACTCCACTCACCTCCACCCTCTACCCTCCCTCTTATCTTAGCACCTCCTGGATGACGGGTCATCCCTGCATCTTGTCCACTGCCCTGGGTCAGAAGCAGTGACTCAAGACACAGCACATCCACAGCAAGGCCGCTTCATTAAATCGGCGACCCCCTTCTCCGTCCCCTCATGCAGAAAAGGAGAAGACGGGGAGAAATCCCTTCGGGCTGCGTCAAATTTTTCTCATACATACTACCTCACCCCCCATCCCCCCCATCCATTCCACCTCATGCATCACAGCATCATCCATATACAACCATTTTCCATTCACCCCTGTCTTCTGTCCTCTCCCGTCCTTCCTCAACAGACATTGCCCTCTTCCCCAAAGCCCCCTTCACCCCATCCATCCATCTCATCCGAGGTCGCCTCCTCATGTTCACTCCCTCCACATCTTTCCATATGTCCAAACCATCCCAATACTCTTTCATCCACACTGTCTCCCAACTCCCTTTCCACCCCTGTTCTCCTCCTCACCTCCTCATTTCTCACTTTATCAAGCTTAGTAACCCCTATCATACTTCTCAGACACCTCATCTCAAACACATTTAAACTCTTCTCTCTTCCTCTCTTATGTTCCATGTTTCTGCCCCATACAGTGCTGTCGGCACAATCACTTCTTCATACAATCTCGTCTTAGCATCCATTCCCAGATGTCTATTTCTCATTACACTTTTTAATCCACCAAGGCATTTACTCGCTTCTCTCAATCTACATTCTACCTCCAGCCCCACTCCTCCCTTTCCTGCCACATTCGCACCCAAGTATCTAAAACTATCCACTTCCTCCAGTCGCTTATACATACATATACATAAGGACAGTTTCCCCCGTATAAAAGAGTGTCCCAACAAGACATACACCCACCCTTCGCCTGTCCCACGTCCATCCAACACCTATATGTTGTCTGTTTTCTCTTAGCTCCTCGTGGATGAAGGTGCTATCCCTGATTCCCGCCACACTACTTGTTTCAGAGGCAACGCAGCAAGACACAGCACCTCCACAGAAAGGCCAGAGAGCCAAAATTGTATCTCCACCGCTTCATTACATGGTGACGTGACGCTCTTCCGCCTCATCCACTCCAGTATTGACAGATCAGAAAAAAAAAATCCCTGCGTGCCGCATCCATCCATCCACCATTATTCACTCACACTCTTTCAACTGCTGAAATGAATATATATTTGACGGATATTTCTCCTGCATGAAATTCTGTTTATTTTTGTAATGATTTAATGAACGAGTTTATGTCGGGAGGATGCAGGAATGGTTTCTCGCCGTGACTTAGTTGGCAACGTCCATGTCTCGTAATTTAAAATCTAGGGTTTGTATCCTATAGGAAGATCCACACGCGCGCACGCTTGCGTAGCGCGCGCGCGTGTGTTAGTAGGCCTAGAAATTATATATTTCAAGCAATCTTTTTGTGAAAACCAACCACACCAACGTACAAGATCTTTTATATTGTCTTCTATTTTATTATAATACATTTTTTATTACATTGATCAAATTAAAAATCAGATTCACATAGATCGTACAACGTTTCGGTTGTTCCTCTAGACATATTCAGGAGAATAACTCAATGAGGCAGATCAACGTCGTTTACGAAGTTACTTACCTTACGAAAGATTGTGATCTTTAGTTTTTGAGTAGAAAGAAACGTTGTTATGACTACAAACACAAGCAACAAGAAAAATTAACTAACATCACCAAGGAAAGCCCAGTACTTGACATATCCAATCTACGAAGAACCCCACACCTACGTGAGACAGGATTGTAGCCAATGTAAAAATAGATAAACACTGTCCTAATGTCAATACATTCTCGATATGTGAAGCATTAATTATATCTAAAGCTCTACCAAAGGAAAGTATACAAACTCGTAACTATAATAAACTAGATTTATGCCACAACACTTTCCTTCTTAATCTGTCCACTGTCCCTCCTTCTGTTTCCTCGTTCTTTTTTTCCCTCCTTCTTCTTATTCTTCTATCTTTCTTTCTCCTTTTACTCATTTTTCCTCCTTCTCCACTTCCTTTTTCTCTCAATTCTTTGATTCTTCACTTCCTTCTCTTCCTCCATTTCTTCTTTTCTTCCTTTTTCTCTTTATTCTTTCCCTTTTCTTTCTGTACTCTCCTGCTTCCCCCTCTACTGTTCTTCCTCGTTCCCTTTTTGTAGGCATTTCTTTCTTATCTATTTCCTTTCCTCCCTCTTTCCTCCTTTCATGTGACCCTCCTCCTGTCATCTTCTTACAAAAGAAAAATATTTACCAAATAATTGGAATTCACTGATCTTAATAGGCCGAAAGATTCTTTAAGCGATATGTAATAAGATTTTCCGTCTTCCAGACCGCGCGCGCTGCCGAAGAGAGGGTCAGAATGGAGAGACCCGGAGGCTCTCCTTCAAGGACCAGGGTTTCACAGCCGAGATCGAAAGACTGAATTTTGAAACGAGAAGTAGGTTTCTTTAACCCAAAAGTCTTAAGATTTTTTCTTTCTTTAACAGTACAAACCTTTCTTAGATTCAAGGGGCGGTAATAGTGTTTTAATCTATATATTTTCAAGGACCTAATTGTTTCTCTTTCCATGAATCTTATCATTTTTTCTATGACTTACCTGTCAGTTTCCACAGTGCTTCCCACCTAGTCAGTAAACTGATACTATGCAGTAAGCGTTTGAAAACATCCTGTCGTAAATAAAGGATTATGTTCACCATATGTCGCAATGCAATACCGCTCGTCGATAGGTATCCAACTGAGAATGCCACTCCAAAGGCTAGACATATTCGACTGTGAACACTGATTTTTTTTTTAGGGGGGGGGATCATGTCTGATGATTTAATTCAGTCTCCGGGTGGTCAAATATATTTTTTGATATATCGAGAGACTACTTCGTTTCGAGTGTTCACCTGAATAAATTTGTCTTCCATGTCTTGGAATAAAGAAAACGAATAACCGTGTAGATCTTAATGAAGAAGTTCTTAGTTTGGAGTCCATTGATCCAATCGAGATCAAAAGAATTCATGAAATGGAACTACACCCCGATAACTAGAGACAGAAATCCTTTGACCATGTTTAATCTTAAACTAGTTTCCAGGAAACTAAAATCTAGCAATACTCCGTAGGAGTCAAGTTCCTTACAGTCGCCCAGAGTGAGTTAACCGAAAGAGTTTCATATGATTAAATGGTAACCCTCTTACGACGAAGGTGGGGAGCCTACTACGCCAGGAAGTGCTGAGTAGCTGCGACCGAAACCGTCACCTTTGCCCTATCATGTACTTTGTGGACTGTTGGGGGTAAGTAACAACAGTCACTGCTTGGAATTGGAGAAGACCTCGGGATTCGAACCCATAACTAAGCAAATACGGAGGGTTTCTCCCAATTGAATGGAACTGTCTGGCATTAGAGAAAATATATCTTTTAAAAGTTCACGTGCAATTGAATAAAATTACCTGGCGGAAGCCAGAATAGAAAAAAGATGAATGGAATCATCTGCCGTCTATCAGAAGTAGAGTAATACAGAGCGCCATTGATCTGAAAGGTTAAAATGTTGATTGTGGATACAGAGAACTTCCTCCAAGATCGTGGAAACCACCCTCAGGAGCTGAGACCGACAGAGACACACCATCAGCCCTAAGTAGGTCGTCCACATCATCCGCTCAGAATCCGAATGACTTCGAACGAGGCGGTTACGCCGGGATCTAACTGCCGAAGTTCTCCGAGAGCTGGACCTAATCACGAACTCAAAGACCCATTTCGGGTCATTAGACAACGCAAAGACGCGAGACACCGTCAATGTCCGAAGTTTCGACGGTGCCTGTTCTCTTCCTCGTCCTTCTCCTTCTCCTCATGAGGTTCCTCTCCATCTTCCTCCTTCTTCGGCTTCTCCTCCTCGTCCTCCTTCTCCGGTCGTAAACAGGTAACGCACCGGAGGTCTCTTCGTGGAGTCCTCCAGCCAGTACCCCTTCCCGAGAACACGTCCACCTTTAATGATCATCAAAGATAACCAGATTGTCAGAGTTCGGGAAATTCTCCCCCCCCCTTGCCCCCATTCAACCTCTCCCTATCCTCTACCTCCACCTCTCCTCCCGAAGGAGAAGGTGCAGAAGAGTTTCTTTAGGCCTTTAACGAACTCCCGATCAGGCCTTAACGAAGTCTTAGCAACTTACTCGTTGTTAGCGCGAAGCCTTAACGGTCCCTGACAGACTCGCTCTACCCCAAAAGAGAGAAAGACACGTGACCTGGGGACACGTGACAGAAGATGACTGGGACCGGTGTTTAAGTTAAGGTCTCTTTAGTGTGCCTTTCCTGAATAAAATAGTCTTGTTCTGAATAAAACCAGTGATTTTTAACCCTTTGCATTTCAAGACAGTGAGTCAGACAATATGAAGGCTGAAGCATGTTATCAGTATCTAGTGATAAAAAAAATAAAAAAACGAATGGTAGGAATGTGTTCATAAGGTAAAGGAATATTGATTTATTTCTTTTATTAACAAAATTTCATCGTTGATCATAGTCTTTAAATATCATTATAGTTTTGGTACATATCCGTTATCTATACTGAAACAAGATGTCATTGTTTGGGGAAGTATTGATCCAGGTTACACATACAGACGATACATCTAACATGCTCCTAACAAAACAAACCTACGATAAATCTGGACCCATCTAACAAGGTAGACTTATGATAATATCTAACACACTTCTGACAACAATTTTACGATAAATCTAACATGAATCGAACAAACCTAAGATGAATTTAATTCGCTTCTAACACAATAAACGTACGATAAATCTAACACATTTCTAACACAGCAAATCTACTATAGAACTAGTATACTTCTAACACGGCAAGTCTATGATGAATTTGATAAATTTCTAACAGAGCAAACTTACGACGAATCTAACACGTTTCTAACATGTTTCTAATACAACAAATTTATGATAAATCTAATACTTCTATTAAACATTTAAAACACAGCAAACCTAGAATAAACCTAACACGTTTCTAACACAACAAAGCAAACTTACGATAAACCATACACATTTCTAACAGAGCTAGTTGTGCAATATAAACACAAAGGAACTTTTTTGGCCCAGCGATGAC
The DNA here is from genome assembly GCF_046742065.1 of Oratosquilla oratoria. Lineage (NCBI taxonomy): Eukaryota > Metazoa > Arthropoda > Malacostraca > Stomatopoda > Squillidae > Oratosquilla > Oratosquilla oratoria. Next base: position 33,262,878 of record NC_134778.1, on the reverse strand, counting down.
GTGGCAAATGTGTGTGTGTGTGGAGGGGTTGGCTTTTTGGCTTCTTCGGCGAAGAGAAATGTGGACGTGGACGCCAAGAAAAAGCGTCCTTGCTGCTGCTGCCAAGTTTGTTATTGGCAGCTGCAAGGAGGTCCTTCCCCTGCTGAGTAAACGGTATCGAGCTGGAGATTTAGTATTTGGTCGGAAGTGGCCAGTGATTCTATCCTTAGGGACGATATCTTGCCCGAGAGGAAGTAGCTAAGTCGGAGAGGAAGTAAAAAAGAGGTATATGTCCATTTCATCTCTCTCTAAAAAAATCACTTTGACAACAATCCTTACTGATTTTATTCAAGCTAATGCCAGCTGGGTTTTTTCAGATGACTAAACATGATTGTATGGAAAGTATTTTGGTTAAGATGGCCTCCTTCACAGACTATTCTGCCAAATGTCATATTCATTCATTTACCTTACTGAATGGAATATCATGTTTTCTCCCTCCGATTTCTCTTTGTCATCCTCCTCCTACTCCTCTTTCTCTTTATCTTCCTCCTTCTTCTCCGCCTTTTCTTCCTAATTTTCCTCTTCTTCCTTTTCTTCTTCCTCCCATCCTCCTCCTCTTTTTCCCTTCTTATTCTTTTCTTCATTTTTATCTTTCTCTTAGTCTTCTTCTACGTTATTCTATTCCTCTCCTCCCTGGTACTTCTCCCAATTCTTTTTTCTCTCTTCCTCCTCCTCCTCTTCCCCTTACTCCTTCTCCTTCTCTTTCTCCAGCCCACCTCCCGGCCATCACCCTCATTTTCCTTCTCAGTCTTTGATATCTTTATCATCTTTCCTACTTTACTATTCCTTTATTCATCCTCTGGATTGCATCCCGAGCCACTAACCCATCATCCGCTCTAATGTGACCCAGCACTGGATTTGCATACCATCCGACCCGAAATCCATCTCTCGTGTCTATCTTAATGCGATCTTATGTTCGCCAAAGGTCTTTTATCAACTTACTGGCATCGCAAGGCGTTGGTCGACATAGTATGTTATGGCTGGAGAGAGTGATGTAGAAAGGGTGAAGGTCCAGGACAGTGTAGAAATCTTTCATTCATTTAGGTTCCAATTGAGTTTTTCTCGGGGAGAATTGTAGGAGCATGTCAGAAGAAGGTAACCAACGTTCACTGCTAGGAATCGAAGAGGAATGCGGGATTCGAATCCACAACCAAGTGAATACGAAACCAGCACTCTTCCGATGGTGTCACCAGCGCATGGAATATTACCAAGCTTGCATATTGTTACAAATCGTACGAGTACTTTTGACTTGCAACATAAAATATTCTAAGATTATATGAATAACTCCTGAGACCCTATGCCTTTGGGATTATTTACTCACAGAATAAAATTGAAGGTCGCCATTCAATTTTCCGTCATCATGAAAGTTTAAAAACAGGAATAACAAGACATATAATTAAATTAAGGATTTACAAACAAATTCTAAGCATGATTTCAAGTTCTTAAACACAATTTCTAACGGGGGTGAAAGAAAAATAGTTACCAAGAGATTCACTGTCCAGGCTTCCCGCGTCACTGCCATAGACTTCACACGTAATATTCTAATCAATAGCTGAGTTAAAATATATAAACAGAAGGAGGAAGGACTTACATCAACATATCAGTCCCCACCGCCACGTCCTCCCAATGGGACTCCCTAAATCTTTCTCCTCTCCCAAACACGTAGAGCACCCATTCCTCCAATACAAAATCATCCCTGATTGGCTCATAGAAACTGCGTCTATGGAGTTTGAACCTGATTGGCCAAGACAGACTGAACGTATTTGCACGCACGCTAGCGAAGCTACTTTTGCAAATACGACGAAAACGTATTACACAATACCTTGAACTAATACATAATTTATATTCCATCAAAAGAAAGACATAATAAATTTGGTTTGGCATGTTTACAGAATAGTACACAAAAATAATAAGGCAGCTTACAGGGCTAAACATGATTCAATAGAATATTAAGACGTCGACCCAAAACGTTTGGATATTTCCCTACGCGTGACGTCCAGAACATAACGCTCAATTCTAGTGCGTTGGATAACTGACATATATATATATATATATATATCACTCTTAACTCACTTATTTTACTTTAGTATGCGAAGTCCCATAGTCGTGTTTAACAAGCTTCGCCACACTCTGCGGTCTCCTGCTGATGATTTCCAGTCATCAATCTCGGATGCCAACAACTGGACGTCTTTCCGGATGCTATCAGTCCATTGATTCCGCAGCCTGCCAAGAGGCCAGGTTCCCTGCACCACACCATTCATAGTGATCTTTGTTATTCGTTCGTCAGATATTCTTGCGCAATGTCCAGCTCTAGACGTCTTGATCCTGTTACATCTTGTATAAAAGGCTAGCTTGTTATTTGCCCAAGATCGAAATTGTCTTTTTTCCCAGTGACTGTTTTCGGGATGGTATACGCGTCCGAGTATTTTCCTTAAAATTCCATATATATATATTTTTATATATATATATATATATATATATATATATATATATATATATATGCATATATTATCTAATATATATACATATATATATACTGTATATACATATATACATATATATACATATATACATATATATATACATATGTATATATACACACACACACACACACACATATATATATATATATATATATATATATATATATATATATATATATGTACATATATACACATATGTATATATACATATATCAACCACAATTAATTTTAATTCTAAGCCATCGACATCGAGACTCTTGAAGGCATGCATGCCAAAATTGATACGTGGTATAGCTAAAGACTCGAACCTACGCTAACACGTAACAAGTGACAGTGAGTTAACCGATTGCACTATCAAGATACATATATATATATATATATATATGCATATATATATATGTATATATATGTATATATATACATATATATGTATATATATATATATGTATGTATATATATGTATATATATACATATATATTTATATATATATTTATTTTTATATATATATACATATATATATGCATATATATGTATATATGTATATATATATATATATATATATATATATATATATATATATACATATATATCAAGGAATACTATTACACAGGACGTGCGCACCCAGATTCCTGGCTTCACTAGCGGAGGCCATTGCTTTCTTTATAACTTAACATTTTATATTGGACAAATATATCAAAACTAGAAACCTAACATTGTATATTGGACATATATATCAATTATTGACTTATTCAATGCAGTATAAGTTAATATAAACTTTAATAGTGAAATATGAAACTATTTTTAAGGCACTGTTATGCTTTCAAACGGCAATTTTAGCCGGACTTAACAGGTATTATTGTATGAGGTTAGTGGACACCAGAGTTGGTGATTTTTTTTTTCTTCAAAAATTATAAATAATAGATTTTTTTTTATTTAAATCAGATTTATTTGATTTAAATAGAATTTCTTTATAGATTTTAAATATTGTGGGATTGCTATCTGATATGCGATCTGATTGCTAAAGGACATTTTTAGCATATCAATATAAGGAGAAATGTTATATATACTTGCCACAAGTATACAAGGAACGGTATAACATGTAGTATATATCACTGTGCAGCCCACAACAAGTTTCAACAAGATTCTTGTTGAACCTTGTTCTAGGTAAGCAGCTTCTCACTGAGTCAGTTTCTACTTTGGACTCAACCAGGAAGGATGTCTTCTGGACCTGGCAGAGTGGTTCCTTCAGGCAAAAAAAAAAAAAAAAAAAAAAAAAAAAAAAAAAAAAAAAAAAAAAAAAAAAAAAAAAAAAAAAAAAAAAAAAAAAAAAGATCCAGTCTGGAATTATTTTGAAAAAACTACCAACAACTTCTGGCAAAGGATACCGAGCTAAATGCAAAGAATGCAGCCAGGAACTACAGGGCATTGTGTCAAGATTAAAATCTCACGGAAATAAATGCCAAGGTCAGCCACACCATACAGAAGAAGAAATTGATGACCCAGGTAAATAATTTTACTTATATTGTGTGCATTTCTCCCTTTTCATACCCAACTATATAAATTTGGTGAACAATGGAGAGCATGTGCAATAGAAATGTGAAGTTCTACAGAGATGATACTTCAACTTCATTACTTCTTAATTTGGGTAATGACTATATCACTATAATATACTGTATCCACTCAACTTTGGGGCCTAGATGATTGTTATTCATTTCAATCAACACTGTGTAATATATTTTCATAGGTTCCATTGGAATTCAGTCCACATGGGATTCAGCCCAAAAGGATTTAGCCTAACCTAACCTAACCCATTATTTTTAGTGAATCTAAAAGTGGACTGAATGTTGTGTGTGCTGAATTCCAAGCCCACCTATTTCATATCCTATTAGTTATTTCCAAATAATTTAGTGGCTTGTGTGAATATGATCATTATCTAGAAAAATAACTACTGTACTCAAAAGTACCCCAAATCACACTGTATTCATTAATTTATTTGTTCATTTATATATTATGCAATATGTTTACATTTTCTGTTTCTATTTCAGGATCTGTACCAAACAGCTTCAATCCTTTCATCATCGGCTCCACTTGAATTATCTGCAAACCTGACTCCACCATTAAAAAGGTCACTATCAGACTCCTCCACAGGCGCCATTTCTGCTAAATCATTTTCATCTAAAAGAAAGTCATCA
>NC_134778.1:33248163-33253163 GCF_046742065.1 Oratosquilla oratoria | reverse complement strand
GCCAGCCGCTACTTGTTCTGCCAAATCGTCTGTCACCGCTATCTGCCGCTCGACTGCTGCCAACCGCCACTTGATCTACCAGATCGTCTGCCACCGCTGTCTGCCGCTACCGTCGCTGCCTGCCAGGTCTGCCGGCCAGGTCAACTGCCGAATGCCAATTCGACTGCCTACACACTCGTATACTATAGGTATTTACTGCTATGTGCCTGCCAGATCGACTGCCGCCATTTGTCTGCCAGATCGCCTGCCGCCGCTGCCTGCTAGTTCGCCTACTAGATCTGCCGATTGCCAGTTCGACTGCCTACACTCTCGTCTCTCACAGGTATTTGTCGCCAATTGTCTGCCAGATCGACTGGCACTATTTGTCTGCCAGATCGGCTACCGCCGCTGCCTACCAGTTTGCCTACCAGGTCTGCCGTCTGCCAGATCGACTGCCGTCGCTGCCTGACAGGTCGTCTGCCGACTGCCAGTACGACTGCCTACATTCACGCCTACCACGGGTATCTGCCGTTACTTGTCTACCAGATTGACTGCCGCTACGTGTCTGCCGGATCAACTACCGCAATTTGTCTGCCAGATCGCCAGCCACCGTGACTGTCAGTTTGTCTATCAGAATTAAATATAAGGATGAATCAACACAGATATAGTATAAGGACAGGCCAAATGTCTAGTGGAGTTTTTGTCCATGTAAGGGACACAAACCAAAGCATTGACTGGGACAATGTTAAAAAGATTGTTGTTTGTAATTCTGTTTTAAAAAGGAACATCATTGAGTCCAGTTTTATAAAGAGCAATTTTTTTAAGCTAGATCATTTTATAATTAATAGGATAATAAAGCTGTACCATGGCTCCTAATTGTGCCAGATGTCCCGTGGACTTTTCGGCCGCATGGTTATGCTCTTTTGTATTTGCTGTTTTATTGCTCTATTATTACTATTATCATTATTTCCATGTGTATATGAATGTGTGTGTATATATAATGTCTGAAGGTTTTATGTGGCTGTAACCTTCCCCAGTTTTCTTATTTCTGTATAATATTGTGTTCCATTTCTCTTTCTTGTACTCTGAGGATGTCGTAATAGACGAGAATGTTTAGCATTCCGAACTTTATTTTCCGTGTGGTTTCTGAATGATAATTTAGTCACGCGTTTTTATGGTTATTTTTGCAATATACATACATATATATATATATATATATATATATATATATATGTACACACACACACACATACACACACATACACACACACACACACACACACACACACACACACACACACACACACACACACACACACACACACACACACACACACACACACACATACACACACACACACACACACACACACACACACACACATATATATATATATATATATATATATATAAATATATATATATGAAGACATCCTGACAGGTTGTACATTAAAGGATCTGGGTATATGGCATTCGATCCTTCCATGTAAGGCCTTGGATCTTTTGGAGACACGAGATATGAAAGTGTTCCAATTGTACTAGATGACGTCGATAAGTGGTCCAAGTCTCAGTACCAAACAGCAATGTGGAAATGCATACTGTTTTATAAACCTGGATTTTGGTTGTTAATTCCATGTGTTTGTTGTTATAATATTCGGAACTTAGTGTGCCAAAAGAACGTGATACTCTGTTGATTTTGTCAATGACGTCATTGTCAATTTTTGTGGTAAAAGAAACAATGCTGCCAAGGTTCTTAAAAAAAGGGCTTAGTCTTGAGCTCAGCTCCATTGGTATTAAAGGAGGCTATGTTTTGATTTTGATTGGATAACTGGGCTATAATTTCAGTTTTGCTTATGTTTATTTGGAGTCCAAATGCTTGATAGATGTAGGATAACAAATTCAATAGACGTTGCATAGAGTCAGCAAGGGCGGCATTATCTGCATACTGTAAGTCCACTACCTGTTGTGTGGTTGTTTTGGTGTGTGCTTGGAGTCTTCAGATGTAAAATAGACTCTCGACCAGTCGGTATTCTATTTTAACCCCGTCTTCCTCTCTTAGTGTAGTCTGTAGGACCTTAATTACTACGGATATAGAAAGGTTGAAAAACACTGGAGCCAAGACGTCCCCCTGCTTTACCCCCACTTCTACAGGAAAAGGTGTTTATTCCCTGCCGCTAATACTAACTTTTGCTTTCATGCCTGAGTGAAACAGCTGAATTAACTTGATGAACTTCTTTGGTACTCCGTATTTCAGTAGGATTTTCCAGAGAAGCTCCAGGGGCATTGTGTCAAAAGCCTTGGTTAGATCAACAAAGACTATAAAAAGATCTTTGTTCTGTTTGAGACATTTCTCCTGGATTTGTCTTAAAGAAAACACCATATCAGTGATTCCTCTCTCCTTTCTGAAACCACAATGGGACTCAGGCAGCACCACATCGGGCGCATGATTCACCAGGCAGGAGAGCATGATTCTGGCTGATACTTTGCCGGCCATTGAGAGGAGGAAAATGCCGCGGCTATTGTTGTAGTCATTCCTATTTTCTTTGTTCTTGTAGATAGGGATGATTGTAGCGTCAATTCAGGATTTAGGGATTTGGTTCTCTTCCCACAGGGTCTGAATAAACTCCAATAAACATAACTTTAGATGGTAACCTGCTTGTTTCAGAATCTCCCCAGGGATTTCATCGGGACTACAACTTTTGTTATATCTCAAGTTTTTAATAGCACTAATCAATTCGCGCATTTGTGGAGGTCTGTTTAAGTTATGAATGACTAAAAGATTTGGTAGGTCATCAAGATTTTCCTCATCATACAAGTTTTGATGATTCAACAATACTCGGAAGTGTTCGGCCCATCAATTAAGTGTCTTTGTCTTCTCTTTGTATATTGTTTAGCCATCAGCTGACAGGATAGGGCAAAGGATGTTTTTCCTAGGCCCATGGATGGTTTTCAGGACATTATAGAACTCTTGCATGGTGTTGTTATCGGCAAAGGCTTGCGTGTAAACATTGAGGCCATGATTGCAAAACGATAGCTTTGCTGGCTTTGACACATTATTTGCATGCCAGAGGAACGACTGCAAAGAAAAATACTCTATGGACTATTACAAAACAGCCACCGAAGACTTCGTGGCCCAAAAAAGGATCACATAAAATCGACATTAAAGAATTCCTGTTAACACCCCCCGAACCTTGAGGCCCTTGCAAATATCCGCACCACCTGCAAAGGAAACATCAAGTAAGGGGTTGCTGTCATGAAAATGGACCACACAAATCAATGTGCTCTAAAAAGACAACGGCGACGTGCCAATAAAGAAGACCCTGCTGCACCGAACCACTAGTGGATATGTCCAACGTGTGGGAAGATGTGCAGCTCAAGAATTGGACTAGTAAGCCACAAGAACGCTCACAGACGGCGGGGGCTACAACAACAACCATAACACCTCATCTTTCATCGCATCATCCTAGGAAGAAATGAAAGTCGTCATCGGCTACGATGGACTGCAAAAAGAAAAAGTATATACATATATATATATATATATATATATATATATATAAGTATATATATATATATATATGTACATATATACATGTATAAGTATATATATATATATATATATATGTATATATATATATATATACTTTACATAAAATCAAATCAGCCATCCTGAGCCCACTGCTGAACAAAGGCCTCCTTCATAGCATACTATGATTCACATGACCGCGCCAACCTCTGCCACGTCATTCCGGCAAATTTCTCTATCTCGTCTCTCCATCTTCTCTCTAGTTTTCCTCTTCCCCGTTTCCCATCTCGCGGCGTCCACTCAGTAACACACTTGCCCCATCGGTCATCAGGCGTTCGCACTAACTTAACTGTCCAAATCCACATCCTCTCTTTTACCGCCTCCACTCTAGAATGCTCTCTCACCCAACTTGCTCTCTTTCGGTCTCTCATCATTATTCCCATCATTGATCTCTCCATTCTCCTCTGTGCAGTCCTTAGCTTTGTCTCCATCGCCTTCGTCAGTTTCCAAGTTTCACACCCGTAGATTATTGCTGGCAGAATGCATTGCTTGTAAATTTTACGTTTCAAATATGAAGATAGACAGCCTCTCACGATTTCATTATACTTACCAAACACTTTCTACTCGATTGTAATACGTTTTTTATTCCATTATCATGATCTTTGGCTACTTTCACCATCTGGCCTAAATAATTATAATCTTCAACTTCTTCAAGACTCTCACCATCAATTATAATCTCCTTACTTTGAACTTTCGTGTTGAACATTACTTTGGTTTTACTCTTATTCATTTTAAACCTACTTTGAGACTTTACTTGTTCAGATCACTCAGCATATCTTGGAAGCCCTTGGCTCTTTCTAAAATAAGAATAATGTCATCCACAAATCTTAGGTGTTTAAAATGTTCACCATTAATCTCCAAACCTTTCTCTTCCCAACTAAACCTTCTGAAAATCTCTACCAAGCAGTGTCGTCAGCAAACAACAACTGGTTATTTCCCACTTTTCTCCATTTTCTTTAACTATCTCCAACCCCTGACCCACTACCCTTGCATTCACCTCTTGCACCACCCCATCCATGTATAGATTGAACAGCCAGGGCGACATAACACACACCTGACTAAGCCCCACCTTTACCTCAAACCCTTTACTCTCTCCATTTCTAATCCCAACACAAGCTCTACTACTCTCGTAAAAACTCTTGACTGCTCCTAACAGCTTTCCTCCTATCCCGTATATCTACAATACTTCCCACAGTGCCTTCCTGATTACCCTGTCATAAGCCTTTTCCAAATTCATAAAACCCCAAAAACATCCTTACCTTTTCCTATAGCTTTCTCACATATCTGTCTTACCACAAAAATCTGAACTACACAACATCTACCTGTCCTAAATCCACACTGTTCCTCACCAATTACTCCCTCTGTTCCTCTCCTAACCCTCTCAATCAAGACCCTCCCATAAGCCTTCCCACCTACACTCAACAAGCTGATCCCTCTG
>NC_134778.1:33235663-33243163 GCF_046742065.1 Oratosquilla oratoria | reverse complement strand
CCGCAAACCCAAGGTTGAGAACCCCTATGTTAGTGCTTCAGGACTCATGAGTCAGACAAACAGTTTTTGAAAACCTCATTTTTTTTTTTCCCACTGAGAGGCTACGGACTTCAGAGTTCAGGAGAATTTAGGCTACAAAGTGTCCGGGTCTTCGGGCTTAATATTTATCAGGCAGAACAACATCTAATTAGTTCTCCATTTTTTTTTTTTATTAGAAAAGTACTATGTGCCTGTAAACGGTAAGACTTACTGGATAATACAAAATTTCATTGTGTTACTATTTATCAGCTAATTGGTTTTGAGCGCTGGTGGAATAATCGAAAGCGTGCTGGTCTTGCATTCGTTTCTTGTGAGTTCGAATTCTAGACTTCTATCTGATTCCCAGCAGTGACCTGCCCCAGCAGTCGAAGCGCATAATAAGGCAAAGGTGACGGCCTCGGCCGTAGCAATTCAACGCCTCCTAACGTAGGCTATTCACCACCACCTTAAATTTATTTTACTATAGGACTACCGTCATGTACAAGATTAGAATATCGTAGATTTGAATTTTGAGAGACTTCGGAGGTTTGCATAAAATTTAGAAATAGAGAAAAGAAAAAATAGCTTTTAAGGTTTTAGGACCACAGGGTGAGACTCAACATCAGTCTTTGACAGTCATGGTTATTAGAAGCTTTTGGCGAATCTAAGACTAAGATATTTTAAAGACTTTAAACGTCAAATACTTTGAATTTTTTTGAACTTCAAAGGTCTCATAGTTGATAAGTCTTGAAGAGATAAGATCCTAAATACCTCAAAAATTGTGAATTTGCAGGTTACAAGAGCTTTAAAATTTAAAACCTTTCGAGGATTTAGGTTTCAAAAGTTTGGAAAGCTCCTTGGTTGAGAGACTTAGAAAACTACAGGCCTAAAAGGGTTCAAGAGGTTTGAGTTTGGAACCCCTATAATTTGAGTCTTCAAATTCGAAGTTTTTTAACTTCATCGGCTGGGCTATAGATGATTAATTTGGTCTCTATTCGTGAAAGTTAAACTATTGGCTGTAATAAATTAGATTTAATTTTCATTCTAGCTTCCACCTGAAGGCTTCATTCATTTGAGAGGCAACCCTCTGATACTCAAAGAAGTGAACCAGTTTCTAGTTGAGATTTTTATTACAAAATTCAATTAATATTTATTCACAAGGTTAATGCTAATGTAATGTGCGTGCGCGTGCGCGTGTGTATATATATGTGTGTATATGTGTATGTTTGTGTGTGTATATGTGTGTATGTGTGTGTGCACTGTGCTTGTTTGTGTGAGCGTGGCTATGTGTTTACAATTTCTCTTATCCCAGTTCTGCTAAAGTCCATCTTCTACGGAGAAAAGTGACGTCATCAAGAAGGGGACGGTAGAGGAGGAGAAGAAAGAGGAAGAGAAGGATGAGGAGAAAAGGAGAAGGAGGAGGAGGAAGAGGAGGAGGAGGAGGAGGAGGAAGAAGAGGAGGAGGAGGAGGACCTACTGTAAACGTCCTTCTCGTGTGTTCATCATGATCCACTCGACTCCTGAAGAATGAATTAATGCGGAATCCTACTTCGCATCGGGCCGGAAGAGCTCATCATCGACTTTTGAAGAGAGCTGCAACATCGTGTAATGAACTCCACCAGAAGGCGGATAGCACGAAGAAAAGCAAAAGAATAGAAGGGGAGACCTCTTCTTCTTTGTCACTGTATCATTATAAGGAGTCCAGTGAAAAAGACTATAGTGTTACTATACACTGGATAGGCGTTAATTCATTTTCACCTTAACATAGAAACCTTCTTTGATATTATACCAGAGTCCTCATGAATCCAGGTAGAAAATCCATCTTGAGTTCAAAATTGCACGAAAACTTCCTTTGGTTCAGACATGAAGCTCGAAGTAAATGAAACCAATGGCCACGTAAACACGGCAAGAACAAAGATACAGGACACTCTGAATTACGAGATGTAATGAGATATGAAGGTTGAAAGCATAACCCCGATTCCAGATACCAGAGCAGTAGCTCACATCTTATGGGTTGGCGCATTGTCCTGGACAAAACATAGTCCTGATTAAGACTCTTGGACCCTTGTACCCCTAGACCCTTGGACCCTTGGACCCTTGGACCCTTGGACCCTTGGACCCTTGGACCCTTGGACCCTTGGACCCTTGGACCCTTGGACCCTTGGACCCTTGGACCCTTGGACCCTTGGACCCTTGGACCCTTGGACCCTTGGACCCTTGGACCCTTGGACCCTTGGACCCTTGGACCCTTGGACCCTTGGACCCTTGGACCCTTGGACCCTTGCGTCAGCGAACCAAGGGATCCAAAGAGCCTGGGACCATGGGACCATGGGAACCTTGAAACCTGGGACATTGAGACCTTGGAACCCTGGGACCTGGGACCTAGGACCTAGGACCTGGGATCTGGGACCATTGTACCTTTGGATCATTGGACATTTGTACCCTGGGAACCTGGGACCTGGGACCCTAAGACCATGTGACCCTGGGACCCTGGGACCCAGGTACCCTGGTACCCTGGGACCTTAGGACCTTGGTACCCTGGAACCCTGGGACCCTGGGACCCTGGGACCCTGAGACACTTGGACTTTGATACCATGGAATACTGGGAACCTGATACTCTAGGACCTTCGGACCCTGGGACGCTGGGACCATGAGGCCCAGGGACCCTGGGACCCTGGGACCCTGGGACCCTGGGACCCTGGGACCCTGGGACCCTGGGACCCTGGGACCCTGGGACCCTGGGACGCTGGGACCATGAGGCCCAGGGACCCTGGGACCCTGGGACCCTGGGACCCTGGGACCCTGGGACCCTGGGACCCTGGGACCCTGGGACCCTGGGACCCTGGGACCCTGGGACCCTGGGACCCTGGGACCCTGGGACCCTGGGACCCTGGGACCCTGGGACCCTGGGACCCAGAGCCCTGGGACCCTTGGGCCCTGGAACCCTGGGACCCTGGGACCCCGGGACCCTGGGAACCTGGGACCCTGGGACCCTGGGACCCTGGGACCCTGGGACCCTGGGACCCTGGAACCCTGGGACCTGGGACCCTGGGACCCTGGGACCCTGGAACCCTGGGACCCTGAGACCCTAGGATCCTTGGACCCTGGGACCCTGGGACCCTGGGACCCTGGGACCCTGGGACCCTGGGACCCTGGGACCCTGGGACCCTGGGACCCTGGGACCCTGGGACCCTGGGACCCTGGGACCCTGGGACCCAGGGACCCTGGGACCCTGGTACCCTGGGACCCTGGGACCCTGGGACCCTGGGACCCTGAGACCCTGAGACCCTGAGACCCTGAGACCCTGGGACACTAAGACCCTTGGACCTTGGGACCCTGGGACCCTGGGACCCTAAGACCCTGGGGCCCTGGGACGCTGGGACCCTGTTGCACTGGGACCCTAGGACCCTAGTAACTCTGGGACCCTGGGACCCTGGGAACCTAGGCCCCTAGGACCCTGGAACCCTGGAACCCTGGAACCGTGAGATCCTGAGACACTGGGACCCTGAGATCCTGGGACCCTGGGACCCTTGTTCTTCGGTGCCATGGAACCCTGGGAATCTGATACTCTAGGGCATTGGGACCCTGGAACTTTGGGACCCTGAGACACTGTAACCATAAGACTTTGAGGCCCTGTGACCCTGTGACCCTGGGACCCTAAGACCTTAGTACCCTGGGACCCTTAGACCCTGGGACCCTGGGACCCTGGGACCCTGAGACCCTGGGACCCTGGGACCCTAGGACCCTGGGACCCTGGGACCCTGGGACCCTGGGACCCTGGGACCCTGGGACCCTGGGACCCTGGGACCCTGGGACCCTGGGACCCTGGGACCCTGGGACCCTGGGACCCTGGGACCCTGGGACCCTGGGACCCTGGGACCCTGGGACCCTGGGACCCTGGGACCCTGGGACCTTGGTACCCTGGGACCCTGGGACCCTGGGACCCTGGAACTTTGGGACCCTGGGACCCTGGGACCCTGGGACCCTGGGACCCTGGAACCCTGGGACCCTGGGACCCTGGAACCCTGGGACCCTGGGAGCCCGGGACCCTGGGCCCTGGGCCCTGGGCCCCTGGGACCCTGAGACCCTCAGACCCTGGGACCTTGAGACCCTGAGACCCTGGTACCCTGGGACCCTGGGACCCTGGGACCCTGGGACCCTGGGACGCTGGGACCCTGGGACCCTGGTACCCTGGGACCCTGGGACCCTGGGACCCTGGGAGCCTGGGACTGGGACTGGGACCCTGGGACTCTGGGACCTGGACCCTGGGACCCTGGGACCCTGACCCTGGGACTGACCCTGAGACCCTGGGACCCTGGGACACTGGGACCCTGGGGTCCTAGGACCCTGGGACCCTGGGATCCTGGTACCCTGGGAACCTGTGACCTTGTGACCCTGGGACCCTGGGACCCTGGGACCCTGGGACTCTGGAACCCTGGGATCCTGGGACCCTGGGACCCTGGGACCCTGGGACCCTGGGACCCTGGGACCCTGGGACCCTGGGACCCTGGGACTCTGGGACCCTGGGATCCTGGGACCCTGAGACCCTGTGACCCTGAGACCCTGTGACCCTGGGACCCTGGGACCCTGGGACCCTGGGACCCTGGGACCCTGGGACCCTGGGACCCTAGGACCCTGGAACCCTGGAACCCTGGGACCCTGACACCCTGTGACCTTGGCACCCTGGGACCCTGGGACCCTGGGACCCTGGGACCCTGGGACCCTGGGACCCTGGGACCCTGGGACCCTGGGACCCTGGGACCCTGGGACCCTGGGACCCTGGGACCCTGGGACCCTGGGACCCTGGGACTCTGGGACCCTGGGACTCTGGGACCCTGGGACCCTGGGACCCTGGGACCCTGGGACCCTGGGACCCTGGGACCATGTGACCCTGAGACCCTGGAACCCTGGGCCCCTAGAACCCTGGGACCCTGGGACCCTGGGACCCTTGGACCCTGGGACCCTGGGACCCTGGGACCCTGGGACCCTGGGACCCTGGGACCCTGGGACCCTGGGACCCTGGGACCCTGGGACCCTGGGACTCTGGGACCCTGGGACCCTGGGACCCTGGGACCCTGGGACCCTGGGACCCTGGGACCCTGGGATCCTGGGACCCTGGGACACTAGGACCCTGAGACCCTGAGACCCTGAGACCCTGAGACCCTGGGACACTAAGACCCTTGGACCTTGGGACCCTGGGACCCTGGGACCCTGGGACCCTGGGACCCTGGTACCCTGGTTCCCTGGGACCTTGGTACCTTGGGACCCTAGGACCTTGGTACCCTGGGACCCTGGGACCCTGGGACCCTGGGACCCTGGGACCCTGGGACCCTGGGACCCTGGGACCCTGGGACCCTGGGACCCTGGGACCCTGGGACCCTGGGACCTTGGGACTCTGGGACCCTGGGATCCTGGGATCCTGGGACCCTGGGACCCTGGGACCCTGGGACCCTGGGACCCTGGGACCCTGGGACCCTGGGACCCTGGGGCCCTGGGACCCTGAGACCCTGGGACCCTGGGACCCTGAGACCCTGGGACCCTGGGACTCTGGGACTCTGGGACCTTGGCACCCTGGCACCCTGAGAACCTGGGACGCTGGGACCCTGAGACCCTGGTACCCTGCAATTATCTTTTCATATATATTTGTATTTTTTAGTTTCCTCTTTTTTCAGGATAATATCTAAATTTGATGAAGGGTCAGATTTAATTTCATATCGATGTTTCACTATTGTAAATGGAGGGTGATTTTATTCAGACATGGGAAATTCATAGTGGTGTCATATTTGAAACTTGATTAATATTCAGAGACTGACACCCTGGGACCCTGGGACCCTGAGACCCTGGGACCCTGAGACCCTGGGACCCTGGGACCCTGGGACCCTGGGACCCTGGGACCCTGGGACCCAGAGCCCTGGGACCCTTGGGCCCTGGAACCCTGGGACCCTGGGACCCCGGGACCCTGGGAACCTGGGACCCTGGGACCCTGGGACCCTGGGACCCTGGAACCCTGGGACCTGGGACCCTGGGACCCTGGGACCCTGGTACCTGGGACCCTGGAACCCTGGGACCCTGTGACCCTAGGATCCTTGGACCCTGGGACCCTGGGACCCTGGGACCCTGGGACCCTGGGACCCTGGGACCCTGGGACCCTGGGACCCTGGGACCCTGGGACCCTGGGACCCTGGGACCCTGGGACCCTGGGACCCTGGGACCCTGGGACCCTGGGACCCTAGGCCCCTGGGACCCTGGAACCCTGGAACCCTGGGACCCTGGGACCCTGGGACCCTGGGACCCTGGGACCCTGGGACCCTGGGACCCTGGGACCCTGGGACCCTGGGACCCTGGGACCCTGGGACCCTGGGACCCTGGGACCCTGGGACCCTAAGACCCTGGGGCCCTGGGACGCTGGGACCCTGTTGCACTGGGACCCTAGGACCCTAGTAACCTGGGACCCTGGGACCATGGGACCCTGTAACCCTGGGACCCTGGAACCGTGAGATCCTGAGACACTGGGACCCTGAGACCCTGGGACCCTGGGACCCTGGGACCCTTGTTCTTCGGTGCCATGGAACCCTGGGAATCTGATACTCTAGGGCATTGGGACCCTGGGACTCTGGGACCCTGAGACACTGTAACCATAAGACTTTGAGGCCCTGTGACCCTGGGACCCTGGGACCCTTATACAATAGTACCCTGGGACCCTTAGACCTTAGTACCCTGGGACCCTGGGACCCTGGGACCCTGGGTTTCTGGGACCCTGCGACCTTGGGACTCTGGGACCCTGGGACTCTGGGACCCTGGGACCCTGGGGCTCTGGGACCCTGGGACCCTGGGACCCTGGGACCCTGGGACCCTGGGACCCTGGGACCCTGGGACCCTGGGCCCCTGGGACCCTGGGACCCTGGGACCCTGGGACCCTAGGATCCTGGGACCTTGGTACCCTGGGACCCTGGGACCCTGGGACCCTGGAACTTTGGGACCCTGGGACCCTGGGACCCTGGGACCCTGGGACCCTGGGACCCTGGGACCCTGGGACCCTGGGACCCTGGGACCCTGGGACCCTGGGACCCTGGGACCCTGGGACCCTGGGACCCTGGGACCCTGGGACCCTGGGACCCTGGGACCCTGGGACCTTGAGACCCTGAGACCCTGGTACCCTGGGACCCTGGGACCCTGGGACCCTGGGACCCTGGGACCCTGGGACCCTGGGACCCTGGGACCCTGGGACCCTGGGACCCTGGTACCCTGGGATCCTGGGACTCTGGGACACTGGGACTCTGGGACACTGTGACACTGAGACCCTGAGACCCTGGGACCCTGGGACACTGGGACCCTGGGGTCCTAGGACCCTGGGACCCTGGGATCCTGGAACCCTGGGGACCTGTGACCCTGTGACCCTGGGACCCTGGGACCCTGGGACCCTGGGACCCTGGGACTCTGGGACCCTGGGATCCTGGGACCCTGAGACCCTGTGACCCTGAG
>NC_134778.1:33220663-33223163 GCF_046742065.1 Oratosquilla oratoria | reverse complement strand
CCTTAATGGTAGGGTAGGAAATGATCTAATTGATGGAGTGGTTGGGAAATGTGGAGTTCCAGGAAAGAATCGTAGTAGAGAGTTGATGGTGGAGATGTGTTTAGAAAGAGAGTTGATGATAGCAAATACAGTGTTTTGGAAGAAAGTCAAGCATAAGTACACATGGGAGAGGGTGGTGGATGGAAGGGTAGTAGATAGAGCGTTAATGGATTATGTGGTGGTAGATAGGATTATGATAGGAAGAGTTATGGATGTACATGTGCTAAGGGGAGAGGATGGGGGAATATCAGATCATTTTTTGGTGGAAGGTAAGTTGAGAGTGGAGGATATATCTAGATAGAGGAAAAAGACAAAAGGTAGGCAGGTGCTTAGAGTGAACTTTTTAAATGGAAAGGAAAACGAGAAGAAGTACAAGAAGAAGGAATGAGGATGGTTCAAGGAGGGAGTCACAAAGTGTGCAAAGATGGTGGGTGGAACAAGAAGGAAAGGAGGAAATAGAAGGAAGGGTAGTGAATGGTGGGATGAGGAAACAAAGAAGGTTGTAGAAGAGAAGAAGCGAGCATTCACAGATTGGTACAAAGAAAAGAAAAGAGATGTAAAGAAAAAGTAAAGGAGGCAAAGAGTAGAGCAGATGTGAAATGGTGTAAGTGTATGACAGAAAATTTTGAAAGTAATTAGAAGATGTTTTGGAAAGAAATTAAGAGAGGAAGAGGAGGCGAATCAAGTAGAGAAGAAAAGGTAAAAGGTGCAGATGGAGAGATGATAATGGAAGAGAAGGTAGTAAAATATAGATGGGCAGAATATTTTAGGGAGTTGCTAAATGTGAAGGAGGATAGGGAGGGAAAGATAGCTGCAGTGGGAAATGCTAAGAAAATGAGAGTGATGAGTGAGGAAAATGGAGGAGAAATAAGGAAGGATGAAGTGAAGGCAGTTGTTAAGATAATGAAAGCAGGTAAAGCACCTAGTCTGGATGAATGCCATGCAGAGTGTCTAAAAAAAAACAAAAAAATAGGTACAGTGATGGTGGACTGGCTGGTGAGGTTATTTAATGTTTGCTGGAGAGAGGGTAGAGAGCCGGATGACTGGAGGAGTGCCTGTATAGTTCCACTTTACAAGGGAAAGGGTGACAAATGTGAATATAGTAGTTTCAGAGGGATTAGCTTGTTAAGTGTAGTTGGGAAGGCTTATGGGAGGATCTTGATTGAGAGGATTAGGAGAAGAACAGAGGGAATAATTGGTGAGGAACAGTGTGGATTTAGGACAGGTAGAGGTTGTGTAGATCAGATCTTTGTGGTAAGACAGATATGTGAGAAAGCTATAGGAAAGGGGAAGGATGTTTTTTGGGCTTTTATGGATCTGGAAAAGGCTTACGACAGGGTAGACAGAAAGGCACTGTGGGAGGTTATGCGGATATACGGGATAGGAGGAAAGCTTCAAGGTGCTGTAAAGAGTTTTTATAAGAGTAGTAGAGCTTGTGTCAGGATTAGAAATGGAGAGAGTGAGTGGTTCTAGGTAAATGTGGGACTTCGTCAGGGATGCGTTATGTCGCCCTGGATGCTCAACTTGTACATGGATGGGGTAGTGCGAGAGGTAAATGCAAGGGTGTTGGGTCAGGGATTAGAGATGGTTAAAGAAAATGGAGAAAAGTGGGAGGTGAGCTTGTTGTTGTTTACGGACGACATTGCGCTTGTGGCAGGATCGGAGGAGGAATTGAGGAAGTTGGTGACAAAGTTTGAAAAAATATGTGATAGAAGAAAGCTAAAGATAAATGTGGGTAAAATTAAGGTGATGAGATGTTCAAGGGGTGAAAGTGGCAGCAAACTGGAAATGAGCATTAAGGGAGAGCGACTGGAGGAAGTGGATAGTTTTAGATACTTGGGTGCAAATGTGGCAGGAAAAGGCGGAGTGGAGGTGGAGGTAGAATGTAGATTGAGAGAAGCGAGTAAATGCCTTGGTGGATTAAAAAGTGTAATGAGGAATAGATATTTGGGGATGGATGCTAAGAGGAGACTATATGAAGGAGTGATTGTGCCAACAGCACTGTATGGGGCAGAAACATGGAACATAAGAGAAGAAGAGAGAAGGAGTTTGAATGTGTTTGAGATGAGGTGTCTGAGAAGTATGATGGGGGTTACTAGGCTAGATAGAGTGAGAAATGAGGAGGTGAGGAGGAAAACAGGGGTGGAAAGGGAGTTGGGAGATAGGGTTGATGAAAGAGTATTAGGATGGTTTGGACACATGGAAAGAATGAGTGAAGAAAGACTAGTAAAAGAGGTATGGAAGGCAGATGTGAAGGGAGTGAACATGAGGGGACGTCCTTGGTTGAGGTGGATGGATGGGGTGAAGGGGGCTTTGGGGAAGAGGGGAATGTCTGTTGAGGAAGGACGGGAGAGGACAGAAGATAGGGGTGAATGGAGAATGGTTGTTTATGGATGATGTTGTGATGCATGAGGTGGAATGGGCGGGGTGATAGGGGGTGAGGTAGTATGTGTGAGCAAAA
>NC_134778.1:33185663-33195663 GCF_046742065.1 Oratosquilla oratoria | reverse complement strand
AATCGGCCCATAGAGACAACAGAGTGGTGAAAGGAGACCACACAGAGGGCGAAAATATATGTATGTATGTATGTATGTATGTATGTATGTATGTATGTATGTATGTATGTATGTATGTATGTATGTATGTATGTATGTATGTATGTATGTATGTATGTATGTATGTATGTGTGCATGTATGTATGTATGTATGTATGTATGTATGTATGTATGTATGTATGTATGTATGTATGTATGTATGTATGTATGTATGTATGTATGAATGTATGTATGTATGTATGTATGTATGTATGTATGTATGTATGTATGTATGTATGTATGTATATATGTATGTATGTATATACGTATTTCTATGTGTATGTGATAATTATGTGTGTATATACGTATTCAACATTACTGCCACCAAGTATTCCTACTTGAATCGTAAGAGGCGACAAAAATGGGACGGGGATTAGGACTAGGCATCCTTCTCCTTGTAGCCCCACAGGGGACATTTCTAAAAAAGAAAGTAAAGACATAAGAGGATCTAGGAGTTTTCCAACCAGCACCCTAAGTTTGGGGTCTTTTAATGTGCGTGGATGTGATAAATATGAGAGTAAAAGGGAAGAGATAGGCAGTATATTTGTGAGAAGAAAGATGGATGTGTTCGCACTGAGTGAAACTAAGTTGAGAGGGAGGGGCGAGTGCAAGTTTAGGAATGTAGTTGGGAGATTCTCAGGAGGGAAGAGAGGACGAGGGAGAGAAGGGATGGCTATACTAGTAAGTGAAACGATAGGTAAACGTGTAGTGGAGTGGAAGGAGATTTCCTCAAGGTTAATGTGGGTGAAGGTGAAACTGGGAAGGACGATGTGGGTTTTTGTAAGTGCGCATGGGCCTGGTAGAGAGAAGAGTATTGTGGAGTTCCAGGAAAGAATCGTAGTGGAGAGTTGATGGTGGAGATGTGTCTAAAAAGAGAGCTGATGATAGCAAATGCAGTGTTTAGGAAGAAAGTCAAGCATAAGTACACATGGGAGAGGGTGGTGGATGGAAGGGTGGTAGATAGAGCGTTAATGGACTATATAATGGTAAATAGTAGTGTAGTAGGAAGAGTTAAGGATGTACATATTTTAAGGGGAGAAAGTGGGGGAATATCAGATAATTTTGTGGTGGAAGGTAAGTTGAAAGTGGAAGATTGATGTAGAAAGAGGAAAAGGACAAAAGGTAGGGAGGTGCTTAGAATGAGCTACTTAAATGAGAAAGAAAAGGAGAAGGAGTATAAGAAGAAGATGAGAAAGGAGTGGGAGGAAGTGAAGGATAGAGTAGAACTAGAAGTGGAGGAGGAATTGGGATGGTTCAAGGAGGGAGTCACAAGGTGTGCCAAGATGGTGTGTGGAACAAATGGGACGGGAGGAAATAGAAAGAAGGGTAGTGAGTGGTGGGATGAGGAAGCAAAGAAGGGTGTAGAAGAGAGGAAGCGAGCTTTCACAGATTGGTTATAGAATAGGACGAAAGAATCACATGAGAGGTACAAAGAAAAGAGAAGAGAAGTAAAACATAAGATAAAAGAGGCAAAGAGGAGAGCAGATGTGAAATGGGGAAAGAGTATGACAAAAAAATTTGAAAGTGATAAAAAGGTGTTTTGGAAAGAAATTAAGAGAGGAAGAGGAGGTGAATCAAGTAGAGAAGAAAAGGTGAAAGGTGCAGATGGAGAGATGATAATGTAAGAAAAGGCAGTAAGATGAAGATGGGCAGAGTGTTTTAGGGAGTTGCTAAATGTGAAGGAGGATAGGGAGGGAAAGGTAGTTGCAGTGGGAAGCGCTAAGAAAATTACAGTGATGAGTGACAAAAATGGAGTAGAAATAGGGGAGGATAAAGTGAAGGCAGTTGTTAAGATGATGAGAGCAGGTAAGGTACCTGGATTGGATGGATGTAATGCAGAATGTCTAAAAAAAAAAGGAGGTACAGTTATGATGGACTGGCTGGTGAGGTTATTTAATGTTTGTTTAGGAGAAGATAGAGTGCCGGAGGACTGGAAGAGTGCCTATATAGCTCCACTTTAAAAGGGAAGGGGACAAGTGTGAGTGTAGTAGTTTCAGAGGGATCAGATTGTTAAGTGTAGTTGGGAAGGCTTATGGGAGGGCCTTGATTGGGAGGAGTAATTGGTGAGGAACAGTGGGTTTAGGACAGGTAGGGGTTGTATGCATCAGATTTTTGTGGTAAGACAGATATGTGAAGAAGCTATAGGACAAGGTAAGGATGTTTTTTGGGCTTTTACGTATCTGGAAAAGGCTTATGACAGGGTAGACAGGAAGGCAGTGTGGGAACTATTGCAGCTGTGTGGGATAGGTGAAAAGCTTTTAGGAGCTGTCAAGAGTTTTTACGAGAGTAGTAGAGCGTGTGTTAGGATTAGAAATGAAGAGAGTGAATGGTTTGAGGTAAAGGTGGGACTTCGTCTGGGATGTGCTATGTCGCCCTGGATGTTCAATTTATACATGGATGGGGGTGGTGCGAGAGGTAAATGCAAGGATAGTGGGTCAGGGAATGGAGATGGTTAAAGAAAATGGAGAAAAGTGGGAGATAGGCCAGTTGTTGTTTGCGGACGACACTGCGCTTGTAGCAGGATCAGAGGAGGGATTGAGGAAGTTAGTGGTGGAGTTTGGGAAGGTATGTGGAAGAAGGAAGTTGAAGATAAATGTGGGTAAAATTAAAGTGATGAGATGTACGAAAGTAGCAGCAGACTGAAAGTGAATATTAAGGGAGAGAGACTGGAGAAAGTGGATAATTTTAAGTACTTGGATGGAAATGTACGGTAAAGGGAGGAGTGGAGGTGGAGGTAGAATGTAGATTGAGACAAACGAGTAAATGCTTTGGTGGATTAAAAATGTAATGAGAAATAGACATTTGGGAATTGGTGCTAAGAGAAAATTGTATGAAGGAGTGATTGTGCTGATAGCACTGTACGGGGCAGAAACATGGAACATCAAGGGAGGAAGAGAGGAGGAGTTTGACTGTGTTTGAGATGAGGTGTCTGAAAAGTATGATAGGGGTTACTAGTCTGGATAATGTGAGAAATGAGGAGGTAAGGAGAACGGGTGTGGAAAGGGAGTTGGGAGATAGGGTTGATGAAAGAGTTTTGGGATGGTTTGGACACATGGAAATAATGAGAAAAGAAAGACTAGAAACAAAGAGGTATGGAAGGCAGAGGTGGAAGGAGTGAACATGAGGGGTCGACCTAGGTTGAGATGGATGGGTGGGATAAAAGGGGCTTTGGGAAAGAGGGGAATGTCTTTTGAAGAAGGAAGGGAGAGGACAGAAGATAGGGGTGAATGGATAATGGTTGTATATGGATGAGGCTGTGATGCATGAGGTAGAATGGGTGGGGTATAGGAGTGAGTGAGTATGTATGAGAAATAATCTGAAGCAGACCGAAGGGATTTCTTCCCGTCTCCTTTTCTGCATGAGGGGACGGAGAGGGAGGGTCGCCGATGTAATAAAGCGGCTTTGCTGTGGATGTGCTGTGTCTTGTGACACTCATTTTGACCCAGGGCAGTGAGCGAGATGCAGGGATGACCCGTCATCTATGAGGTACCAATATAAGATGGAGGGAAGAGGGTGGAAGGGAGTGGAGTATGATAAGGAGGGAATGGGTGGGAGTGGTTTTTATGTCTTTGTTTTTTTACTACCTCCCTTTATTTACTCACTTTCATGATTTTTCTTTAGATATTTCTTAGTTCTTTATTTTCTGCTTTAGTTTGCCTTTTACTTATTCTAATTGTTATCAGTTTATTTTATTTATTCGTTCATTTGTTTATGTATTCTTCATCTTTTTACAAGTTATTATTCATTAATATTAACTTTAATGTGTATGTATTAACCATTTTATATTCGAGTGTGTATTCGTCTTACATTTCTGTTTTGACTGACAATTAATTGACAAAAGACAAAAAAAAAAATCTTAAAAGTGTGAATGATTATATAATTCAGATAATATCCACCTTTTGTACAGAATTGTGCCAAATGCTGCATTATTTTTGTTCAAAACGTCTCTCAGTGTCTGATAATTGCCCTGGAACATCGAGCACATCGGGCAAAGAAGGTGCCAGCTTTATGGCAGCGAGGCGTTTCATGGTGTAGATGCCTTACCGAATCAGCTAAAAGATTTCAACCGCCCGCAATATGACAACACCTACTGCCTATCGAGGGAACCATCTTTAATTGTAGTAGTATTTTTTTTCTTGAATGAATTACAGAAATATAATGATAAATGTAATAAAGATAAATAAAAATGATAATTGAAATTATAAGGGTGAATATTTGTATTATTCAGACATTTCTGAAGTCACAAAATAACAAGAGTAAAGAAATAAGCGTAAAAAAAATAAAGCCATGTAAACAAACCGAAATTAACCAAATGGCATCGGTCGACTGAAGCCATTTGCAGTGTCAGCAGTGTATCTAGTTTTGCGAGAGTGCTTTTGTCCTTTATTATTTTCTATTCATTTTTTCTGAAACATTGTGTTTGGTTCATAGACTTATTCCTTATTGCAAAAAAATATATATATATATTGTGTGACTAGAGAAACCAAACGAAAATTCATATGTAACGGTCGAAGGTAAGTACGATTTGAATGCAATTATCACCTTCTAATTCACTTCTGGCTTTATCAAACACATCCACAGATTATATTTCTTGTTATTTATAAATTTGTTAAACTTGTCATGGTATGAGTGTTTCCCATGCTATAGTAGCCTATCAGATATAACCTAGAAATCTTGAACGTTTGGTCCCGTCATTGTGACAGAAATGGAGAAGCGGGAGGGAATGTGGGTGGCAAGTAGACTTGTCGCGTCAGTGTGGACTACATCATAGCCATCTCCTATGCTATGACCGACTTTAGAGGAAAAAATTGATGGTATTAGTACTAATAATACCGCTGCTGATGATAATAACAATGATAATATATATCTAAATACCAATAGGTTTACTCCTTCTTGGGAGGTGGCAAGGCATGCATTCACCCCCACCCATCCTGCGTTCATCTGTCACTCATTTTCCTATTATCTTAGTTCCTCGTGGATGATGATAATAATGATAATAGTAATGATGATAATGATAATAATAGCAATGATAATAATAATAATGATTAATAATAATGATAATAATAATAATGATAATAATTAATAATAATAATTAATAATAATAATAATGATAATAATTAATAATAATAATGATGGTGATGATGATGATGATGATGATGATGATGATGATGATGTTATTATTATTATTACTATTATTATTATTATTATCATTATTATTATCATTAATTATTATTATTATTATTATTATTATTATTATTATTATTATTATTATTATTATTATTATTATTATTATTATTATTATTATTATTATTATTATTATTATTATTATTATTATTATTATTAATTATTATTACTACTACTATTATTATTATTATTATTATTATCATTACTATTATTATTATTATAATTATTATTATTATTATAGTAGTAGTAATGATAGTAATGATAGTCGTAATAAAGGATTGCAAAGGAGGAGCATGCCGACAGAAGACCTTTTGGTTCATATCTAGGTCGGATGCGAATAGAAATCATAAAAATGATAAATAAATGATTGAAAAAATAAAAACTATAATAATGTAAATAATAAGATACATAAATAAATGCATAGGTATAGTTAAATAACAAGCAGGTAAATAGTAAATAATAATAAATTGACATAACTAATAATAAATGAGAATCAAGCAAATAATAATAAGCAAACGGACAAAGGATAACAAAAGAA
This sequence comes from Oratosquilla oratoria, assembly GCF_046742065.1. NCBI lineage: Eukaryota > Metazoa > Arthropoda > Malacostraca > Stomatopoda > Squillidae > Oratosquilla > Oratosquilla oratoria. The sequence continues at coordinate 33,189,863 of NC_134778.1, read as the reverse complement.
ATAAACAAATAATATAAAATAAATGATAGTCATTACAGCATCGTGCTTAGGTGTTTATCTAAATGATTCTTAAAGTTTCGAATTGAACTACATTGCACTGCCTCTGCAGGAAGTTTATTCCATTCATTAACTACATGGGTTTTTTTGAGTGCACACCTACGAGGTATATCATTAAAAAATTAAGTATTAATTTTGTAAAGTATAATACATCAACGTAATAAATATTTTTCTTGGTGGAAATCGACATAAAAAAGTTGCTAAAAGGTATGCAGAAACGAAGGAAGTTGCGTAGACTCCTTTAGACGCCATCCTTGTTGTGATAGATTCGGAGGTCGGAGACGACGACGACGGCCTGATGACTTCTAAAATTACAGGTACCACATTACTAAATGCAGATTAGTTTAGGTAGGCAGGTTAGGTTAGGTAGGTAGGTTAGGTTTGGTTAGAATAGACGAATTTAGCATACTTTAATTTCTTCGACCTCCGCTTTGACTAAAACAAAGATGGCGTCTCAAGTAGTCAAAACGGCTGTTTGTTTGTTTATAGCTTTTAACAACTGTTTCTATTATTGATTTACGCTAAGAATAACATATATTACATTGATGTATCATAATTTACAAAATTGTTTAAATTCCTATTACTATATCGCGTAGGTGTGCATTTCTAAAATTGTACTTTAATAGATATCTATATGCATACCAAGGAATTCCGCCCCCTTACAAGGGAGGTGGCCAGGTCAAAAGGCAAGTACCCTCTCCTACCCATTTCACTCCCATCCATTCCACTCCCATCCACCACCATTTCCTCCCTCTCATCTGAACTCCTCATGGATGACGGGTCATTCCTGTATCCCGCCCACTGACTTGGGTCAGAAGCAATGCAGCAAGACAGCACATCCATAGCAAGGCCACTTCACTTAATCAGCGAGCCCCCTCTCTGTCTCTTCATGCAGAAAAAAAGGAGAAGGGAGAAATCCCTTCGGGATGCGTCAAAATATCATTCATACATAAGCACTCTCTACCCACCACCCCCAACCTCTCCCTTGCATCATAGTATCATCTATACACAGCCATCACTCACCAGGGCCTATCTCCTGCTTTCTCCCTCTTACTCAAACCCCCTTTCATCCCATCCATCCATCTCATCCTCGGTCGTCCCCTCAAGTTCACTCCCTTCACCTCTGCTTTCCACACCTCTTTTACTAACCTTTCTTCACTCATTCTTTTCGTGTGTCCAAACTACCCCAATACTCTTTCATCAGCCCTACCTCCAATCTCTTTTTTCACCCCAGCTCTCCCCACCTCCTCGTTTCTCATTCTGTCCAACCTTGTAACCCCTACTATACTTCTCAGACATTTAATCTTAAACACATTTAAACTTTTTCTCTCTGCATTCTTAAATTTCCAGGTCTTTGCTCCATACAGCACCGTCGGCACAATCACTCACATAGTCTCCTCTTTGAATTCATTCTCAGATGTCTATTTGTCGTGACGCTTTTTAATTTCCCAAAACATTTACTTGCTTCTCTCAATCTACAATTTGCTTCCACCTCCACTCCTCCCTTTCCTGCCACATGCGACACCAAATACCTAGAGCAATCCACTTCCTCTAGCCTCTCTCCTTCAATAATTACATCTCATCACCTTACTTTTACTCACATTTACCTTCAATTTTCTCCTATCACATACCTTCCCTCCTAAGTCCGTCGCTAATTCCTTTAATTCCTATTTTAATCTTGCCACAAGCGCAGTGTCGTCAGCAAAAAACCTACTCGCCTCCCACTTCACCATTTTCTTTAAACATCTACAGTCCCCTGCCCAGTATCCTCACCTTTACCTCCCGCACTACTTCATTCACGTACACATTGAACAGCCATGGCGACATGACACATCCCTGTTGCAGTCCCGCCTTTACCTCAAACCAGTCGCTCCCTCTATTTCCAAATCTAACACAATTTCTACTCTTGCAAAAACTCTTGACTACCTTTAACAGCTTTTCTCTAATTAACCCCATATATCTGCAATACTTCCCACAGTAGTGCCTTTCTGGCTACCTTGTCATAATCCTTTTCCGAAACCTTAAAGGCCTCAAAACATCCTTACTTTTTGCTAAAGCTTTCTCACATATCTGCCTTATTACATAAATCTAATCAACGCAATCCCTGTCTTTCCTAAACCCACACTGTTCCTCATTAATTACTCCCTCTATTCCTCTCGTAATCCTCTCAGTTAAAACCCTCCCATATGCCTTCCCAACTGCACTCAACAAATTGATCCCTCTGAAAATAACATACTTACATTTATCCCCTTTCCCTTGTATAGAGGAATTATACAGGCATTCTTCCAGTCCTCCGGCATTCTACCCTCCCTTTGATGCACATTAAACACCCTCACTAGCCAGCCCACTAATACTGTACCCATCCTCTTCAGACACTCCTCATGGCACCCATCTAACCTACTCAGTTGGGGACTGAACCTTGTGAGATTAAAATTCATGATATTCAGTATATCAGTGCATAATGTCGACGGAGGAAATTTATTTGGTCGTTTTATATGCACCATGTCACCCTATTATTAGAATAATCACAAATTATACAGTTGATTAGAGTTTTTGTATGACTGTTATTATCAACGGGCCAAAATGATTGTATTGCAATGTGAATACAGATTTCCTATAATGGGGAAAATAATTTATGTAATATTCTGTTTATCTATCATTGATAATTTTGCTGTTATCAGTGATTTATGTCCGCCGTAGAACAGAAGAGTGATATTTCTAAGCATTTTTGAATACTATGTTACCGAAATCTTAATCTCAATAATCAAACATATTTTTTAATGATGAATGCATAAATATAGTTTTCATTAAATAATTAATTAATGATGTTTCAGAGTTAGAATAAACAAAATTATTAAAATGTTCATTAGATATCATTACCTTGATAATTATCTGATGTTTTCTATAAAAATGTACCGGTGTATATATATATATATATATATATATATATATATATATATATATATATATATTATATATATACATAAATATATATATATATAATATATATAATATATATATATATATATATATATATATATATATATATATACATTTTGTCTGGTGGAGTTAGTTTATGCTTATTATTTTTATCAATGATTTATATCCTTGTTAAAATTGGTAATTATTGTTTATAACTTCAATTTCTTGATCATGATATTAGAAAGAAAAATATTCACGATCGTAGTAATGATAGTAATATTCTTCAGGTTTCTACTAAATCGTTTTAGGTTTACAAGAACAGTGTTACAACGTTATATCCTCTAATTGGAGTTGACATTTGTTGATAATTAAAATAGCACCAGTATCTTTGTATGTAGTAGTGATAGTATTGTATTATAGATATACATTTTGCATATTATACTCTAGCTTCTGCCAGAGCATTGACCAAGAACGGGTACTTGCTTGTATGTGGTGGTCAACCTTGAGGGGCTGACACTCGGTCTCCGGACTGAACCCAAAACCTCTGTCAACCTCAGCTGTATTTTGTTACACTTTTTCACACATACAGAGCTGGCAACCGGCGACTGCTTTCCTCTCCTACAACTTTGAGCCGTTGACATAAAAACAGTCCGACTGTTACAACACAGAAAACAGTTGAAATTTTCTTCCCGAAGAAATCTGTTGCAGGTTTCGATGACCGTTGTCGGCCATTGTGGGGCTGCGGGTTTTCCACTTGGTAAAACATGTAGTGATTTAACAAGGAAAAAAAAAACAATGCATTGTGTCCCCATATTGAAGGGGTACACAATATAGGGGAAATATGATGAAGCCTGTTTGCCGTAAAGGTGTGTTATGAGTAAAGCTGAAGGGTCACTCTTGACTATTAGCTTCGAGGATGACATGAAATGAAAGGAGGAAGGAAGAGTGATAAGGAGGAGAATAAGGTGGACTGTATAAGGAAGACTGAGTTTGACAATCCTTCCTTCTGTAATTAATTCTTCCTTCTTCCTCGTCTTCCATCTCTAGCCCTATTTTACTTGACTCTCTTCTTATCCTACTTCTCGTTTTTCATATTCCCTCTAGTTATTTTAGATCTCTTTATTCTCTTTTCATTTTCCTGTTCTATCGTGTGTAAGTTCTCTCTTCACTTCCTTCTTGATATCGTTTCTTCTAAGTAATAATTCCATAACTAGCTTGGAG
>NC_134778.1:33133946-33151446 GCF_046742065.1 Oratosquilla oratoria | reverse complement strand
AGAAATTGAATAGGAGGGGAGATAGGTAGAAGAGAATAAAATATGGGTAAGGACAAAAGGAAAGTGGGAATGTAAAATAGAAAACAGGAAAATATAAGAACTCAGTTGAAGTTTATAGATTCTTGGAAAGGGAAATATGGAAATCCGTGTTATTCGTTTACCTCGTAATCCAGGGATGCAAAAGTGAGTGAAAGAAAGAGAGGGGGGGGGAGTTTTATCACTGATAGTTTACCAGTGCTTCAATATTTATATACAAAATTGCGTTCTCTTTATGTCTGTCTAGCTAGTAGTGAGCATGTATGAAAATTCATTATATATGAACTGTTATGTTAGGTTAAAAGAGATAGAAGAGAGAGAGTATTGCAAGCTAATGGAAGGGAATATTCAACCCTTTAGGTGTCTAGCGTACACATGCGCGCACGCACGAATTAGTACAGGATGGAACGTCCGACGTCTCCAGAGAACTCCCAAGGGACCTCCTATAGTGTTTGACCTCACAGCGGGCATTTGTACCAAGCGCGTCTGAGGTCATGCGGCCAACAGGACCGAGCGGCTTGACCAAACTGCAAAATCAACATACGACAAATATATATTCTTATGTGTTCCCATTTGTAAATAGATAATCCGTGTCTAAATACTGAGTGTCCATACTCATTTCATGCATTGTAGATTGTATAAATAAGATTAGATGTAGATAGTAGAGGACAAATTGTATATAGCTCTCCGTTGTGGCAACAGTCACCTTGTGCATGTAAAAAAACGAGCAATCGCCAGAGTTTTCCTCGAGGAATACTCCGAGGATGTAGTTTAGTCGAGACGAAGAGAATAAAAACGAGAAACTATCACCTCGTTTGTCTCAACGCCTCCAAACTCATTGTAGATCACAACAACAAATCTACAAGAGAAACAGGTAAATGATGTTGGGGAATATGATGGAATGAAAGAGGGAGATGAAGAGCGGGAGGGAGAGAGGTAAGGAAGGAAGAAGAGAGTTTAAAGAATTAGAAATATAGACAGAAACAGACAGAAGAAAGGAAAGACGAGGAAGAGATGCAGAGACAGGGAGAGGGACCAGAAAACGGTGAGGGAAAAGGAAATAAAGATGGACAAGGGCGTGGACAGGGACAGGGGTAGGAAGAAAGACGAAGACAGACGGAGTAAATGAAGGAGAGGGCTGGAGGGAAGAAGAAATGGGTTAGGCGACCAGGGAGAGGAAGATGGAGAGGAAGAGTGTAGGGTAGAGGGTGGGGGAGACTGGAGGGAAGGTGGGAGAAAATAAGGGACAACAGTAGAGGTGTAAAGCGGGCATAAAATGTGAAATACTTATGAGACCTTTGAGAGGTAGGATGTAAAGGTATTTAGCGGCTTAGGGGAAGTATATGGGATTTTCTATAGAAGCTTTATAGGTAAGCTACGGGGGGGAATTTAAAAGGGATGTTGTGAGGGGGAAGCGATAAAAAAGAAGTGTATAAAGATGGGGTCCCCTTCAGAAAGTTAGTGGATCTATGGGGAGAGGTATAGGGGAAGAAGATTAAAGCAAAGATATAAGGAAAGGTAGAGCTGTGTATGAAAGCTAGATGTTACTATGTACACGGAATTATGGGAATACGGATGATAATGGCTTATGGGGAAAAGGCTGAGTATGAATTATGGCGGAGGGATAGATGTAGAAGAGAAGAAAAAGAAAATCGTTAGGAGGATCTTGGAAATTGCCCTTCTTTCCTTAAGCACGATCTCGCGGTGATGTCGTGCGTTGTCCCTTAGAAATAACAATAAAAGCAGAAGCTGAAAGGGAATATTCTTATTTCTATTACTGGAAATACGATAAGAAACACTGAACTAAAATAGATCTATGCATGTTTGTGCATAGATATCTTCATGTTTAAGTGTATACATACACAAACATACACTCGACGGAGCAGTTGTAACGTTCGTGACCGCTACTACAGCGGTTCGAGTTTGAATCCCACTCAGGGATGAAATAATTTCATTATCGCTGCACTGCGAGTCGTTACTCCAACATTCGTGGGCGAGGAGTTGGGCGTATGTGTGTGTAAGGTCACAGCATTACCCATAGATCGTTCATATATGAGCTCTGAGCTCTCACCCGAGAGTGTAATAGCTGTCGATCACGAGTCCAACACGTGATCCAAGACCATGGTGAATCACTATGGTGAATCATACATGTAAATACACGCATACATGAGATAGACACACACACACACACACACACACACACACACACACACACACACACACACACACACACACACACACACACACACACACACACACACACACACACACACACACACACACACACACACACACACACACTTACAGGCACGCACACACACACGCACACACACAATCGCACGCACGCAGACACACACACACACACGCACGCACACACACACACACACACACACACACACACACACACACACACATACACACATATATACACACATACGCGCACACACGCGCACACACACTCACACACTCGCACACACACACACACACACACACACACACACACACACACACACACACACACACACACACACACACACACACACACACACACACACACACACACACACACACACACACCACACACACTCACACTCACACACACACACACACACACACACACACACACACACACACACACACACACACACACACACACACACACACACACACACACACACACACACACACACACACACACACACACACACACATATATACACACACACACACACACACACAAACACACACACACACATACACACACATGTACACGTAATACATGTACTTAAATGAAACAATAAGACTTGGTGTCTCACAGTGTAGTATGTACCTCCACAACAAGCGTAGTAATACATCATCAGTGGCCAAATCTGCGAAAATATATTTAGTAGAATCTCCATGATATAGGTTTAAGAAGAAAATTAATTTTGTTTATGAAATGTTTAGGTTATTAGTTAATTTTAGTGAGTATATGCACTTATTTCAAATGCGCGATAGTTTTTTGTCCTAAACAGGGGACGGGAGCGTGCTTAGTTTGAATATGGTGTGTTATTTCTCGAAATTTGTATGTAAATACAGCGCGTCCCCTTAAGCTGTAAGCAATATTAGATATAATACTTCTTCTACAACTCACTAGAAATATCAGGTAAAGAAATGAATATATTGTTATTTGTTGAATAATGATGAAAACACCAATCAACCAATTTTTATATCTTGGGCGACCGTTGACATAGAATGACGTCTTGTCGACTTCTGTATCGAAGACGAAGTTGCCTATTTTATCAAATTATTTTCGTACGTGAAATATAAGGAGTACAATAATAGAACGTTTTTTGGTAAAAATATACAATTTTGAATTAATTCACGTGGTTTAGACAATTATTTGATTTTTAATTTCAAGATCTATTGCAGTCTCCTTCATTCATATGTTCTTATGTTCTTATGATAGTTATGCAACAGAAATATGGCAAAAATTATGAACAATTAATGAACTAAACTTGGGATATACATTTTGTGAATTAATATATTTTTTATTTTGTTGTATACGAGAAACTACTGACAAATCATGTGTACCAAGAATATCTGGCGAGTGCAAGTATTATTAAAATAATAATGCTTAGAATGATTATCTAATGTAATATAACTCTTATACAAATGAACAGTTTGGGGGAAAATAGAAGAATGATAAATCTATAAGATATCTTCATTTTTCCTCCACCTCCCCCAACCCTCCTCCTATTCCTTTCTCCCCGTCTTCTGCACGCATGAAAGCACACACACACACACACGAATACACACATAGCATAAACGCATACACATGCACTAACACACGTGCGCGCACACACACACACACACACACACACACACACACACACACACACACACACACACACACACACACACACACACACACACACACACACACACACACACACACACACACACACACACACACACACACACACACACACACACACACACACACACACACACACACACACACACACACACACACACACACACACACACACACACACACACACACACTTACAGGCACGCTCACACATTAAATATAACATGAACATTGATGTGCTATGCAAGAGTACTTATGCAGCATATGTCTCACAAAATTGAATTCCTCGTGAAGGATAGAGGATACAATGTGTAATTAGATTTAGTATTTTCAAGACAAAGACTTTCGAAGAAGCTGTGTCTTAATGTTCTTAAAAAAATATAGGACTGTATTGATTACAATGTAAATATCAAAACCAAAGTATTCCATGTGGAGTGTACAGAATATATTACACCGTGTAACAAAGGTTTTGTCTTTGAGTTGAAACTGTTATTTCCTAATTGCCTATGTCCAGAATACATGAAAAAATACTTTTATTCATTTCTAATTTTGCTCTTGTGTTCAGGATAATGATATTTATGAAATTTACATATTCTCATAGGGACAAAGTGGTATATTGGAAATTTGATTTGAACAAAACAAACACAAAACGATATAATGCAATAATAGCATTTATTTATTCTAGATTTACAATAGAGAGACAATAGACACATTAGAAATGAGTAGTTCTTCTAGATTTACGCTTATACTGTAGATTACTTTCACGAATCTGCCCCCAAATATAGTGTCCCATCATATTTTCATTATAAGACCCTTGGTAGCGGCGTTCAAATTCCAAAATATCCTGATGGAAGCGTTCGCCTTGCTCCTCAGAGTACGCTCCCATGTTTTCCTTAAATTTATGAAGATGGGCGTCAAGGATATGCACTTTGAGGGACATCCTGCAACCCATTTTGCCGTAGTTTGTCACCAAGGTCTCAACAAGCTCCACATAGTTTTCGGCCTTGTGATTCCCCAAGAAGCCAAGAACTACTGCAACAAAGCTGTCCCATGCTGCTCTCTCTGTCCTTGTGAGTTTTTTTGGAAACTCCTTGCACTCCATTACCTTTTTTATTTGTGGACCAATAAAGACAACCGGCTTCAACTTTCGCTGCAGACAACTTGGGGAAGAAATCTTGGAGAAATTTGAAAGCTGGAGACTCTTTATCTAGAGCTCTGACGAATTGCTTCATAAGGCCCAGTTTTAAGTGTAGTGGAGGAAACAGTACTTTTTTGGGATCCAACAATGGCTCCCATTTTACGTTGTTCTTCCCCACACAAAACTCGGTTCGCTGTGGCCAGTCACGCTTGAGGTAGTGTGACACGGTATCCCTGCTGTCCCAAAGGCAAAGATAACAAGGATACTTGGTAAAGCCGCCTTGGAGACCCATTAGGAAAGCCAGCATTTTGAAGTCTCCTATAACCTCCCAACAGTACTCTCCATATTTCAAGGCATCTAACAAAATCTTGACACTGTTGTATTCCTCTTTGAGCTTGACAGAGTGGGCGAGGGGAAGAGATGGGTACACATTCCCGTTATGAAGCAGCACTGCTTTGAGGCTCCTACACGAGCTGTCGATAAAGAGTCGCCACTCTTTGGGGTTATGGGTAATTCCAATTGCCTTAAACAGACCGGTCACATTGTGGCAAAAGCAAAGCCCATCTTGACTAGTGAAAAAGCTTGAAAAATGCTGGTGACGCTTTCTCTGACCTGATATGTGCACACTCTCATATAGCAAATTCCACTGCTTGAGTCTCGACGTCAAAAGCTCGCCATTTGACTTCGTGAGGCCAAGATCTCTGATGAGGTCATTGATGTCTTCTTGGTTGGGGTAGTATGGATTTCTGTCATCAGTTGCGTCTCTGAACTCTGGATCAGTGTCTTCATGCTCTTCTGAACTACTATTCTTTTGTAAACACTGCTGCTCTCTCATGGGAGGAGTGGGTACGGGGAGCTCAGAGCAGTGTGGCACTGGCGCAATGGATGACAGAAGATCAGGATATATGATAGCAGGCGCATTTTTGCCTCCTCGACGTTTGGAAGGGTCTACCATACAGAAGAAGCAATTGCTTGAGTGATCAGTTGGTTCCCTCCAAATTCGGGGGACTGCAAATTTCATAGCTCTGTTTTCCCCTCTGTACCAACCTGTAAAAAGCAGAATGAAAACATAAGTATAAAAATAAAACAAATAAATTTTGCTATAAACTATTTGTAAATAAAATTATATATATATATATATATATATATTAGGTTTTTTCTTACCTTCCAGAGTTCTTTTGCAGAGATCGCAGGTGAAATGAGGTGCCCAAAGTTTGTCCTGATCCCCAACAGGCATGCCGAAATATGCTTTGTAGGCCTCGCGCATTTTTGGTGATCTTTCCAGAGAGTACTTTTTAGCTCTAGTTTTGATAAACTCGCCACAGACGTAGCAAAATGCGTCTGGCGGATGCTTACAACCTCTTGACGCCATGCTGAAAGAAGGCAGATAGGAATGACTGATGACGAACGAATTGTCTACGCAGAGACGGCTAGAAGTAAACTGACCCGTTTAGCATACGTTCCCTGCATTTATACTGCCATCTACGTTGCAAGAATGTTCTAGAAGTTTGTGGAACGTTTCGAAAGAATTGTTTTGAATGTTCTGGAGTCATCCAGAAAATTCTTTAATTTTTTTTTCCACCATATTAGTGCGGAATTTGTTTGAATTGTTGGGGATAATTGAAACTAGCCTATTATAATAGGCTAGTTTAAAAAAATCGCTGGCCAGTCTAGAATAATCAAAGTTTTAAGAGAATAATCATTATTTTCTTAACTTTGTAGATAAAAGGAAATAGAAAATAACATTTATTGACCAAAGACAGAAAAAAGTCAAAATTTTGTAACAAGGTGTTATCAATTTAATAATACGCAATATACAATATATAGTGCAATGTACAATATACCATGTACAGTGAATGATATGTAATGTAGAATATACAATGCACAATGTGCGATATAAGTTATACAATATCATTACATATTATACTGTAAATATATTGTACATTATACTGCACACAATTTACAAAAACATAGACAGGATACAATATACAAAATATAATATACATTATATGATATTGCGATTGTCAGACAGCATGTTGATGATGAATTAACAAGTTATCTCCTCTGTGGTGAGGGGGAAAAGAATACTGCCACCAAGTATTTCCACTTGGATCGTAAGAGGCGAGAAAAACGGGACGGGATTGGGATCAGGCATCCTGCTTCCTGTAGCCCCAAAGGGGACATTAAAAAAAAAAAAAAAAAAAAAAAAAAAAGGCATTAGAGGGTCTAGGAGTTTTCCAACCAGCACCCTAAGGTTTGGGTCTTTTAATGTGCGTGGATGTGGTACAAGGGAAGAGATAGGTAGTATGTTTGTGAGAAGAAAGATGGATGTGTTGACTTTGAGTGAAACTAAGTTGAGAGGGAGGGGCGAGTGTGAGTTTGGGAGTGTAATTGGGAGGTTCTTAGGAGTGAAGAGAGGGCGAGGGAGAGAAGGGGTGGCTATACTAGTAAGTAAAGAGATAGGTAAACGTGTAATGGAGTGGAAGGAGGTTTCCTCAAGGATAATGTGGATGAAGGTGAAACTGGGGAAGGAGATGTGGTTTTTTGTAAGTGCATATGGGCATGGTAGTGAGAAGAATGTAGAAGAAAGAGAGGCTTTTTGGATATATTTAAGTGACTGCATGGAGTGATTAGGGAGGAACGTCAATGTAGTTGTATTGGGAGACCTTAATGCTAGGGTAGGAAATGAACCAATTGACGGAGTGGTCGGGAAATGTGGAGTTCCAGGAAAGGATCGTAGTGGAGAGTTGATGGTAGAGATGTGTCTAAAAAGAGAGTTGATGATAGCAAATACAGTGTTTCAGAAGAAAGTCAAGCATAAGTACACATGGGAGAGGGTGGTGGAAGGAAAGTTGTTAGACAGGGCGTTAATGGACTATGTAGTGGTAGATAGGAGTATAATAGGAAGAGTTAAGGATGTATGTGTGCTAAAGGGAGAGAGTGGGGGAATATCAGATATTTTTTGGGTGGAAGGTAAATTGAGAGTGGAGGATAGATGGAGAAAAAGAAAAAGGACAAAAGGTAGGGAGGTGCTTAGAGTGAACTCTTTAAATGAAAAATAAAAAGAGAAGGAGTACAAGAAGCTGAGAGAGGGGTAGGAGGGAGTGAAGGATAGAGTAGAGCTAGGAGTGAGGAGAAATTGGGATGGTTCAAGGAGTGAATCATAAAGTATGCAAAGATGGTGTGTGGAACAAGAAGGACGGGAGGAAATAGAAGGAAGGGTAGTGAATGGTGGGATGAGGAAACAAAAAAAGTTGTAGAAGAAAAGAAGCGAGCTTTCACAGATCAGTTGCAAAATAGGACGAGGAGTCAAATGAGAGGTACAAAGAAAAGAAAAGAGAAGTAAAGCAAAAGGTAAAGGAGGCAAAGAGGAGAGCAGATGTGAAATGGGGTAAGAGTATAACAGAATTTTTAAGTAATGAAAAGATGTTTTCGAAAGAAATTAAGAGAAGAAGAGGAGGCGAATCAAGTAGAGAAGAAAAGATAAAAGGTGCAGATGGAGAGATGATAATGGAAGAGAAGGGTAAAGGGAAGATGGGCAGAGTATTTTAGGGAGTTGCTAAACGTGAAGGAGGATAGGAAGGGAAAGATAGCTGCAGTGGGAAGTGCTCAGAAAATGACAGTGATGAGTGAGGAAAATGGAGGAGAAATAAGGAAGGATGAAGTGAAGGCAGTTGTTAGGATGATGAGAGCAGGTAAGGCACTTGGTCTGGATGGATCCCATGCAGAATGTCTAGAAAAATCAGGTACAGTGATGATGGAAAGTCTGGTGAGGTTATCTAATGTTTGCTAGAAAGAGGGTAGAGTGCCCGAGGACTGGAGGAATGCCTGTTAAGTTTCACTTTACAAGGGAAAAAGGGACAAGTGTGAGTGCAGTAGTTTCAGAGGGATCAGCTTGTTGAATGTAGTTGGGAAGGCTTATGGGAGGATCTTGATTGAGAGGATTAGGAGAGGAACAGAGGGAGTAATTGGCGAGGAACAGTGTGGATTTAGGACAAGTAGGGGTTGCGTAGATCAGATTTTTGTGGTAAGACAGATATGTGAGAAAGCTATAGGAAAAGGTAAGGATGTTTTGGGGGTTTTCATAGATCTGGAAAAGGCTTATGACAAGGTAGACAGGAAGGCACTGTGGGAGGTTATGCAGATATACGGGATAGGAGGAAAGCTTCTAGGAGCAGTCAAGAGTTTTTACGAGAGTAGTAGAGCATGTATCAGGATTAGAAATGGAGAGAGTAAGTGGTTCGAGGTAAAGGAGGGACTTCTTGAAGGATGTGTTATGTCGCCCTGGCTGTTCATTTTATATATGGATTGGGTGGTGCGAGAGGTAAATGCAAAGGTGGTGGGTCTGGGATTGGAGATGTTTAAAGAAAATGGAGAAAAGTGGGAGGTAAACCAGCTGTTGTTTGCGGACGACACTGCACTTGTGGCAGGATCAGAGGAGGGATTGAGGAAGCTGGTGACAGAGTTTGGTGAGAAATGAGGAGGTGAGGAGGAGAACAGGGGTGGAAAGGGAGTTGGAAGATATGGTTGATGAAAGAGTATTAGGATGGTTTGGACACATGGAAAGAATGAGTGAAGAAAGACTAGTAAAAGAGGTATGGAAGGCAGATGTGGAGGGAGTGAACATGTGGGAGCGTCCTAGGATGAGATGGATGGATGGGGTGAAGGGGGCTTTGGGGAAGAGGGGAATGTCTGTTGAGGAAGGATGGGAGAGGACAGAAGACAGGGGTGAATGGAGAATGGTTGTATATGGATGATGTTGTGATGCATGATGTGGAATGGGTGGGAGATGGGGGTGAGGTAGTACGTGTGAGAAAAATTTGACACAGTCCGAAAAGATTTCTCCCCGTCTTCTCCTTTTCTGCATGAGGGCACGGAGAGGGGGGTCACCGATTTAATGAAGCGGCCTTGCTGTGGATGTGCTGTGTCTTGCGAAACTGCCTTTGACCCAGGGCAGTGGACAAGATGCAGGGATAACCCATCATCCAGGAGGTGCCAAGATAAGAGGGAGGGTAGAGGGTGGAGGGTAGTAGAGTGTATATAGGGATGGAATAGGTGGGAATGGATTTTATGCCTTTTTTGGGGGGGCTACCTCCCTTGTAAGGGGGAAAAAGCTTTTGGTATATGTATGTATGTATTATTGTCATCATTATTATTATTTTATTTATTTATTTATTTATTTATTTATTTATCTATTTGTTTATTCATTTATTTATTTATTTATTTATTTATTTATTTATTTACTTATTTATTTATTTATTTATTTATTTATTTATTTATTTATTTATTCATCTATTTATTTATCTATTTATCTTTTTTTTTTCTGATAGACTGACAGAATCCGACGAAACTACAACACCGCGTCCAGGTGACGTTCTGTACATATTTCATTCTGGTCCGCACCAAAATACTTTATTCAGCTGAAGGAAGAACCACGTCACTGCCAGATTCCATCGTGCCTAATACCAACCAATTCTATAGAGATGAAAGACGAAACCGCTCAGAGGCAGCTTGAATAGAATCGCCTGGCGACAGCCACCAGGATTTTCTAGTCTTGTCCGCGCTCCCGGCCGACTGACCGGCTTCTAATCTTTTTTGCGTTCCCTGCTGGCCGGTCGACCTCCATTGCAATCTGTTATTTCTATCTTCGTTCCCGACCGGCTGGCCTCCTCCTTTTACAGTTTACCGGCCAGCCAACCTCCTTACGTTTCCTTTCAATTTATCATACAAACTTTCCCGGACGGCCGGCCTTGTTCCTTTAACGTTTTCTATAAGGCCGGCAGTGTTCCTATCCTTTCAGCGATTACTTATCGACATTCCCGGCCGGCCGACTATCTTTCCTTATTTTACTTTCTTTGCCGGTCGCTCTCCTTTCCAGTCTGCTATGTCTCTCCATCATCCGGACCAACCGGTTTCGTTCCTTTTTGATTTCTAGTCCGGCTGACCTCCATATAGATTTCACACTAGCTTTAAATTTTCAGCTAACCCAGACGGCGCGGGCCTTACGGCTTCTTTGCCTGCCTCCGCTGGTCGGCCTCCAGTTACTTCAGTCCCAATCCCATCATCCAGCCGTCAAGAGCCGGAGCGGCGCGAACGAGTGGTCGCCGCACCTAAGAGAACATCAGAGATGACCCAACGACGCTGACCCGAAGACGGCAGTGGTCCTTGTTTTATTGATTGTTTTCTTAATGTAAGTTTGTGTTTCATTGAAAAGTATAAATGTTTTATAACGTCTTATAATTTTATTATTAGCGCAGTTAAGCTATTTTTTCTAGATATTTGTTTGATATAGATTTATTTGATTTGGTTTGTGTATATCTACTCACCATTGATTTTAAATTCTTTTTCTTCAAAGGCCTTTTCCTTTATTGATTATGCTCTTCTTATTGTTTTGGTGTATGTCAAAAACAGAAAAATTAAATGTATATCATAGACTAAGAATAATTGATTAAATAAATGGAATTTGAAATTGATAACTTTTTATGTATAATATATTGTAAAGGTATTTGATTAACTGTAAGCTTTTCATATATTATAGCCTCTTACTTGAATCAAATACTTCATGATTATTACACGTGTCAAAGTCGAAAGGATAATTCTAACATCAAATCACATGAATCCGTTTCAAGCAAGACACAATATACAGCTCAGTCTGAGTTCAAAAGAACATTAATCAAATCTTATACACCATATTGTACAAATTTGGCTGCACAGAGCGCTAACCCATTTTTAAAGATTAATATAAACAAAACGTAAACATGGAATTACATTATATCGTTATAATGTGATGAAAAGTCAAGTGCATGTCTATGTACATACCTGGTAGCATATATCTGCCATTATAATTCTCTGAACCACAGTTGAGGTAAAATCGTAATAACTATTAATGAAAAAAAGAAGAAGTTAAACGACCAAGCAGGCAAAGAAAAAAAAAAGAAAATAAAAAAAACGGCCAACCAAATAACTATGCAACTAACCAACTAACTAACCGATAGATTAACTAACAAACTGACTATCTAACTAACTAACTAACAAATCGGACGTACAACCGTACACATTGTAACCTTGAAGTACAAAATTTAACAGCAACCATCAAACAGCTTCCACCTCAGTACAAACAATACCTGGGGATAATGAGGAAATTCGGAGAAAAACTGAAGTGATGATGGTGAGAGATTAGGGGTTAGGGATAGTTAGGTAGGAGGGAGGGAGTTGGAGAAAGGGAGAGGAGGGAAAGGAGATGTGTAGGACTTCTTGCTCACTTTGGGACATTGTCGAGATTCTTGTCCTCCTCGTTTTAGGGTTTTAACTCTTCCTTAATGAAAGAATGGAGCCAGGCTGGCGTGTACGCAAGGCTTCTGGTGGGGCTGGCGTGGAAAGGGGTACTGGAGGTAGTGGTAGTGGCGGTGGTGGTAGTAGAAGTGGTAATGGTGGTGGTTGTGTTCGTATTATACGAGGGAGAGAGGGGAGGGGAGGCGAAAAGATAGTTGGTGTCCTTTTTAATTATTCTTCGATGAATAAAATCGTCTGCCAGTCAGCGACCTGAGAAGATAGATTCATATTCTACGCGGACACACTTTTAAACTTTATTAAATAATTAATCAATATGTTTATTTATTCATTCATTCTATATATTTGTTGATTAATTTTTTATCTATTTATTCATTAATTAATTAATCTATTTATCTATCTATTCATCTTTGCTAACGTTTGGTAATACTTCTTTTTGTAGCTGGGTCCATTGGGTGGAGGGGGAGGGAAGTCGGTAGCTTATAATCTGAATAGAACCGTCGGACTTGGAGTCTGGGTTTCCCCCTCGGCTGAATAAAACCGACAAATATTACTAAAAAAGAAAAGTCTATTGAGTCACTGAGATGTGGTGTGGTTTGCTTGATCCACTCGTTAAGTTTAACTTGCTCCACTTTATCATTCATTTCATAATTTTTAATTTCGCCTTACCTGTCTATAGTCAATCGTTTTCCTACTCGCCCCCACCTGAAAAAAAAAAAAATCCTCCTCCCCTGTTTTACTTTCACCATTCTGTTTGCATTGCACTTGGCCTCGTCTTCCTCTTCCCTTTTTCTGTTTTTCTTTAACACCCTGTTTAATTTCCTCCCCCTCCTCTTCTCCTTGCTTCCTTCCCTCCTTTCGTTTTCACTCTTCGACTTGGCACATACATCCCGTTTTCTGTGGGACCGATACATTAATTAATTATTTGACGGTACTCACGTAGGACTCATGTTCTCTTAGTGATGCAATTACAATAAGTATTTTTGATAATTTTTGTCTGCCCTCCATCTCTCTCTCTCTCTCTCTCTCTCTCTCTCTCTCTCTCTCTCTCTCTCTCTCTCTCTCTCTAACTCTCTAACTATCTAACTCTCTCCTACTGGTTCCTTGTCGTTTTTTCCCCACTGCTAAATTGCTGATATCTTCCGTTGCTTGTAGTGTGACAGTTTCTATTATCTCTGCCGTGTTTATTATCCTTTGTCCCAACGGCGGCGCCGGTCGCTGTTACCGTCAGCGCGCCACCGGTTGCCAAGGCTTCCTATGCGTTGCCGCCTGCCACCACTGATGCCACCGGCCTGCTCCCGGTCACTGTTGCCGGCTACAACGAGGCGTCGTTCCCTTGTGATTTGTCTGTTGCCATAAACAAAGAATAGGCTCCCACGATCTGGGATTGACTCCTAGAAATATTTGGAAAATAGAACGTGTTTAGCCAATAGGTTTTGTTTGAATGTACCGTTGTTGTGGTATACGTCCGTGCTTGTGACATTGTATGATTTGCCATACATTGTACTTGTGAGTAGATTGGGAAATACATGTTTTCCCCTATTGTATATAAATATTATGAAACTGATTTACATTAATTTATTAACAATATTGTATTGATTGCATTTCCATGTACCCATTTTGCGAAGGAATACGGTCGTGTATGCTTGCTGCCAACTCAGGCTCCATACAGAAACAACGCAGTTTTCTAGTTCTCCTTCGAAGCCCTCCTTCGAAGTTCTTTCTTCTCACAATCATACTGTCGCCTCTTACGACTCAAGTGGAGAGACTTCGTGGCGGTATTCTTTTCCCCCACCACAGGTGTGTGGAACTAGGAGGACGGGAGGAAATAGATGGAAGGGTAGTGAGTGGTGAGATGAAGAGGCAAAGAAGGTTGTAGAAGAGAAGAAGCGAGCTTTCACAGATTGGGAATCATATGAGAGGTACAAAGAAAAGAGAAGTAAAGCATAATACAAGGAAGGCAAAGAGGAAAGCAGATGTGAAATGGGGTAAGAGTATGACATAAATTTTGAAAGTAATGAGAAGGTGTTTTGGAAAGAAATTAAGAGAGGAAAAAAAGGCAAATCAAGTATAGAAGAAAAGGTAAAAGGAGCAGATGGAGAGATGATAATGGAAGAGAAGGCAGTAAGAATAAGATGGGCAGATTATTTTAGGGAGTTGCTAAATGTGAAGAAGGATAGGGAGGGAAAGGTAGTTGCAGTGGGAAGTGTTAAGAAAATGACCGTGATGAGTGAGGAAAATGGAGGAGAAATAAGGAAAGGTAAAGTGAGGGGAGTTGTTAAGGTGATGAGAGCAGGTAAGGCCCCTGGATTGGATAGATATCATGCATAATGTCTGATAAAAGGAGATACAGTCATGATGGACTGGCTGGTGAGGTTATTTAATTTTTGTTTAAGAGATGGTATAGTGCCGGAGTACTGGAGGAATGCCTGTATAGTTCCACTTTATAAGGGGAAAGGGGACAAGTGTAAGTGTAGTAGTTTCATAGGGATCATCTTGATATGTGTAGTTGGGAGGGCTTATGGGAGGATCTTGATTGAGAGGATTAGGAGAGAACAGAAGGAGTAATTGGTGAGGGACAGTGTGGGTTTAACAAAAGGTAGGTGCTGCGTAGATCAAATTTTTGTGGTAAGACAGATATGTGAGAAAGCTGTAGGAAAAGGTAGGGATTTTTTTTTTTTCTTTTATAAATTTTATTGATCTGGAAAAGGCTTATGACAAGGTAGACAGGAAGGCACTGTGGGAGGTATCGCAAATATATGAGATAGGAGGAAAGATGTTCAGAGCAGTCAAGATTTTTTACGAAAGTAGTAGAGCTTGTGTTAGGATTAGAAATGAAGAGAGTGAGTGGTTTAAGGTAAAAGTGAGACTTCATCAGGGATGTGTTATGTCGCCCTGGCTGTTCAATCTTTACAAAGATGAGGTGGTGCGAGAGGTGAATGCAAGGGTAGTGGGTCAGGGGTTGAAGATGATTAATGAAAATGGAGAAAAGTGGGAGGTGAGCCAGTTGTTGTTTGCTGACGACACTGCGCTTGTAGCAGGACCAGAGGAGGGGTTGAGGAACCCAGTGACAGAGTTTGGGAAGGTGTGCGAAAAAAGGAAGTTGAAAATAAATGTGGGTAAAAGTAAGGTGATGAGATGTACAAGGGAAGAAAGTGGAAGCAGATTGGAAGTGAGTATTAAGGGTGAGAGACTGGAGGAAATGGATAGTTTTAGATACTTGGATGTGAATGTGGCAGGAAAGGGAGGAGTGGAGATGGAGGTAGAATGTAGATTGAGAGAAGCGAGTAAATGCCTTGGAAGATTAAAAAGTGTAATGAGAAATAAACATTTGGGAATGGATTCTAAGAGTAGATTGTATGAAGGAGTGATTGTGCCGACAGGACTGTACGGGGCAGAAACATGGAACATAAGAGAGGAAGAGAGAAAGAGCTTGAATGTGTTTGAGACGAGGTCCTTGAGAAGTATGACAGGGAATACTAGGCTAGAGAGAGTGAGAAATGAGGAGCTGAGGGGGAGAACAGGGGTGAAAAGGGAGTTGGGATATAGGGTTGATGAAAGTGTACTGGGATGGTTTGAACATATGGAAAGAACTAATGAAGAAAAATTAGTAAAAGTGGTGTGGAAGGCAAAGGCGGAATGAGTGAACATGAAGGTTCAACCTAGGATGAGATGGATGGATGGGATAAAATGGACATTGGGAAAGAGGGGAATGTCTGTTGAGGAAGGACGGGAGAGGACAAAAGATAGGGGTAAATGGAGAATGGTTGTATATGGATGATGCTGTGATGCATGAGGTGGAGTGGGTAGCGGATGGGGGTTGAGGGAGTATGTGTGAGAAGTAAATTGATGCAGGCCGAAGGGATTTCTCCCTGTCTTATCCTTTTCTGTATGAGGGGATGGAGAGGGGGGGTCGCCTATTTAATGAGGCGGCGTTGCTGTGGATGTACTGTCTTACGACTCTGCTTCTGACCCAGGGCAGTGGGCGAGATGCAGGGATGACCCATCATCCATGAGGTGCTAAGATAAGAGGGATGGAAGAGGGTGCAGGGGAGTGGAGTATGCTAAGGATGGAATCGGTGGGAGTGATTTTTATGCCTTTTTTTTTTTTTTGCTACCTCGTTTATATGGAGGAAAAAGCCTTTGGTATATGTATATACATACATACATACATACATACATACATACATACATATATATATATATATATATATATATGTATACACACACACGCATATATATATATATATATATATATATCTGTATATATATATATATATATATATATATATATATATATATGCAAAGTAGACCACTTGGAAAAATAAATTAACGAAGCAGAGCGCTTTCGTATATTACATCTTCAGTGCAAAAAGTACATAGCAATAGAAATGCATAGATTATAAATACACGGAAAAGGAACAAGGACAGTTTGAATAAGGGTAGCGGATAATTACCCCCTGGAAGGCGGTAGGTCAATGTCAATACACTAATGATGGTAGGGCGACATTAGGTCACAGTCGCAGGGTTACATTTTACCTGATATTTTTTTTTTGCTTATTTCTTGACAGATAAAATTGTTAAGTTTATATAAGCCCTTTTGTAGGTTGGTATTTTGATCACTGGTGGTATGGATCAAACTACACTCCATTAAGTTTCTTGCTATTATGTTGTTAGTATAAAATATTGCCTGGGCATTACCCCAATTAACTGGATGGTTATCTAACTCAATATGCTTGAATATTCCACAAGAATTATTTCCATCCCTAACATTTTTCTTATGTTGTTTAATTAAAATATTTAAGGGTTTGACAGTTTGACCTATGTAAAACTGATTACACATTTTGCAAGGAATTTTATAAATGCATCCTTTTTTAACTTCAATACTATTGTTAATGAGCTTATGTTTTATTGTACTATCATCTTTAAAAACTACCTTTACGTTAAATCTTTTTAATTAATAATTAAAGCACTATGATAACTAAAAGGTGATTTAGGCTGAGGAGTTAAAAATTATTTCCTTGCAAAATTGTAAGCAATATTAAGGAATTGCTTAGGGTATGTTAATTCTAGCCCATTGTTGAAAACATTTCTGATTTCGTCATCAATACATTCAGGACTACAAATACGGAAAGCTCTTAAACATTGAAGAGAAAACTGAACGTTTAAGATTGTAAGTTTCT
>NC_134778.1:33098946-33111446 GCF_046742065.1 Oratosquilla oratoria | reverse complement strand
GATATAGGTGGGATTGGAATTCAATCCACACAGGATTCAGTCCACTTTTAAATTCACTAAAAATAATGGGTTAGTTGGGTTAGGTTAGGCTAAATCCCTTTGGGCTGAATCCCATGTGGGCTGAATTCCAATGGAACCTATGAAATATATTACACAATGTTGAATGAAATGAATAACAATCATCTAGGCCCCAAAGTTGAGTGGATACAGTATATTATAGTGATATAGTCATTACCCAAGTTTAGAAGTAATGAAGTTGAAGTATCATCTCTTTAGGCCTTCACATTTTTATTGCACATGCTCCCCATCGTTCACCAAATTTATATAGTTGCGTATGAAAAGGGAGAAATGCACACAATATAAGTAAAATTATTTACCTGGGTCATCAATTTCTTCTTCTGTATGCTGTGGCTGACCTTGGCATTTATTTCTGTGAGATTTTAATCTTGACACAATGCCCTGTAGTTCCTGGCTGCAGTCTTTGCATTTAGCTTGGTACCCTTTGCCAGAAGTTGTTGGTAGTTTTTCAAAATGATTCCAGACAGAATAATTTTTTCTGCCTGAAGAAACCACTCTGCCAGGTCCAGAAGACATCCTTCCTGGTTGATTCCAAAGCAGCAACTGACTCAGTGAGAAGCTGCTTACCTAGAACAAGGAATCTTGTAGAAACTTGTTGTGAACTGCACAGTGATATATACATGTAGGCTTATACCGTTCCTTGTATACTTGTGGCAAGTCTATATAACACTGCTCCTTATATTGATATGCTAAAAATATCCTTTAGCAATCAGATCGTATATCAGATAGCAATCCCACAATATTTAAAATCTATAAAAAATATATTTAAATAAAATAAATCTGATTTAAAATAAAATCGATTTTTTATATGTTTAAAAAAAAAAAAAAAATCGCCAACCCTGGTGTCCACTAACTTCATACAATAATACCTGTCGAGTCTGGCTACAATTGGCATTTCAAAGCATAACAGTGCCTAAACCATTTACTATTCCTACCCATTATTGTCATGTATTCTTCTGTTTCGAGTATTCCCATGTATAAATTTGTTAACACTGCAGAAAGGGGACTACCTATGGCGAGGCCAAAATGTTGTCTGTATTCAATATTATTAAAGGTGAAAGCGCCAAATCCTACAGATTAAAATATTCAGATTTCAATAACAAGAAACTAGCCAGCTACGATGTCACCTCTTTATATACTCGAGTATCAATAAAAGGAGCTCTAAATACTGTTGAACAAATAGTAAATAATTTGAAAAATGAAGATCTACCCGTCCCCAAAAAAGATTACCTTGAATTAATTTCTCTTTGTGTAGGATTTGGCGCTTTCAGTTTTAATATTATTGAATACAGACAACATTCTGGCCTCGCCATGGGTAGTCCCCTTTCTGCAGTGTTAACAAATTTATACACGGAAATACTCGAAACAGAAGAATACATGACAATAATGGGTAGGAATGGTAAATGGTTTAGGTATGTTGATGACATACTCGTAATTGTACCTAAGGATACAGACATTAACAACAAACTCAGGAGATTAAACAGTGTAAATGAAAATATACAATTTACTGCAGAAAATGAAAACAACGGAAAATTACCTTTCTTAGACACAATTATCCATAGAATAGATAAAAATGTGAAATTTTCAGTATACCGGAAACCCACCAATAAAGAAGACTATATACACTTCTACTCAGGACATAATGACAGAACTAAAACAGGTATTATAATAGGTTTCTTCCTCAGAGAATTTCGTATATGCAGTAAAGAATTTCTAGATCTTGAATTACAACATATTACTGAGACTTTCATCAAACTCAAATATCCAAAAGGTCTCTTATGTAGGTTGAAAAAGAAAGCCAAAGAAATAATTAACAAAAGTAAAGATATAAATAAGAATGATAATGAATGTAATAATGAAACCAGATATATTACAGTACCAAACTCTAATGTCAATTCATACTTAGACACTTTTCTCCTAAAAGCGGGCATTAAAATAGCCAGGACGTCAGGTAACAAAGTAGGACATTTGGTAACACGAAGATACAGTAATCCCACTAACGAAAATAGCGTTGTTTATAAAATCTCGTGTAAAAGCTGTCCCTCTTCATATTTTGGTGAGTCTGGTCGCCGACTTAATAAAAGGATAAATGAACATAAAAATGACGTAAAAGCCCATAGGACATCTAACTCCATAGTAATGCATGTGGATAAACATGGCCACCTTCCAGACTGGAACAACACAACCGTATTAAATAAAGGATCATCCAAGAAACTAAGGAAGACAATTGTGGCAGCATATATCAACACTAATAACAACATTAATCATAGAGAAGGCTTTATATGTTTAGCAAAAGCCACAAGCTTATTAATAATAAAAGAATACGCAAATAAAATAACAAGCTATCCGAAGCGTCCCACGAGATGACCCGTCCATGTATAAAATATCCTGTTACGTTTGAGTTGTTAGCTTTGTGATCAAGACCCTGCTGGTCGAAACGTTAAAGCGTCAAATTCTCCCATTACTCCTCGTCTGCTTCTTTCACCTTCAGTCTTATATATATATATATATATATATATATGAATAAATATGTATGTATATACATATATACATATATATATATGTTTACATATATACATATATATATATACATACATATATATATATATGTATATATATATATACAGTGTTCGACAAGGATGTACAAACGGTTAGAGAGAATGAGTGATGAGGAGTGTTGAGGACTGTTTTTTGCTGAAATGCACAATTGTATATACAAAGTTAGCATATGGTTGCATTATTTGACCTATTTTCTTTAAAATGTGTGATTTCCATTTAATTTTATCAAAGAGAAGTTACGTTTTTATCCTCTACAAAATTACCAACCACATACCGTCCGACTCACTAATTACTGACCTCAACCAAACAATGACAGTTTTTGCTCAAATGCACAATTTTATATAAAAAATTAGCATATGGTTGCATTATTTGACCTATTTTCTTTAAAATGTGTGATTTCCATGTAATTTGATCGAAGATAAATTACGTTTTTATCCTATGCAATATTACCAACAACAGCTTTGCATACCGTCCGGTCTTTGCTAAAATGCACAATTTTTTATATAAGAAAATAGCATATGGTTGCATTATTTGACCTATTTTCTTTAAAATGTGTGATTTTCATTCAATTTGATCAAAGAAAAATTACGTTTTTATCCTCTGCAATATTGCCGACCGACTCGCTCATAGTCGACCAAACTCTAGCAAGAACGGTTTTGACTGGAATGCATATTTCTATATAAAAATTAGCATATGGTTGGATTAGTTGATCTATTTTCTTTAAAATGTGTGATTTCCATGCAATTTGATCGAAGAAAAGTTACGTTTTTATCCTCTGCAAAATTACCGACAACAGCTATGAATACTCATAGCCGACCTAACTCGAACAAGGACGGTTTTTGCTAAAATGCACGATTTAAAAAAAAAAATAAATAAATAAAAATAAAAAAATAGCATATGATTGCATTATTTGACCCATTTTCTTTAAAATGTGTGATTTTCATGTAATTTTATAAAAAAGAGTTACGTTTTTATCCTCTGCAAACTTACCGACCACAGCTACGAATATCGTCCGACTCATTAATAGCCGACCAAACTCGAACAAGAACGGTTTTTGCTGAAATGCACGATTGTATATAAAGAATTAGCAAATGGTTGCATTACCTGACCTATTTTCTTTAAAATGTGTGATTTCCATGTAATTTGATCAAAGAGAAGTTACGTTTTTATCCTTTGGAAAATTGCCGACCACAGCAATGAATACCGTCCGACGGTTTTTGCTGAAATGCACGATTGGTCAAATTACATGAAAATCACACATTTTAAAGAAAATAGTCGAAATAATTCAACTATATGTAATCTATTACACTATCAACACAATAGTAAGAAACTTAATAGAGCGTAGTTTGATCCATACCACCAGTGATCATAGATGGCGGGCTGGATGAATCGTAGCTGTGGTCGGTAATTTTGCAGAGGATAAAAGTGTAACTTCTCTTTGACCTACATAATATTTGTCACATTTACTACAAGGTATTTTATATACACAGCCTGTAAGAATTTACTTGTACTTCCTTTTAATGAAAATCTTATAGAGATTCCTAATATTCTTAAAAATTTCAATGTAAATGTAGCCTTCAAGAACAACACAACTCTAAAAAATCTTCTCATAAAGAATTCCCCTGACAATTCTACAGGCTGTGTATATAAAATACCTTGTAGTAAATGTGACAAATATTATGTAGGTCAAACAGGAAAAGAATTAGAGGTTAGGATTAAACAACATAAAAACAGCATAAAAAAGGGCCAAGAATCTAGTGCACTTTTTAAACATGTTTGTGAATTTGACCATCCTATTGACTGGAAAAAATGCTTCAAAAATTATACAATGTAAGAATATAACAGAAAGAAATATCATAGAGTCAGGAATTATTAAATGCAATTATGACCAACTCATAAATAATAGTTTAGGATTATATAAATTAGATCCATATATTGTCAGTAATATAAATAGTACATATTTTAAAAGTTAATGTAATAATGATATGTTTCCACGACCTCACCGAGTGACCCAACCTGAGCTTTCAGGCTTCGGAGAGGAGGGTAAATGTCTCTCTTGTCCTACTTATACTCTGTATCTCCATTTTTTGTTCTCATCTTTTTGTACTCCTTGATAATGTGAATATATCACGAAAGCGCTCGGACTCCGTGTGTTTTTCCTTTTCCTAGTGGACTCTGCATATTTGTGATTCGCGTGTGACTTGTGAAATTTGTGTATATATATATATATATATATATATATATATATATATATATATATATATATATTACATTGCTAAGTATACGAAGGCGGGAAAGTATTTGTACAACACTGAATGTTGGATCTATCTGTATGATTCGGAGACCAAAGAGATAAGCAAGGAGTGCAAACACACCACATCACCACCCCCCCAAAAAAGCTAAGGTGCAGAAGTCCGCAGGGAAGGTCATGCTGTCGGATATTTTGGGACTGTCGTGGAGTCATCCTCACAGAATATCTTGCAAAGTATGAGACCGTTACTAGCGCATGCTACTCTGAAGAAGAAACGACGCGATATGCGCAAGGAGTCCTTCTTGGCGACAATGCACCCGCTTACTCATCTCAAGCTGCGGTTGTGGAAGCAAAGCGACGTGGACGAACTCTTGCCGTATCCGCCTTATTTTCCCGATTTCGTCCCAAGAGACTTTTTCTTGTTTCCAGAAATGACAAATTTACTCCGAGGTAGGCGATTTAGTGACACAGATGACGTCAGTCAAGAGGTGAAACAGTGGTCTTCAACGCAATCTGAGGATTTCTACAACGGTGGCCTACGGAAAATCAAGAAACGATGGGAGAAATGTGTGATACTGGACGGTGACTATGTAGGGAAGTCTTAAGGACTACAATTGAAATTAAAGTTTGTCTCGTTTACTTCATGGTCATGGATATATATATATATATATATATATATATATATATATATATATATACATATATATATACATACATACATACATATATATATATATATATATATATATATATTTATATATATATATGAGAAATAGCATAAACTCGTGATTTTATATATGCAGAGAAACGAAGGAAAAAGATAACCTGATGACCAAGCGCTTTCCTCTATTCAGACACCCTCAGGGTATCTCCTCATGTACCCTGAGGATGTCTGAAATAGTACTTTGAAAATGTCTTAAATAGACGAAAACATACAGTATTCTCATCTTTGATTTCCTCGTGGTTTCAAGCAAAATATCTTTATTCACGTGTTGTATGTGATTACTGTGGCATATATATATATATATATACATATATATTATATATGTATATATACATGTATATATATATATATATATATATACATATATATATATATATATATATATATATATATATATATTCCTAAACAGAAATGTAGTAGCACATATGTAAATGACACACAGGAACCCACAGTCGGAGAAAATAAACTTCGAATAAATAAGAATCCTATATTTCGGCTATCAACTGTAGCCCTCTTAAGGAAAGTACATAGAGCAGAGTACAGAGGGGACTTATAAGCTACAGAGAAGAGATGTGGATAGATGACTTCACTCAGGCGCGGGGTAAACTGGGGTGGTGGAGGAGGGAGGGGGTGAGGAGAGAGGGGGTTGTAAGGTCCGTACCAGCTTGTTAACTGCTGCGCGTGAAATGATGTCAGGTGTCCACTGCCCTTTATAAATATTAATATTAGGGCATTCCTCAATTAATGCTGATTCGACTATTTTCCTCCTGAAACCGCAGTGGGACTTGAACACTAATCTGGCCTTACCCCAGTCAAAAGAATGATTCTTATTTTTGACATGAAGAAATACAGCCGAATTTTCTTGCCCATACCTAATTGACCTTTTATGTTCTGCCAGTCTAGTGTTCAAGTCTCTCCCGGTTAGACTCAAGTAAACCAAATCACAATCTTTGTAGGGCAAACGATAAACACCAGGTGACTCAACTTCCTTCGGATTTTGTTGAACGTTCACAATTTGCTTACGCACGGTGTTAGGATAGTGATAGGCAATAGTGAGACGTTCATGAGGAAACAACTTAGTAGAAGAACTGATGCTATTATTGAATGGAATTTTTAAAATGTCCTTAAAGGAGCGGTGAAAACTTGAGGGGACGGAAGTTTTAAAATGGTTGGCCCTAGCCTTACTGAGGGCTTGGTCCAGAAACCAAGGTGGATAAGCCAACTTCTCAAGTTGACATTTGATCCCCTCAACTTCAGAAGTTGGCTTATCCACCTTGGTTTTTGGACCAAGCCCTTAGTAAGGCAGTGGACACCTGACATCATTTCACGCGCAGCAGTTAACAAGCTGGTACGGACCTGACAACCCCCCTCTCCTCACCCCCTCCCTCCTCCACCACCCCAGTTTGCCTCGCGCCTGAGTGAGGTCATCTGTCCACATCTCCTCTTCTCTGTAGCTTATAAGTCCCCTCTGTACTCTGCTCTACGTACTTTCCTGAAGAGGGCTACAGTTGATAGCCGAAATATAGGATTCTTCTTTATTCGAAGTTTATTTTCTCCGACTGTGGGTTCCTCTGTCATATATATATATATATATATATATATATATATATATACATATGTATATATATATATGTATATATATATATATATATATGTACATACATATATATATACATATATATATATATACATACATATATATATATGTACATATACATATATGTAAATATGTATATGTATATATATATATACATATATATTTATGTATATATGTACATTTATATATATGTATATATATATGTATATATGTATATACAAACATATATATGTATATATACACACACATATATGAATATATTTTTAATATGTACATATATACATATATATATATACATATATATGTATGTATATACATATATGTATAGATACATACATACATATATATATTGCATATATATATATATATATATATATATATATATACAACACAATTCACTAAAACGCAAGAATGTAAGATTTCGCAAAAAAAATACTCGGGTGGTTTTCTGATATATATATATATATGTATATATATATATATATATATATATGTGTGTGTGTGTGTGTGTGTGTGTGTGTGTGTATGTGTGTGTGTCTGTGTATGTATGTATGTACATATAGATATATATATGTATGTATATATATATATACATATACTTATATGTATATATTATGTATATATACTATCTATATATAATATATATATGTATATATATATATATATATATATATATATATATATATATATCACAACTAACACCACAGTCGGACGAAAGAAAGAGTTGCGTAAGCGGAACTATATATTTCGATTGCTACCTGCAATCCTCTTCAGTAGTACAAAGTGGTAGGGAGGAGGCTATCTTAAGTAGCAACCTCTTACAAAAGAAAGGGAACACGAGAAAATACAGAACATCACTGCCCCAGCCCTAGTTGACCTGAGGCTGACACGAGGTCGGGTCAGGGGGAGGGGGAGGAAGCTTGTTGACAATATTTTTGGTGATGAATAGTCCTGAAATGATGTCTGGGGTCCATTGACCCTTGGAAATATTCATCGTGGGCAGATAATCAATTAATGTTGATTCCACCATTTTCCTTCTGAACTCACACCCTGATTTGTAAATGAGATCAGATTTCTCCCAGTCCAACCGGTGATTAAATTTATCAACGTGTTGAAACACTGCTGAATTTATTTGGCCATATCTAATCGACCTTTTGTGTTCATTTAATCTTGTCGGTAGGTCTCTTCCCGTCTGGCCAATGTATGAAAGGTTACAATCTTTACATGGAAGGGAATAAACACCTGGGATATGTTCTTCCTTCAACCTCTGGTGAACATTAACAACTTTTTTATTAATAGTATTAGGGTAGTTATGAATTAAATTTACTTTCTCTTTGGGAAGAAACTTGGACAATTGACTGTTGGACTCTGAGAAGGGGATGACTAGGGGATTTTGTCTCTCTTTCTTTAACTTAGTGGAAGGGTGTTTGAAAAAACTTGCTCTGGCTTGACTAAGGGCTTTATCCAGAAACCAATGAGGGTAGGCTAATTTTGTTAATTGGGACTTGATGGAAGTTAATTCGTGTTCTAAAAATTGGGGGCTACAAATCCTATAGGCTCGGAGAAAAAGTCCCGAAGCCTTTAGGATTTGTAGCCCCCAATTTTTAGAACACGAATTAACTTCCATCAAGTCCCAATTAACAAAATTAGCCTACCCCTCAGGTCAACTAGGGCTGGGGCAGTGATGTTCTGTATTTTCTCGTGTTCCCTTTCTTTTGTAAGAGGTTGCTACTTAAGATAGCCTCCTCCCTGCCACTTTGTACTACTGAAGAGGATTGCAGGTAGCAATCGAAATATATAGTTCCGCTTACGCAACTCTTTCTTTCGTCCGACTGTGGTGTTAGTTGTGATTTATAAATGTGTTACTACATTTCTCACCTGTGATATATATATATATATATATATATATATATATATATATATATATATATATATGTGTGTGTGTGTGTGTGTGTGTGTGTGTGTGTGTGTGTGTGTGTGTGTGTGTGTGTGTGTGTGTGTGTGTGTGTATGTGTGTGTGTGTGTGTGTGTGTGTGTGTGTGTGTGTGTGTGTGAGTGTGTGTGTGTGTGTGTGTGTGTGTGTGTGTGTGTGTGTGTGCGTGCGTGTGTGTGTGTGTGTGTGTGTGTGTGTGTGTGCGTGTGTGTGTGTGTGTGTGTGTGTGTGTGTGCGTGTGTGTGTGTGTGTGTGTGTTTGTGTATATATATATATATATATATGTATATATATATATATATATATATAAATATACATATACATATACATGAACCTATACATATACATATACATATACATGCTAATAAGAACACGGGTACGTGTGTTCACTTATGCAAAGTAGACCACTTGGAAAAAAGAAACTAACGAAGCAGAGCGCTTTCGTATATTACATCTTCAGTGCAACAAGTACATAGTGATAGGAATACATAGAAAATATATACATGATACAAAGGAACAAGGACAGTTTGAATAAGCGTAGCGACCAATTACCCCCTGGAGAGCGGAAGGTCATTGTCAATTATCTTAAGATGGTGGGGCAACATCAGGTCACAGTCGCCAGGGTCACTGTTTCTACTAATGATATAGGGCGACATTTGGTCAAATCGTTGGGTTACATTTTACCTGATATTATCTTACTAATTTCTTGACAAATGAAATTATCAAGTTTGTACAAGCCTTTATGTAGGTTGGTATTTTGATTACTGGTGGTATGAATCAAACTGCACTCTATTAAATTTCTTGCTATTATGTTGTTGGTATAATAGATTGCCTGGGCATTACCCCAATCAACTGGATGATTATTTAATTCAATATGCTTGAATATACCACTAGAATGATTGCCATCCCTAACATTTTTCTTATGTTGTTCAATTCTAATGTTTAAGGGTTTGGCAGTTTGACCTATGTAAAATTGATTACACATTTTGCAAGGAATTTTATAAATGCATCCTTTTTTAATTTCAATACTATTGTTGATGAGTTTATGTTGATAATTTCATTTGTCAAGAAATTAGTAGGATAATATCAGGTAAAATGTAACCCAACGATTTGACCTAATGTCGCCCTATATCATAAGTAGAAACAGTGACCCTGGCGACTGTGACCTGATGTCGCCCCACCATCTTAAGATAATTGACAATGACCTTCCGCTCTCCAGGGGGTAATTGGTCGCTACGCTTATTCAAACTGTCCTTGTTCCTTTGTATCATGTATATATTTTCTATGTATTCCTATCACTATGTACTTGTTGCACTGAAGATGTAATATACGAAAGCGTGTGGCAAATGAATGGAACAAACTTCCTACAGAAGCAGTGTAATGTAGTTCAGTTCGAAGCTTCAAGATTCGTTTAGATAAACACCTAAACAAGATGCTATAATGACTGCCATTTATTTCATACTATTTGTTTATTTGACTGTATTATTTGACTGTATTAGTTATCTGTAAATTTACTATTATTTACTATTATCTATTTGTTTATTATTTAACTACACCTATGCATTTATTGATTTTATTTATTACTATTTATATTATATTATATATTTATCAATATTAAATTTTTCCACATCCGACCTAGTTATGGACCAAAAGTCTCCTGTCGGCATGCTCCGCCTTTGTACATAAATACATATACCAAGTCTTTTTCCCCCTTTCAAGGGAGGTAGCCAAAAAGAAAAAGGCGTAAAATTATTCCCACCCATTCCATCCCCTCCATCCTCCCTCTCATCTTAGCACCTCCTGGATGACGGGTCATCCCTGCACCTTGTCCACTGCCCTGGGTCAGAAGCAGTGTCGCAAGACACAGCACATCCACAGCATGACCGCTTCATTAAATCGGCGACCCCCTTCTCCGTCCCCCCATACAAAAGGAGAAGACGGGGAGAAATCCCTTCGGGCTGCGTCAAAATTTGCTCACACATACTACATCCCCCCCCATCCCCCCGCCCATTCCACCTCAAGCATCACAACATCATCCATATACACCCATTCTTCATTCACCCCTGTCTTCTGTCCTCTCCCGTTCTTCCTCAACAGACATTCCCCTCTTCCCCAAAGCCCCCTTCACCCCATCCTTCCACCTCATCCTAGGACATCCCCTCATGTTCACTCCCTCCACATCTGCCTTTCATATCTCTTTTACTTGTCTTTCTTCACTCATTCTTTCCATGTGTCCAAACCATCCCAATACTCTTTCATCAACCCTATCTCCCAACCCCTTTTCCACCCTTGTTCTCCTCCTCACCTCCTCATTTCTCACTCTATCTAGCCTAGTAACCCCTATCATACTTCTCAGGCAACTCATCTCAAACACATTCAAACTCCTTCTCTCTTCTTCTCTTATGTTCCATGTTTCTGCCCCATACAGTGCTGTTGGCACAATCACTCCTTCATACAGTCTCCTCTTAGCATCCATTCCCAAATGTCTACTCCTCATTACACTTTTTAATCCACCAAGGCATTTACTCGCTTCTCTCAATCTACATTCTACCTCCACCTTCACTCCGCCTTTTCCTGCCACATTTGTACCCAAGTATCTAAAACTATCCACTTCCTCCAGTCGCTCTCCCTTAATGCTCACTTCCAGATTACTGCCACTTTCACCCCTTGTACATCTCATCACCTTACTTTTACCCACATTTATCTTCAGCTTTCTTCTATCACACACTCTCCCAAACTCTGTCACCAACTTCCTCAATCCCTCCTCCGCAAACAACAGCTGGATCACCTCCCACTTTTCTCCATTTTCTTTGACCATTTCCAATCCCTGACCCACTACCCTTGCATTTACCTCTCGCACTACCCCATCCATGTATAAGTTGAACAGCTAGGGCAACATAACGCAGCCTTGACAAAGTCCCACCTTTACCTCAAACCACTTACTCTCTCCATTTCTAATCCTGACACAAGCTCTACTACTCTCATAAAAACTCTTGACAGCTCCTAGAAGCTTTCCTCCTATCCCGTATATTCTCAAAACCTCCCACAGAGCTTTTCTGTCTACCCTGTCGTAAGCCTTTTACAGGTCCATAAAGGCCCAAAAAACATCCTTACCTTTTCCTATTGCTTTCTCACATATCTGTCTTACCACAAAAATCTGAGCTACACAAACTCTACCCGTCCTAAATCCACACTGTTCCTCACCAATTACTCCCTCTGTTCCTCTCCTAATCCTCTCAATCAAGATCCTCCCATAAGCCTTCCCAACTACACTTGTCCCCTTTTCCCTTGTAAAGTGTAACTATACAGGCACTCCTCTAGTCCTCCGGCACTCTACCCTCTCTCCAGCAAACAGCCA
>NC_134778.1:33088946-33091446 GCF_046742065.1 Oratosquilla oratoria | reverse complement strand
AATACACTGATCTAGAAATGGCCGAAGTCATGAACAATCACTTCAAGTTGATTTTCACTAGAGAAAAAGTACAGCATTGGGACGAAGGAAGTAAAGTGCGATCTCCCCCATGAAGGAAATAATAACACAAAAAGAAATAATGGATCAATTAATAAACCTTGACGTTAGGAAATCGTACGGCCCAGACGGAATTGCAAACTGGATACTATAAGAATACAAAGAAGAACGAATGGACAATATATACAATATAATAAGTTGTTCGCTTAAAGAAGAAAAAACAACAAAGGAATGGAAAAATTACAACACTGTACATATGTAAAGGAGAAAACAAGGAAAAACCAACTAATTACAGACCAGTCTCCCTAACAAGCACTGTAGCCAAAATTTGTGAGAAAATGATCAAGAATAGATGGGTAAAACATCCGGAAGAACAATATAATAAACTCGAGACAATTTGTATTCATACAGGGAAGGTCATGTGTTACAAATTTAATATGCTTCTTCTCAAGATTAATATATATAATACAAGAAAGGGATGGATGAGCTGTTTGTGTTTTCTTAGACTTACAAAAAGCCTTCGACAAAGTACCACAAAAGAAAAAAATGGAAAACATAGGAGCGAAACAAGGTAACCTACTAAACTGGAAGGAGGATTTTCTGCATGGTAGAAAAATGAGAGTAGTGCTCAGAGAAAAGTGTTCAGGTAGGGAGGAGGTGATAAGTGAAGTTCCATAGGGATTTGCATTGACTCCAATAATGTTCGCTATTTTTGGATGTGGAATGTTACATGAGCTTCTTCGTAGATGACGCTAAATTTTGAGGAAAGTAAAAACTGAAACGGACTGTGAATCACTACACAGAGACCTAATCAAGGTTTTGAAATGGAATCAGAAGTGGGAAGTGGACTTTAACATTAAGAAATGTAGCATAATGAAGTTTGGAGAAAAAAATATATCAGGACAATATACAATTGGAACAAAGGAAGTAAAGAAAGTGGGGTCTGAAAAAGACCTGGGTTAATTATCTCAAACGAATTGTCCCCTGGTAAACAAATAAAATAAAAGTAGCTTTTACCTATTTAGACGAAGAAATTATTAAAAAGATATTAGTCACACTAATAGGGCCTAGACTGGAGTATGCTGCGACATTATGGTCACCCAGTACCAAAAACAATACAACGAAAACTTAAAGAATCCAGAGAGCAAGCACGAAAATGGCCCCAGCACTTTCAAAATTGTCATATGAAGAGAGACTGGCTAAATTGAAGTTACCGACTTTGGAATAAAGAAAGGGGAAAGGCGGCCTACTGACCACCTACAAAATCATGTAAGGCACGGAAATACTTGATAGAGAGGACTTACTAAATTGGGACAATAGATACACACGAGGACATGGAAAAAAATAAAAAAGGATAGTTATAGAAGAGATCTGAGAAAAAGTTCTCCACACAGAGTAGTGGACACTTGGAACAAACTGGATGAAACAATAGTGTGTACAAAAACCATACACAAATATGAGAGCAAACTAGACACTGCGAGATACAAAGGTGGGACACCACGAACATAGCTTCCCTTCCCGTAAAAAAACAAGGTAAATACAACTAGGTAAATACATGCAGACATGCAGACAAACAGGGTATATTAGCTCCATTCATGATAACAGCCCAGCTGGCTAACAGACTGAGGATAGTATACAAGTGATGATTGCCGGATAGAATAATTGACATGCACTGGTTGACAGGCAGACTCTGAGAAGTAGAGAGTAACTATCAGAAAAAAGCAGCATTATTTAGCAAGCTGTTTGTCTGGTAAATAATCTCTGGCAGGCACAATGTCTGGCAGACAGTTGATGGTAGTTTGGCAGGGTTTAGCAAATAGAGGATCAAGCAGACATAGCTTTGGTAGGAGGGTCCTGATTCCTGTTGTGATGGCAGACGTGGGAATTTGATCAAGTCAGACCCTGTGTTGTGTGTGCGAAGGAGACTATTGTTGTCTGTGTCTGCTTGGAGGGAGTGAGCTCCGTGAGGAACTGCGGAGGAAGGAGGCAAACAAGAAGGAAAGGAAAGGAGGGACGGGGGGAAGGAAGGAAGGGAGGAAAGGAAATAAGTAAAAAAAAAAAATGGAGGTAGGAGTAAGGAGGAAGGAAGGGAGACAAACAAGAAGGAAAGGGAAGGAGAGAGGGAAGGAAGGAAGGGAGGAAGAGAGAAATGGAGGAAGGAAAGAGGGGAGGAAGGGAAGGAAGGAATGGAGGAAGGAAGGAAGGGATGAAAGAAGGGAGGGAGGACGGGAAAAAGGGAGGGAGGAATGAAGGAAGGAAGGCAGGAAGGAAGGAAGAGAGGAGGGAAAGAAAGTGAGGGAAGGGAGTAATAAGGAGGGAAGGAAAGAATGGGGAATGAAAGTGTAGAAAGGGAAGTACTATAAGTAATGAAGCAAGGAATAAAGTTGGAAGGAATAGGGAAGGAGGAAAGGAATAAAGTGTATGGAAGGAAGGAATAAAAAAG
>NC_134778.1:33078946-33083946 GCF_046742065.1 Oratosquilla oratoria | reverse complement strand
ACAATAAGAGTTTATAAAAGTGGAAGAGAAAAAGGAATAAAAGGATGGCATCAAGGCAGGTGTCTGTAATATTTCATGTTAGGATGTAACAAGTCTTCGGAAAGAGCTGTTGGATCCGACCAGATTGGATCGTGTATGTCAGGCGGACTAAACAAAAATCAGAATACACACAATCCAACCTGGTCTGACTTGACGAGATCTGTCCAGCTGCCCCAAGACCAAATCGTACCGTGGATGAGGGCTTTTACAAACACTCAATCGTGAGCACCGTAGCGACATTCGAAACGATACCATCACTAACGTGTGTGCAACACACCGGGGTAGCACCACCGACCAAATGGATTGGAATAAAATTGAGTCGATTATATTTGGAGACACAAGGAGGAAGTGTCTAGAAGCTGTGGTCATTTGAGGGTCAAACATTGTATAGCCTTTTAAGGGAATGCTCAACATTACACCATCAGTAACCAATTCAACTCCTGTGATGACTAGATTTTTTGGAAGACGATTCGTGAGGTGCCCCAGTCATGTGACTTTCCGGATTCTTTCCCCAGAATCTTTACTAAGGCTTTTACTGCATATTCTCAAGTTTATATTCTTCATCTCTGTACTTGAGAAAGCTCCTACAAAGTAAAAGTTGTACAGTTAATAAAGGCTTTGTCTTCAAATGGTGTTTTTCTTGCCAAAACTATTGCTATTTTTCATTTTTAAACATACCTTAGAGATCTTTGTATAGACTGATGCCAGCTAAATTTAACAAGTTAAAAGGGGTGAACTGATTTAAATGGGGTCTGGAGGACATCCCACTCAGCTAGATAAAATCAGCCATTGTTAATCGGAATGAAGATCGATAAAAGTGAGTTATGATCTCGGAGAGGTCCGATGAGATCAAAGGCCAAAAGCGTCCAGCAGGAACCCCGGATGGAGCCGGATGTCCTTGGACTATGAAAAGACTCGACAAAACAAAATGACTGCCAGGTTTGGGGAATTGCATTCAAAAACGCATTCACGGTTGGCATGACACCGATTACTTGAAATAAGCCAATGTTTTTCCTGCATTTAAAATGGCGATAAACGGGAAGTCGGGGGGAACTTTAGACCCATAACTCTGAATTCATTCGCATGCAAATTAATGGGAAAGATAATTAGAGTGCTATCGAGCATCATTCAGGAAGAAAATGCCCCATAAACAACAGACAACAGGGATTTCAGAGCCGATGTTACTGTTCATACGAGCTAATAGAAATTCAAATTACGGTTATCACGAGTTACAATAATAACATTATTATTACAAAATTAGCAATATTGATTAAAAACAAAAATAAAATGGTTACCATTAACCCGCGTGACGGCTGGTTTGGTTTGGAGCGCAAAATATAAATTTTCATTGAATTGGTTTTGTTCAATATTGAGAATTCAGTACGGAACCCCCTGGCTATCCCCTTGGAAACTATGCAGCCTTTGTGCCTGAACACGATACTTTAATTTTATTTTATTTAACTTATTTTATTTGCTTGTATTTTATTTATTTAATTATCCATCAATTTATTTATTCATTTATATTTTTGTTTATCTATTTTACCTCTATTTTTATTCTATTTAATTTTCTACTCACCTGATTGTTCACTTATTTACCTATTAATTGACTGATTGATTGATTTGTCAAATAATCAATTAATTAATCTGTCTATCTATCTGTCTGTCACGATTCACCTATGGGCCAGGCTGGTTACAACACGATAGGTAAACAAGTTTAAGCCTGTGCGCAGGATAACTAAACTCTTCTTTGAAATATGTTATTATTACACTAACAAAACAGCGCATAAACATAAATAAACACAGAATAATAATAACATATTACATATGGCAAAAGTATATAGAAGATATATTACCAATTACTGAAGTCGTAAGATTCACATATAATCAGGTGGGCGACACTAATATCTTGTTTATATAGGCCATTGGTGGCTCCAAGCACCAACCGTCAAAAGTGGGATGAGTAGGTGGTTTGAGGTAAACGATAACTTCTGGTTGAGGCAGCTTCTGGTAGTGGTGGTTTGAGGTGAACGATACGACTCTAAGGGGGCAGATTCTTGTAGTTTCTTCTGGTAGGAGAAGCTTCTGGTAGTCAGGAACAAATGATATTTGATGAGAAAAACAGAAGAGTCACGTCGCACGTAGTCAAGCAGCAATCTGGATAATGTTCGATGAATTCGAATAACGAAGGTTGACAACATTTCGTTTTGAAGGCGGCCAGTAATTATGGTCCAAAAGACTTGTTTAGTGTAGTTGTCGTAAATTGACGATTTGTAGATAATTCTACGTAGATTCAAATGGACCTTTGGCTTCAGCTTCTTCTTTTTCTGCCATGACATCTGTGGATTTCTACTGACTTCTAACTTCTGCGATCTCTGTTCTCTGTTTGAGTTTTCTGCTCTGCTTCAGTCGTCCTAGGCCTCGCCCCTTTTATACTAAGCAAAAGGGAGCCGACGTTTCACACATGGGCAAACGAATCCAAACTAGATAGTCTGAAGATCCTCAGCCAATGGGAAGACAGAGTGAGCTGTTCCCGCTCAAATCAGATACGTTTCTGCTTCGTGTTACCTGCGTGCAGACATGAAGGGCGCGCGTGTGCGCTTGTACACTTTTTGATAAGTTGTGAGTTATACCGGCTTTCCCAAGGTAGGCACGTAGCTCACCTTCCTGACCAAACCGTCAACGCGACCTATGAAGACTCAGTTTAATTAATTCTACCTTTATATACGTATTTCGTTCTTCTTTTGCTTTGTCAAACATGTTCCATTCATTACATAAAGATTTATGTATGTGTATTATCTCATGGACCTATCTTGTCAATCTTAGGAACTGATTTACATAATATTTACGAAATTGCATTCTTTTTCATTGTTTTTGGAAGTCGCAATGCGTTGGTGTGAGAACGAGATGCTGCGCCTGCCTACGTGCCCTCTTGTTAAAAATTGCGTGGGAGCGTAAGTTTTGGCAACAGCGTTCCAACTTCTATTTACGTATGTGTCAATGTATAGATTTTCATATAAAAACTATTAAGTTTCTGCTCTTATCTAAGATTGACAAGGTAAATTTATCATATATTATTTTGTATACTTTGTTGTAAAGAATATCCATGTACATACGTGGAGATATTCTAAAACACCCTTGTTGTTCACTACATCTGGCGACACTTGGCAGCCCTCCGTGGCCTAGCAGAGAAATGTATATATATTGGTGTTTGCAACGGAAAATTGGTCTCTGTTTATACAGAGTCCCTTGCTAACTAATCTCATACTTTGTCTAGCCTTATGCTAGTACTTTTTCCACTTTGGTGGACTTAGACTTTTAGTCGTAGAATTTTCTCGACTTTGTATCTTTTACGTAAACTATTACGTAGGACTTAGTTTCCATTCCAAATGTCGATATTTCTCGACCTTACTACGTATTGTCTTTGTGAAGACTATTTTTCTATTGAATGTCGATATTTGATCGACTATTTATATTTACAAATGTCCTGGCAAATCTAGCCATTTACGTTCTAAAGGGACCCATTGACTGGTATTTATATATATTTTTGGGGACATTTATGTGAACATTACTGTGTATCGGATCTTGTAATTTTTGCTCGCTTGGCGACCTCTATTTTTCGACCTTGTTTTTATTTCTATTTGAAGGAAATAATTATTCTTTAATTGGATCTCTAGTTTTTTTATACCTGGCCCTTCCCTTAGACGTCACAATATATATATATATATATATATATATATATATATAGATAGATAGATAGATAGATAGATAGATAGATAGATAGATAGATAGATAGATAGATAGACAGATAAATGTTGACTGGATCTGATCTTTATTACAGTGGCAAAGCTTTTGAGTTTAAGCTTGTGAACGACGATTTTATTCAGTTGAGAATGAATTTTGGGTTAAAGAGGGTCTCATTATTCAACGCCCTTCAGTTCTAGACCCAAACATCGGTTGAATGAAAGCCTAGGCTAATGCCAAATAATGTTAACATATTACTGAGTTGTAGGCAGTGTAAAAGTCTCTCAATTCGTTGAACTAGATTTAAAGGCATAAAAAGCTAATTGTCATCAGGACAGATTTTAGGCACCCTAACGTCATATGATATAATATTGATGTTATTGATGTATCACAGTGTATATTTAATTCGAAATTTTGCACATAGTTTGGTTGTGACCCAAAATAATTTTGCAAGCCAAACATTTTCTCTTTTTTATCGGGGGTGGGGGGTGGGGGGGCAAAAAACAATCATAAGCTTTGTAAAGAAGGTTCTATAGCTGTTAGTACGTACAACCTTTCTCTCCTTATGATTTCCAAGAACATTTTCTATTGGTCGTTCATGGAACCTATTTGTTTCTTTGTAGGCTTTAGTTCTTGGTACTTCTTTCTAAGTCCAGTCCGCCCAATTTTGTGCCTTTCCAAGTCTCCAGGAAGGCAAGAAACTCAAAACACAACAGTATAGGGTCACTGTTCTTATGTGTTCTTTGCATTACATAGTATATTTATTATTTTTGTTATTGTCATAAATGGAAGTGTTGGTGTTTCTGGTTGATATAAGAACATAAAAATGAAGGAGACTGCGAGAGACCGTAAGGTTTACACCAAGTAGTTTCGTGTCCCTCACCCACTATCATTCCTATCCAGTCAATTGCTTTAGCTCTTACTGTCTCACTACATGCTTACTAGGTCTATTCCATTGGTTAACCACTCTGCTGATCGGCCAGTTTTTGCCTATTTCTTTCTTAAATCTAAATTTGTCAAATTTAAACCCAGTACAACAAGATCTGCCCTGCTGTCTTAATACGATAACCTTGCCCGCATTACTGTGTGATACTTTGTACTAAACAGTATATATATATATATATATATATATATATATATATATATATATATATATATATATATATATATATATTTTTTTTAATTCTTAATTTGGAGTGTTGGTGTAGCTGGTTTGTTAT
>NC_134778.1:33071446-33076446 GCF_046742065.1 Oratosquilla oratoria | reverse complement strand
TTGGCAGGAAGATGTTCTCGAATGGAGAACAAAGAACGGGGCTAGAAAGAACAAATGCCGTTGAGGACAGGAATGAAAAACGACTCCTTAAAAAGAAAAGGAACTTAAGAATACATTTGTTTTTATGAATTACATAACGCCCTCATAGGAGCACACATACCACCAGGAACTAGTATATGGTAGATAGATAGAAGGATAATACTTTATTTATCTCCGTCATGCTGACAAAAATTAAATTAATTTTGGTGTAGAGCTCAAGAAAAATAATGACTAAAATGTACAAAATACGCAGCTCACACAATGAAGCGTTATGTTACGGCCAAATTCACCACCTTTGCCTGATATGTTAAGACAGTCAAGTCTCCTTCACAAAAGATGTCAACTAAACTTGCTTCTCATTTATTTCACTTAACGTATAGGAAATCACCGTTGAAAACGGGTTCAGATAAGCTTGACTGATTATTTCAATGCAAAGACTCACTCAACATGTATAATTCATGTTGGAGGTTTCATTTGCCTTAGGGGGATCGTCTTCGAAAGATGAAATGCGAGCGTTATCCTCCAAAACTTTGTTAAGAATATTATTTTGATTAGGTTAGGTTAATCACCTTTGAAAACTAGAGGATACTATTAACGTTAACCAGAAGGAAAGATTTTAGGCAAACACTAAGTTTGAGTTGGCTAAGCCAGGAAATAGGAGAAGTAAAAGGGACAGAGGAGTATGTAAGGAGGGCGAATGAGAAAGGAGAATGACAAATGAGCCAACAGGTGATAGACTGAATCTATGGGAAAGAGAGGAAAGGGAGGAAAACGTGAAGGGAGTAATAGGGAAAGGGAGGAAAGGGGAAGACGAGGAAAAGGGAAAATGAGGAAGGGAGGAAAGGGCAAGGTGGGAAAGAGAAGAAAAGAAAAGGGAGGATAGGGAAAGGGAGGGAAGCGGAAAGAGGGGAAGGTGAAGTGGGAAAGGGGGAATTGGAATGGGAACAGAGGAAAAAGGAGGAAAGGGGAAAGGG
Organism: Oratosquilla oratoria; assembly: GCF_046742065.1. Classification (NCBI taxonomy): domain Eukaryota; kingdom Metazoa; phylum Arthropoda; class Malacostraca; order Stomatopoda; family Squillidae; genus Oratosquilla; species Oratosquilla oratoria. The sequence goes on along the minus strand of NC_134778.1, from coordinate 33,075,433 downwards.
AGGGAAACGGAAAGGGGGAAGGGGAAGAGAGGGAGGAAAGGGGAAAATGAGAAAGGGAGGAAAGTGGAAAGGAAGAAAGAGGAAGAGGGAAGAAAGGGAAAGGGGAGAGGGAGGAAAAGGGAAAGGGAGGAAAGGGGGAAGAAAAGAAAATGGAAAGAAAAGGGAAAGCGAGGAAAGGGAAATGGGGAAAGTGAGGAAAGAGGAAGGAGAGAGGAACAAATTGGAAAGGGAGGGAATGGAAGAAAGGGGAGGTAAGGATAAAAAAGGGAAAGGAAGGTAAGTTGGAAAAGGTGGTTAATGGAAGAGGAAAGGCTTAGGAAGAGGGTATGACTTTTCTTTCATATGGCGATACGAATATTAGGACACGACCAAGAACCCCATCCCCCCCTCCTCCCCTATGAAGAGCCAGCTGGTAGACCCAAGATGGCTCAACGCCTTCCTAAGCTGTGTGCAGATGGTGTTGGGAGTTCCTGTCTGCCGCTGCTGACAGCTGGTAGGAGTAGCTCTCTGGTAATGCAGAGATGGTGAGGAGTCTTGGAGGAGTGTTCCGAAAAGAGAGTCGAGTGAAGTGAACAAACAAAAACGAAAGGAGGAAGATGGTAACTTCCATTAACAAGGAGTTAGATATATAAGATTAGTAAATGAGTAGATTAATTGATAATTGAATAGATATATAAATAAATGAATAGGTAAATGAATATATAAATAAATATTAATAAAAATTTATATATAAATGAATAAGTAGATATACAGATAGATAAATGAATAAGTAATATAGTAAAGATAACATCAACTAAATAGTGAGATAAGAGAGAGAGGAGGAGAGAGAGAAAATTATAAACTAAGAGAAAGACAAAAATAATAATAATAGTAATAATGATAATAATAATAATAATAATAATAATAATAATAATAATAATAATAATAATAATAATAATAATAATAATAATAATAATAATAATAATAATAATAATAATAATAATAATGACAATGATAATAATAATAATATAATAATAATAATAATAATAATAATAATAATAATAATAATAATAATAATAATAATAATAATAATAATAATAATAATAATAATAATAATAATAATAATAATAATAATAATAATAATGATAATGATGATGATGATAATAATAATAATAATAATAATAATAATAATAATAATAATAATAATAATAATAATAATAATAATAATAATAATAATAATAATAATAATAATAATAATAATAATAATAATAATAATAATAATAATAATAATAATAATAATAATAATAATAATAATAATAATGTGGATATACACAAATAATAATAATAATAATAATAATGATAATAATAATAATAATAATAATAATAATAATAATAATGATAATAATAATAATAATGGTAATAATAATAATAATAATAATAATAATAATAATAATAATAATAATAATAATAATAATAATAATAATAATAATAATAATAATAATAACAATTAATAATGATAATAATAATAATAATAATAATAATAATAATAATAATAATAATAATAATAATAATAATAATAATAATAATAATAATAATAATAATAATAGTAATAATAGTAATAATAATAATTATAATATAATAATAATAATAATAATAATAATAATAATAATAATAATAATAATAATAATAATAATAATAATAATAATAATAATAATAATAATAATAATAATAATAATAATAATAACAATAATAATAATAACAACAATAATAATAATAATAATAATAATAATAATAATAATAATAATAATAATAATAATAATAATAATAATAATAATAATAATAATAATAATAATAATAATAATAATAATAATAATAATAATAATAATAATAATAATAATAATAATAATAATAATAATAATAATAATAATAATAATAATAATAATAACAACAACAACAACAACAACAACAACAACAACAACAACAACAACAACAACAACAACAACAACAACAACAACAACAACAACAACAATAATAATAATAATAATAATAATAATAATAATAATAATAATAATAATAATAATAATAATAATAATAATAATAATAATAATAATAATAATAATAATAATAATAATAATAATAATAATAATAATAATAATAATAATAATAATAATAATAATAATAATAATAATAATAATAATAATAATAATAATAATAATAATAATAATAATAATAATAATAATAATAATGATAATAATAATGATAATAATAATGATAATGATAATAATAGAGAACTAAATAAATAGATAGATAAAGGAAAGGGGAGACGACAAAAAAGGGATGGAGAAAGAAAAGAGCCCCTGAAAAAAGGAAGAAAAGAGAGCAAAATAGCAAAGAAAATAGTGAATGGTATGAGAGCAAGTATACGCATTCTACCTCACACAAACTTCTCCCCACTTCCCAGACTGTTATCTCCCTACCTTCCTTTTCTACCCCCTCCTTCCCAAGAGACTCTTATCAGGCAGGATCCCCCTATCCCCCCCTCTAGCAGTCCCTCCCCAAGTTAGCCCCCAACATTACCCACATGCCTCAGGTTCTGACACCCAAACCCCAGCAGTTTCTTTGCCCTTCTCTGTTCGCTTTATGCGCAGCGAAATTTCCTATTCCTCAACCTTATTGGTTCTCCATATTCTTCTCTTCCATCTTGTTTTCTCCTCCATCCTCTTCCCCTAATATCCCAGCTACCCTCACCCCTATACTCTTTTGTTCATTTCCACCCAGTCATCCCATTAAATGTATATGTTTATATATATATATAAAAATATATATATATATATATTTATTTATATAATATGTTATATGAATATATAAATATATATATACATTTATATATATAATATGTATACATATATATATATATATATATATATATATATATACATATATATATAAATATGTATGTGTGTATGTATGTATATATATGTATATATATATATATATATACATATATATATATATATATATATATAAAAGAAGTCGTATTTCCACCATCCATTACCTCCTACCCCATATTACTTCTATTAACCCCACACCCCAACTTCACCCATAACCACTATTATATTATCCCATTTCTTAATTCTTTTACTTTAACATTACTGACCCCATACTCTTTTTTTACATCTTTTTCTCCTTTTTATTTATTCATCTTTCCCATATATAGTTCTCTCTAGTGTCCCCTCATTTCTCTATAACAGACCTCGTCCATTTCGCTCACATCTGCATCTCCAGCTGTCTCCAATATTCTTCACGTTCTCCGGGAGGGCCATCCCAGCTGGAGTCACCTGCAGATGGCAACACTGATCTCCAGAAGAGGAAAATCTCCTCCTCATAGGAAACATGGTCTTCAAATTCATTCATCTTTATTGGGATTGAAGTCCAGTACTTACTTTAACTCTTTAGGCTCTTGAGGGGCTCCCTCAGTTGAAAAGAATCCTTTGTAGATAGAAAGGATAAACAGTCAACTATTGGAAGTTACTCAAGAAGGTTAACCGGATTAGATTTAACCCTCAAGAATCCTGGGGCTTTACTTCAACCGTCTAGAATCACCTGGTGGGAGACAAAATCAATATGCAGTGCATTTAACGTACACAAAATGTTAGGTTAAGTTAAGTAAGGCTAGGTTTGGTTTGGCTAGGTTAAGTTAGGTTTGACTAGGCTAGGTTAGGTTAGGTTAGTAATCTCACTCCTAATAATGTTCAGCGTTTATATATATCAGGCAAACCTTTGATTTTCAAAGCTTAAATACAACTTCATTACCATTTAACCCTCGCCTTACTTCTCTCCAGCCCTGTAAGATGTTACTCGGTGACCGAGATGGACTCAGAATTATAAATACTTGATCTATAGATCTCATTGGTGGCTGTTTCAGGATTTCTACATGATGAGAGGCTTTCTAAGTGTTGGGGGAACTTTGTATATGTTGAGGGGCTTTGTAGATGTTGGGGTACTTTC
>NC_134778.1:33026446-33043946 GCF_046742065.1 Oratosquilla oratoria | reverse complement strand
TGAGTAGAGGAAGTTCCGGAAAGCTAGCTTAAAAGTCTCCTAGTCGTTGGGGTGCCTACTCCAAGCTAACCTAGTGGCCATCGCATTGTCGCCTGCAGTTTCCTGCTTGGTGAGTTCAATCTTGTCGGTGTTTGTGACCTCTGGGGTCCATCGTTCCTCCAAGAGACTAAGCCACGACTGCACATTTGTGTATACAGGGAGCCCACTCGTCGGGTGGTGATTGATACCAGTCAAAAGGTACAACGGAATGTCTTCCATGGCCTGCAGCGCCTTAGACTGATGGCTCACGTATCCAGTCTCTTGGGGCGTGTTAGTTTGCCCTTTCGACATGGTGTGAAAAGTATAGAAACATTTTGGGTTCACTGAATATTCCTAACAGTGAGTTGTTGATGTAAATATGTTGACTGAGTAAGAATTTGCGTGTGTAAAGAGCGTAACCACTGCTGCCACCACCGTTAGCATAGGTCTCAAGTTGTTAGACAAAAATTTGTTACGTTAGTTCTGTTTATTTGCAAATTGTGAAAATGTTGCGGAGCAGTGTGGGAACAGGAGTAGTGGCATTTATGTTTGTGGAGCGACGCGTATTTGACTGGTCTCATGACATGTATAGACCGAAGTGAATACCCTCTCGGGCCACGCCACCTCAGCAGCGCCAGCGCGCTCTGCTGCTTGGGTAACTAACCAATCAGCTCCCAGGGCCACAATCACATGATTCCAGCTCAGTCGGCTAGGGGCGGAGTCAACCCTTGTGCGACTTCACGATGCCCATAAGGAAAATAACAGAAATGAGACCGAGCGCTTTCGTCTATTCAGACATTTTCAAGATACAAGCATAGCAGAGAAACAAGAATATATACCCAAAGGGTAGATCTCTCCCAGTGATCTATGGACTCAGATTCCCGAAAGTTTGGGCTACAATACTATACATGTATGGGTTAATTACAGCACATAAACCTAACAACCATGTGAGACCCATTACAGGTTCCCTAGGATCTGCTTGTTATAATTTGTCCAAGTGGATTGTGTCCATTTTGAGCCCTCTAGTGAGGACAATTTCAATAGCCACATACACAATAATGTATATTTGGTTCACAAACTTAACAACCGTAAAATGATTATTCTATTCTTATTAGCTATGATGTTCTTTATTTACTCATATTCCAGTTAATGATTTGTTGGTGTACTTTGAAGAAGAATTGGAGGAATTTGATTTACCACTTCCTACCGCCACCATTATTGATTTAATCAAATTATGTGTTTTAGAATCATATTTTGTGTTTAATGGTAAGTATTATTTACGGAATTGTGGTATGGCAATGGGGAATTTGATTTCTCCAATTCTAAGCAATCTTTGTATGGAATTTTTTTTAAACTAAGTTATTACCCGATATTCTCCCTCATAATGTTACTTGGTACATTGATGATATTTTGTGTATTTGGTCTGTCACTGATGATCCGTTTATTTTTTTTAAATAGCTTAACACCCTAGTCCCTTCTATCAATTTTACTATGGAAATAGAACAAAATAACTAAATACCTTTCCTTGACGTATTGTTATACAGAAATGATAGGTCTTTCAAATTTGATGTTCATAAAAAAAAAAACAAGGTTCTTTCATATGTTTATTTTTACTCTTCTCATCATTGCAGGACAAAGGCATCTGTGTTATCGTCAATGTACCTTAGAACTTATTGTATTTGTAGTCCGGAGTTTTTGGATGGTAAATTCTTAAGAATATGTGACATAGCTTCAAAATTAAAGTATCCCAAGTACCTCATTGACAATTCTCAAAAAATGGCTAGAAAGTTTTATTTTGAGGATAAAGCTGGAGACACATTTAATACTAAGAATCTTCTCATACTTCCTTACCAAGTTAATTTCATCAAGTTACCTCATATTCTTAAGAATTTCAACATCCAAATTATTTTTAGAAACTCCAACACAGTCAAAAGTCTGTTGATTAGATATTCACCTGAAAATAAGGAAGTTTATGCATACAAAATTCCATGTAACGATTACAACAAATGCTATATTGGTCAGACTGGAAAGGAATTCAGTGTTAGATGAAATCAAGATAAGTATAGCGTCAGAAGTGGACCGATGTCCAACGCGATATTTGTTTACTTTAGGGATTTTAGCCATTGCATTAATTGGGAGAAGCTAAAGTAATTGTTAAGAGTAATTCATACTCGAACAAAAATACTATACAGTCCAGTCTGATCAAGGATACATTTGTTAACAATTTATATTTAAGTCATATATTTTACAAATTGGATCATTTAATTAAGAAAATTGTACCCAAAACTCTCGGGAATCTCAGTCCATAGGTCACTGTGAGAGATCCCTTTGGTTATATATTCTTGTTTCTCTGCTACGATTGTACCTTGAAAATGTCTGCATAGATGAAAGCGCTCGGTCTCATTTCAGTTATTTTCCTTGTGGATTTCCGGCATAATTAGAATCATGTATTCAAGCGATTTCTTCTGTATATATATATATATATATATATATACATATATGTATATATACATATATATGTATACATATATATACATATTTATATATATACATATATATGTATATGTATATATATATACATATATACATATATATACATATATTTTGGAAGGAGGCCATTTTGAATACAGGCTTTGTTGAAGTCTACAGCAGTAGTAGCATTGTTCAACTTGTAAGAAGTACTCTCGATATTTCGAATGAGAGAGCGGAGGTTGGAGGTCAGGGTATTGATAGAATCTCCAAGGTACATGGTGTTTACTTTAGACGTCTTTCGACCCAATCAGAGGTCATCTTCAGGAGTTACAATATACACTGTGAAAACAGGAATGACATACGAGGTGTGGCGGGGGAGATTTTGTACCCGCGAAGAAACACTGGGACAGGAAGTCATATGAGGTGTGGCGGGGGAGATGTCGTGTCCGCCTAGCTACCCACGGAGTGCCGACGGGTTCCCTGTAGGTTGCTGGTTGGGCTTCCTCATTGATGGGAGTGAAACTTCAGGCTGTAGCTGGATATTGATGGAGGGTTGATCCAGACGAATAAAAATTGATTCAGCCATCCTTAATCTCCTTCTGTCTTGTTCACGATACAGTATTGTTGTTTGTGTTTCTAGTTGTTGCCTGGTGAGGGAGTGTCCATGTGTGTTACTAGTGTGACGGAGTATTGCCCCATCCTGTAAATGTGCCGTCATCCTTTTTGACAAGGTGGTAGTGGTTGAACCTATATACCGTGAATTGAGGCGACTGCAGTCACCAAAGTTGCAATGGAATTGGTATATAAGATTCACCTCTTGTAAAGGCCTTGTCTGTGGGAGGCAACTATTTTTCATGATGAGGCTTGATGTTCTTTTTGTTTTGTAAAAAATGATGAGCTTCAGGATGGCATGGGGGTCTGTAGGGATGACATGTGTGCTGATGATCTTTCTTAAAGCCTTTTCGTCTTCTTTATGTGCGGAAGACATGAAGTTTTTATAGAAGAGGGAAATATGACAAGGTTTTTCTGTTGTAGAGGGGGCTTGTGTCACGAAACTGTCTAGATGTCGCTTTATTGTCTCATCAACCAATTGTTTTGAGTAACCATTATTGGCAAGGAGTTGTGAGACTCTCTGCAATTCAGCATGGGTGGAAGTCCAAGTAGAAGAATGTGTGAGGGCTCTTTTAACAAAGGAATTTATCACACTCCTGCGATATGTCCAAATTGATGGTGTTGCCATGGGGTCCCCCTTAGGCGTCCTCTTCGCTAATTTTTATATGGGCACCATAGAAAGGAGAATATTTCTGCATCACCCCGAACTTCTACCATCTGTATATGTAAGGTACGTAGACGATGTTTTCATTAGTGCAGAAAATGAAAACAGTATTTTACAAATCGTGAGCACCTTTAAACGTCATTCCTCCCTTGACTTCACCCATGAAATCGAAGCCAATTATAAACTCCCCTTTTTGGACGTTTTAGTTCACCGAGGCCCTCACTCTTTCTCCACCGAAGTATATGTGAAGGCTACAAACCTGGGTTTTTGTCTCAACGGTGCTAGCGAGTGCCCAGAGAAATACCGCAGGAGTGTGATAAATTCCTTTGTTAAAAGAGCCCTCACACATTCTTCTACTTGGACTTCCACCCATGCTGAATTGCAGAGAGTCTCACAACTCCTTGCCAATAATGGTTACTCAAAACAATTGGTTGATGAGACAATAAAGCGACATCTAGACAGTTTCGTGACACAAGCCCCCTCTACAATGTTATATATACAGTACGTGAACGTAAGGTCCTTGGTTTTTTCATATACCACAGATGAAAGTAATAGCATTGGTAATCAAGGTGAACCAAGGAACTTCCTTACACCATTTTCTTTTATGCGCGAAGAGATATAACTACATGTATCATAAGATACAGTTTTACTACTATTATAACAAAGTAAATAACTGCAGTTCGATAAATAGTTATTGAATTAATTGTAAATAAAATTTATCTTTTTATCGTTCTTTAAGAAACGTAATCGTGAAAATATGTATGAATCTAATGATATTACACGTTTAACGCCGTAACGATTAAAGTTTTGTACAAACCATATGCAATAAAGACCACAAATCAAACTATTGCTGCTTTGTAATCTATAAGTACAATAAACTACACTTTTGGTTGGTTGTGTAATGTAAATGTAAACCACACTTTTCGAGTTTTATGTTAAATGAATCGATAATATATATTAGATTTTTTATTAAACATACAACAATCTAATGCGGCCGTTATTGTAGGCGTCATGTGTTACCAAATGATCATTACTTATCCCTAATGCGTACAACGTGTTATATAGATCAGCGTAATCCTTTTGATCGAAATTAGAGTGAATATTATATACACTGCATCCATTAATATGTAATTGTATATTACCTAACGAAGCATGGCGGAAATAAAAGCAGTTTTTATTTACGGTGCCATTAAAAGCCGCCATATCAATGATTAGATAAAGTTTGTTAGATATAACGTTAAAAAATAAATTATCCATCATAATACTGTTTTGTTCTTTGGAGAGAACGTATGATTTTGGCAGTGTTTTTAAGTAGACGTAATCAATGATTAATCCATTTCTTAACAATGTATATAAAGCGTTTATTGCCTCCTTGCGAGGATAGATTTTCGGTATTATTAATTTACACCTGTCAATATATAATTTGAGCTTTTTTTTACATCGACTGACTTTACTACGAATTCAATCGGTGCTAAATTTAGCCAAGCCTTATGCGAAGATCGACACCGTCTAGTAGGTAATTGCCAATAGATATCGCACATTAGTGGCCTGCATAGAGAAACTCCATTTGACTTGGTGTTTTTAACATGTTTTTCTAAGTCATTTAAATTTTGAAAATGTGAATTTTCATATTTATTGATTATACCTGTTCCTTTATCGCCCCAATATAAAAACATATTCCGCGCTAGAGTTTGTACTTTATGATGACATGTTTGTAAGAAGTTTGATGTAACTGACGTAAATAAAAATATAATTATTTTCTATTTGTACGTTATTGATAAAGACTGACGCAGATTTGAAAACGGTGTTTAAGGCTTCATTTGGAATAACAATATAATCATCGTCCGGTAGATCGACAGTTTCACTATCTGTTTGAGGAATTTTGGTTATACGAAATTTAAAACTTAAGACTGTATTTGAAAGATCAAGAAAGATGTCATATTTTTTTTGCAAGCTGAATTTGATAAAATCATCAGATAATGTTTGATTGCAATTAATATTTACAGGTAAGTTGTCCAAATTCCGTCTGTTTTCAGTTGTCGTTTCAAATAATTTGAATCTATGAGGTATCGGGAACATTTCGCTAATTGCAGATGTATAATTCGGTACGGGGGTTTCATTTTGGGAGGTTGCTACAATCTCTCCCCCTGCCATGATTCTTTTTCCCAAATTCTTCAAAGATTGAAAACATCTAGTTCTTAATGTTTGCTTTAAAACGTTTTGACCGAATGTAAGTGCTTCAGGTACTACATACTTTAAGGCGAACGGTATTGTATTTTCACGATGGCTGTCATCCAACTTAATAGACCGGATCTTTTTTGATAATAGATAGGTGATTTAGATGTAGTGATATCAGCCAATCCTCCTCCTGTTTATGATCAAATAGCGTTTGAAAATAATGCTAAAAATTTGTCTTCTGACGGACAAGTATATGTTAACCCATGGAAATCCCTTTTTATATTGTATTAAATCTATTGGTTTACTATCTCATAAACCCTTTTTCTCGGATATGTAACACTAAAGTTACAGAATTACAGTTTTCGATAGATATCATCACCAACCTGATCGGATATGATAACTGAAACAGCTTTAATCATATTGCTTTGTATATGGGTATAAATTAATACAGATTTTTTCTTAGCTGTAATATTGCCTACAGATATTGCATCCAATATATTTACCTGTTGTTCAATGTAACGTGTAGGATGAACAATATCACTATAAACAAAAATATAGTTTATAAGATTTAGCGTCTGATCCTCAATTGCCTTTGATTGTGACGTTCTTGCGCCATTTGTGAATATCTTGTGATATTTTTCAGAGTTGAAACCAAAATCTTCGAAATTTTAGGCGAGAAACATAAATACATTTCATCCCATACTGTAAATGTCTTAGTTGGTTTAATATGATTAAAGTATGTAGATAACAATATACAGTTCTGAGGGTAACTAAATTTTATTAGGGGATATTTAATGTCGAAGAAATATGAATAATTATCGTTAAAATGTACTTTAAGAGAATTTACTAGTTCCCGATTCACATAATCAACAAGATCTGCTGAAACAGTTGTAATGGTACTTTCCCTGGGTACATATTTTAGTATTTTCGTATATGAATATCTCATCTTGTGTGTATATATTCTGCGGAAAGAGTATATTCATTAAACACAGTTCATATTCTTTTCTGTATTTAAGATTAAAGGATGAATGCGACTGGTAATTCGCGCTGTAGTGTTTTGCAGGTATATATCAGAGCTCCCTAATGAAGAGACATATATGTAGTACTTTTCTTGATTTTCCATGATTAATCGATGTTTACTAAATCAAAACAAAACGTTTACTGATTTATAAAATGTTGTTAAGGCCTTCAAATAGGATATTGAAACTTATGTTTTTTTAATTTTACATTTTTATTTATTTATTATCAATATTATTATATTTTGGTTACATTACATCATTATATTAAATATTATATTATTTGTTGATTAGTACAATGTTTTTTTATTTATTATCAGTTTTATTATATTTTGGTTACATTACATCATTACATTACATATTATATTATTTGTTGATTAGTACATTATTAGTTACATCTAAGTTTATTTCTACATTACATTTTCTTGATACCCTCTTTGTCACCGTCTTCTTCTTCTTCGTGGTCAATTAATAATTTTCGTTTCCTTGGTGACAGGTCTACAGCTTCATCAGGGATAGATTCACTTGAGTCAATTTTTCTTTGGCGTCCGACGAGCACCAAAATTATGTCATTTGTTGCTAAATTGTTGGACGCGAATTCTTTTAAAATTGGATAGTACTTGTCGTACCACAAATTATCTTGCAAACCCACGCCGCTTCCTACAAGGAAGATAACGCTGTTTATAACTTCATTATTGTAAATTTTATGACTCAAGTAACACCACAGTTTTTCGAGCCGTTGTTTGAACGCAGTCTGTCTACTAACGTGTCCTGACGTAAACAGTCGGTGAACGTCTTGTCCACTGATGCCTCATTCTTTTTTTTTTTTTTTAGATTGTTCTTGTTTTCGATATGTGTGCCCGCACCATAATATTAAGTAAGAGCTGCGATAATAGCTCTACCCTCTTGAATGTAGACTTTTGCGTCGCCTTGAGTACTTTGTGTGTCAAGGACTCTGTGTGTGTAATACAAGGCAGATCACTCTTTGAAAAGACGCAAGTGATCGTATTTGCTTTGTAGAGGCACTAACCCCATGGGGTTAACTCAATACAAATCGTAACAAATGTGATCATCGTATCGCCCGCATCGTATGAGTCATTAGATATTTGACCCTGTCTTGTATATTATAACGCTATAAGTCCGTGTCTGTTTTGAAGGTTTATACGCGTACAAAGGAGGGAGCCTCCTTTCTATACTCCTGCCTTTAAGGTCGATTATATAACCGTAACCTGTTCAACGGTACCGTACATCTGAAACATCAGCACTCGACGTAGGTGATCTGTCATAGTCCTAAAATGTCCAAAAATTGTAACGGTAGTTTCATAATTAAGGCTTTTCTTCTTAAAGTGTTCAATTTTCACTTCTACTTCTGGCTGTGTGAAAACGCTAGCACAGTTCTTTAGCTGTGACCGAATGTTGTCTTCATAATAAGCAGGATTAATTTGCGCCATTAATTTATCGTAAAGATTAAATAGATACGTAATAATGAACACTTTCTTAGCCAAATGCGTGTTTTTCCTCTCCTCACAATATATTTTGATAATACGCGCGTTTAAGGCACTATCCACTTCTTTGGTGGAGTCTTGCACAACCATGTTGTCTCGAATGTTTGTACACTGTAAATCGTGTTTATATACTCTTCCTCGATCGACGGTGTACTACTTGTTTATATACCCTTCCTCGGTCAACGGCGTACTGATCACGAAGTTGTTCGTAAAGATGATGCAATGTCTTTTTTTTTTTTTTTTTATTCGTTGTCTCGAGATTAATGACACCAATCTTTTTTATATTTACTGTTTGAAGATTATTATACAATCCACTTACAGCTCTTCTTTCTTTTTGTTATATTACTGCGTTGTTTTAATTTGCACATATAATTCGCTTTATACGGTTTCGAGAATGTGTTGTATAATGACATAACACTCCATTCTACACAATATCTTTTTTACTTTAAGATTTTTTTGTATAGTTTGTTGGCAATGAAATAAGATTAAAAAATATAAATTTCTGTTTATCTGATTTAGTCACCGGAGACCCCTGTAGTCCTAACAAATGCAATATTTCTAAAATATCTATACCTGTAACAGGTGATGATAATATGTATGAGAAATTTGCTAGTGACCAGCGACATCAATTAGATAATTTTTATGACCGTTGCGCATAGGACTCGAAAGTACCACTCTGACGCTAAGAGGCTCCTGAGTCAGTGCCTTAATCCGCTCAAAAAAAAAAAAAAAAAAAAAAAAAAACGATTAAAACACTGTCTCAGGAGCCTCTTGGCGTCAGAGCGGTAAGTTCGAGTCCTATGCGCGACGGCCATAAAAATAATCTGAGGTAATAAATTCCCGTTTTCGTTCCAGCTCACGATATCTTTTTTATTTTTAATATAATCTAACATAGATATAATGTATTATCGTACGCTAGGCTTTATGAAAATACCAACTTTATCTAATAGGGACGGCTGTACATCATCTATTGTAAGATGAAAACTGTTGAAGGTAACTGGATATTGTACAGCTTGTTGTTATTGTTGTTACTATTATTATTATTGTTGTTGTTGTTGTTGTTGTTCTTCTTCTTCTTCTTCTTCTTCTTCTTCTTCTTCTTCTTCTTCTTCTTCTTCTTCTTCTTCTTCTTCTTCTTCTTCTTCTTGCTGTAACGGAGAAGTTGGAGTTACTGTTGTTAAGGTTTGTTCCTCTGCTTGAATGATATTAGTTTTGCTCTCATTATGTGTACGGCGGAAACATTTTTCGGCAAGAACTTTAGGTACACAGACATTATTATTCAAACATATTAGGTAGACTTAATAATGCTAATGGTAACAATATACTAAATACAGAACCATCTTTTTTAGAAGTTAAAAGCGCTTTCTTTTTATATATAGGTGTCTTTTTATAAGCTATTTCTTTAATTAGAAATTATGTTTATTTAATTTTTCAATTATTTTACTCTCCAACATAAGTGTTTGTCCACGACTAATAACACTTCAATTTCCTTCTATAATGTTAGTCTCGTAATTCACTCGTCACAAGGCCCCATGCTTTCGTTACGTCAGTTGTACTAACTTCCTAGTTCATCTTATTCAGTAGGCCCCATCCCTTGTACTTCTCTTACTTCAGTCAAGTCCTTAGGTTAAGTTAAGTTATTTAATTTACTTATTTTTCTTCTTACTAAATTTACACTGTTCGTTACACCCAGAGTCTCTCTCTGTCGAGATCCCCATATCATACGCCAAGCCACCTTCGTCTGCCGTCACTAATTTTTCTCATCCAATCTCCTCTTACTTCTCAAATAAGTGCCACTCATTATGCACCAATAATTTTTCTTCTCCACCTTTTTCTCCAATCCGGAAGGCTGTTACATTGTCACAAGCAATACCATTTACCTCAGCATTTGTCAAACGGAAATAGCTTTGCGTTTACACATTTGTTACATTAGCATATTTCATCGCCGCTGCAACCATTGTTTATAAACAGTCAAATCCAAGCTAACGCGAGTCTGACTCAGATATTTCCTGTCCCCTGTCGGCCGTTGTTTTCATAACAACTGATCTTGGATTAGCATTCGTTCTCCATTTACCTCTCCATCTACCTAATTGTCTACCTCCATATACTGGCCTCTTACAGGGCTCGGCAGCTACCGTTGGTCGTCCCGATCAATTTCTTATTTCTCTATTACATTTGCTTGCTAATATATACTTGGAATTCATCCTAATAAGCTAATCTACCATTGCGTAAAATTGTATCAATTATATATTAAAGAAATAAGCAACCCTCCAAAATGCAGAAATTATGCAATTAATGGTGAATGTTAGAATAATACATAATACATATCAAAATGATACATGGCAATCAACATGCATATCTAAATGATAAATCAAATATATTGCAAACAAAATAATTTGCAAACAAATAATTTTTTTTACAAAATTCACTACTAAACACTATTTTTCAATGATGAATGGTTTTATCATCTTTTCAAAGATGATAGCAAATAATTTGCAAACATATTTGCAAAACTCACTACTTTATAGTTATTGTTAAGTGTCTCTTCTTGCATTTTAATTCTTAAATTTTTTCAACACACTTAATTCAATTTTTAAAGACAGTCTTAATGCTTCATAATTATCACAATACTTATGTGAGAGGTCCTTAAGGTTCAAAATCTGACCACAGCAGATCCAAGGTCTCCATGTATCTGCTTGACACCAAGTTCCAGTTGTTTAGGTCTCCCATCCCAAGTACATACAAATGGTCAAACAATACTATCTGTAAAATGTATCAAGATTAATATTCAATTCACAAAGAATATCATTATAATATTCTCTATACTCTTCAGGTTTCTCAACATTGATACACACAGTATCACAACTGTCAATTTCAATTAAGTCACTGATCTGTAATCTAATTTTCTTCATGTCGTCTAAATGGCCTATCACTTCTTCCCTTGTTTCTAAATGCATGAATTTATATTTATTTCCACCTGCAGAATCAATTACCCTATATGGAACTGAGTACCTTGGTGAAAGTTTATTATAGGGTGAATGTAGTTTGACCATGACTTAATCTCCTATTTTCAATTCTAGTTTATGTACTATTTTGTGTTGTTACTTTTTTATCTCTTGTGAATACTCCTGCATATGTTCCTTAACTCTTTGGTGAATACTCCTGCATATGTTCCTTAAAATCTTTGGTGAATACTTTGAAAAATATTTATTCTGTTTTATATATAATCATCCACATTATACACAGGTTTCTGGTCTGCAGTTAAAATTTCATATGAAAGAGTTTTGTCTTCCCCAAAAATTATAAAATGAGGTGTATCACCTGTTCCTACATTAATTTGATTGTTCAAAGTACACTTAACACAAGGAATCCAAGTATCCCAAGTTATACTATGAGGAGTTATCATACTTCTAAGACATGTAATGATTTTCTTATTCAACCTTTCTACAACTCCATTACTTTGTGGGTGATTCACTAAGATATTGACTTTCTTGATCTTAAATAAACTACATCATTTTTCCAAGATTTTGTTATTAAATTCAGTTCTATTATCTGAAACTAAGATCTTAGGTGTAGTAAAATTACAGATTATCTGATTATAGATTACTGAAGCAATAGTTTCAGCTTTCTTATTTGGAATGGGTTGTAAAATACAAAATCTTGAAAAATAATCAATAGCAACAAATACATATTTATATCCATTCTCAGACATAGGTAACTCCAATGTGTCAAGGTAAACTCTTTCCCAAGGTTTTTGTGGAATGGAATAGGTAAGTATAAGAGCAGGTTTTGGTGTATTTCCTTTCACCTTAACACATTTTACACAATTTACTATATAATCATATATATATTTCTTCATACCTGGCCAAAAGTATTTAAGTTGTGCTTGTCTATAAGTTTTATCCTTTCCTGGATGTGAGCTACAATCACTATCATGAAGTAACTTCAATATCTCATTTACAAGAGTTTGTGGTATTACCAACTGATTTACTGGGCCTCTAGAAATATCTTTCACACTTACAACTGTTTTTCTATACAAATGTCCATTAATCAAATGAAATTCCTCTATCTTATTCCTCTTGTGTTCATCAAATACATGATTAATGAATCACATGTCTTATCATCCCTCTGTTCTCTTATTAGCATTTCCTCATCTAAAGTTACTCATTCCTCTATACTACAAACAAAATTAATCAACCCAGTCATTGGTGGACTAATTTTTCTAGAAAATGCATCTGCCGCAACATTCTTTCTACCCGGAATATATTCAAATTGAACTTCATAGCACTGAAGTATTGCAAACCATCTAGCAAGTCTGCCCCTTAGATTCTTATGCTTAAATAAGTTCTGAATAGCTGTATGATCAGTCCAAACTCTGACTGGATACCCTAGTATCATATCCCTAAAACTTTCTAAAGAATAAATTACTGCTAAAGTTTCTCTTTCTGTTATAGAGTAGTTTCTATCAGCACTATTACAAAGTCTTGAAGTGTAAGCTATTGGTTTCAAATTTCCATTTCTCTCTTGCATCAGTATGCCTCCTAATCCTATGTCAGATGCATCAACACAAAGAATGAATTCTTTTTCATAGTCCGGAAATATCAGAATAGGTGAACTCGTGAGTTTATCTTTCAACTTGTCAAAAGCTCGTCGCTGTGCAGGTACCCATATGAACTTTGAGTCCTTCCTCAACAAAGAACTTAATGGATTAGCAATGTCAGTATATCGTTGAATAAATTTTCTATAATATCCTGTCAATCCCAAAAAGCTCCTAACCTTGTCTATATTGGTCGGAACCGGAAAATTCTTGACAGCGTCAACCTTTGAATTCACTGTACTAAATCCATGTCTGTCTATCTTATGTCCTAAATAAATAACACTGTCTTGCAAGAACTTACATTTTTCAAGTTTCACTTTCAATCCTGCTTCTGCTAGTCTTGAGAATATCAAATCTAATTTTTTAAAGTGCTCCACTGCAGTCTGAGAAACTATTAAAATGTCATCTAGAAATACACTGGCAGTGTTTCCTAACAATCTATCTAGAATAGTATTCATTAATCTCATGTAAGTTAATGGACTATTACATAACCCAAATGGCATTCTCTCCAACTCATAATGTTCCGTTGGAGTAGAAAATGCTGTGAACTCTCTTGAGTCTTCATGCAACTCTATTTGCCAAAAAGCTGATTTAATATCTATTGTGCTAAAATATCTATTCTCAGTTCCTAAACTTCTTAAAATGTCACCGATAATGGGTAATGGTAACCTGTCATGAATGGTGTGCATATTCAATTTCCTATAATCAATAACCGGGTGCATAGTACCATCTAGCTTTGGCACCAAAATCAAAGGAAAGTTCCACTCACTTTTACTATGTTCAATAATATCCTGTGATAACATTTCATTGATCAGTTTATCTACTATTGCTAATTTAGAGTGAGGAACTCTGTAGGCGAGTATGTAAATAGGTTGTGTTCCTGGTTTTAATTTAATCTAATGTTTTAACACAGTTGTTTTGCCAAAGGCGTCCCCCGGCAAAACAATTGCTTTATTGTGCTTCACAAGCAAAGCAACTAAACTTTCATCCAACTCAGAGCAATTAGTAGGTTCTAATTAATTCTTCTGTTTCTTTCCTAACGCTATTTCATCCTGAACCGAACAGATTAATGAGATTGGTAATTCCACCTCCTCAGTACTCTCATCTAGAATTTTAATGGGTTTTGTAAACACCTGAAAACATCCTATTTGTGTACCTTTCCTTAAGACTATATCTTTATTCAAAGTATTTATCATTAATATTTCTACCGTGTTCTTATTTGACTTATAAATCATCTGAGTTCAATTTCAAAACTTTTAATCTAATTGATTCAGGGATGGTTAAAATTTCAGAGTCTACAGTGACTCCTTTCAACTGCACACACATCTTGTTAATTGCTCTGGAGTGTAATAATGTCGACTATATTACGCCACCATCCACATTTTGCAAGGCTTTATTTGTAGTTGATGTATTAGTAATTCCTGGGATTTCTTGAACATCTGAGTTGGGTTCACTGTATGTGGCTTTACTTTCTGTTGGTCTGGACCGCTTGCCCTCGTTATCTGAAATAAAAATGTTATCTTTCCTATCTATGTCTAGGGATTCATTGATTCCTGTCACTGGTCTTAAGTCTGGTTGATTTAAAAATGGATTAACTGTGATTTCACTAAGATCCCTAAGTCAGCAATTCTCCTGGAAAAACAGATTCTTGTACAACTATCACTGGAATGTGCAAATGTTCATTTGTATATAAGATAACTTCTAATTCAACCTTACCTAATGTTTTTAACTGATTTCCAGTTACTCCTTGCAATGAGTAATGAATTGGTTCCAAGATTTTCACTCCTGGTTTCAACTGGCTTAAAACTAAACTAGTTTTAACATTAACTACAGATCCTGTATTAATAAATATTTGAATAGGTTTATTGAACACTCTACCAGCAATGAGAGGTCCTACAGAAGTCCTTCCAATTGTAATTGTCAGTTTATGACTATCTTTGATGTTGGAGTTTTCTTTCACCCTTCTATCACTCTTATCCTTAACACAATACTGTCTATTTTTATATATATGGGGAGTTCTAGAATGTTGGTTTATTCTGTATGTGAGGGTTTTCCTCTTGTTTCCTGGTGCATACGATAATTTCTACATTCATGGGTCTTATGGCCTATTCTTTGGTGATAAATACAGACAGGTGGGTTTCTACATTGATACTCATCATGACCCTCATATTTGTAATTTCTCAAAATAATTCCATGATAACAGTCTTGTGCTTTATGTCTCCAAGTATTACAAATAAAACATATAATTCTAGTATCCCTGGATGGACTTCTAATTTTCTGTCTGTGTCCTAATTCTGTTTTCTTAAACTCTCTTCTAGAGTCCCTCTGTTGTCCTACTGTCATCATATATGGATTTATTATTCTAGTCTCACTGTACCCTTGCATTAGATAATATTCTTCCCCTAAATTCATATTTGACTTGAGATCTTTATACAGCTTTTCTGCCGTTAATTCATCACTATTTTTAGTCAACAATCCAAATGTGGTCAATTTTATTACCTGAGAAACTTTCATTTTGCCACTAGATTTTTCTATCCAATCTGAATCTTTCAAGATAGAATTCATGTCTTTTGACCATCCATCTAATCTAGCTAAGTATTCTGTGTCTGATTCACTTGTTCTAACTTCTTTGATCATTCTAACCAAAGACATGATAGGATCCTGATCACATTTTGACATAAAATATTGAATGAATGCTTTCTTATAGGCTTCACATTGGTTGATATCTTCCATTTGCTGGAAAATTATGATAAACCTAGCTCTACCTTTCTCAGGATCTATATTCTCCTTTAATATTTCTATTTTCTTTTTTCGTCCGATATATTTTTCCTCAATTAATGTATCTATAAAGTTCAGAAATTTATTAACTCCTAAAGTGTTTTCATCCCCGGTGAATTTGGGAATGTTTATGTTAGTAGTATGGATTTCATGTTTTAATACACTCGAATTAATGTTACTCATACCTTCAGTAAGTTGATTTGACTTGACTGTCTCAACGTAGTCTTCTTACGAACGTCAACCTCGTCGTCCCTCGTCAGACCTTGTTGATCGTCTTGTAGATGATCGCCTTGAAGATCGCCTTGAAGATCACCTTGAAGATCGCCTTGAAGATCGTCTTATTCCACTCGTAGTAGTAGTTGCTCGTAGTGTTGTAGACCCTTCGTTTCTCGTCTTGTCGTTGGTTATGGTTGAGCACTGCGTGGTTATGGTTGCGTGCACTGTAGATTGGTGTACCCGTAGACTTATCTTGCACCAGTCTTGTAATTACTTCGGAGAAAGTTCATCCCTAGCTGCCGCCACTGTTAGGTCCATTGGCTCTAACACTTAGTCATTTTTATTCTTCTGTAGGCCCCATGCCTTGTCCTTCTCTTAAGTATGTTTCTTTCAAAGCGTCACTAGTTAAAGTTTCTTGATGGGGTGAATTAAATGAGATTAAGTTTTCTTCTTTTCTTTTTAATAAATACACTTCGCTGCACTATGTACACCAAGGGATTCCCACCTGGAATCCTTGTACATTCCACCAAGCGAAGTCT
This sequence comes from Oratosquilla oratoria, assembly GCF_046742065.1. NCBI lineage: Eukaryota > Metazoa > Arthropoda > Malacostraca > Stomatopoda > Squillidae > Oratosquilla > Oratosquilla oratoria. Next base: position 33,027,351 of record NC_134778.1, on the reverse strand, counting down.
GCTCCTACGTCACAATTTAATTCATCCAATAACTTTGAACGTTACAAATAAGTGCCACCCTTTAAGGGCGTGACTTTACCTCCATGCACCAATAATTTTTCTCCTCCTCCACACTTTTCTCCAATCAGAAAGACTGTTATACTGTCTCAATCAATACTATTTACGCAAGCAACCTGTCGCAAGCTGAGCGTGGCTTGTATGTTTACATTTCATCACATCATCACTTTTATCAATACCCTAGCCTATGTTTACAAAACACCAGACTGCAAGCGAGAATATGCCACTCTGCACTTCCAATCGGCCATTGTTTCAAAACATCCAAGTAATAAAATTGAAATTTCTTTCCACCTACATCTCTATCTATTTAAATGTCTACCTCCATCTACCGGCATCTTACAGATGTCTCCGAAGCAACAACTGTACAATTCCTCCGAAGCAACACATTTGTATGCAAATAGCACCAATGACAACCGCCAGTGTTTTCCTTGTGAAATGATTTGTCTCAATACCTCCAATACCCAATGTAGACTACAATCAAATCCACATAACCATGCCACTATCGAGTTGGACCAAGGTTATTGTTCATTAAATTTCATGCTACAGAGTCCTTAGTAAAGAGCACCGTAGCCTCCTGACAGAGGGGAGTTCACTTCATTAGACCGAATCAATCATCTATTTCCATAAATAGAAATGCTAGTGAACATAAAACAGTGAATAAAATAAAAGAAATCCTATCTTCCATAAAAATAATTTATTAGAAATGAATGAATAAATGAATAAGTAAACATAGAAAATCACTTCGAGAGACATAATTTGCATCGTGTCTAACAAAACATGGCCACCAAGGCGATAACAATGCTAGCTAGGATGTTACTTTGACTTTAGCAAGGCATTCAACAAAGTGC
>NC_134778.1:33006446-33018946 GCF_046742065.1 Oratosquilla oratoria | reverse complement strand
AGAAGGAAGAAGAAGAATAGGATGAGGAGGACGAGGAAGACGAGGAGGAAGGGAAGGATGATGGGAATGAAGAGGACGAAGAGGACGATGGGAACAAAGATGAAGAGGAGAAGGAGGACGAAGAGAAAGACGAGAAGTAGAAAATGGACATCCACCTGACCGTACGAAATAGTTCCAAAATTTTCTCGTCTCACATTCCCTTGATTGAGATCATCTTTGACTAAATTTTGATTTACCATAAATTATGCAAATCATCGCTAACATTCTTCCGTTTGCACTTCGGTAAGGTCACCAAGACCTCCATCATCTTCTTTTAATTTGTTCCCAATTTTTGTAATCATACGCTGATCTAACTCATTCAGACTCAATACCTGCACTAAGCTGAATAAGATCGTCAATATCCAGCAAGGTTTCACTGCCGTAATTTTCTTTTCTTTTCTATTTTTAAGAGTCTGAACAAAGTCTCGGTGAAATAAGTCTACACCGCGCTCATCGAGTTGGTACTGGTAATGTACAGTAGAAGATAAGTTCCGACACACTCCTTTTGGATGTCCGTCGTGGCGCGATCAGTAGCCTCCTTGTCTTATTACAAAGTATTACAAAGGAAGAGCATATCAACAGGGGACCTTTTGGTCCTTAACTAGGTCGAATGTGGGGGAAAATAAGTAGATAAATGAATCAAATAAATAGACCACGACAAACATTAAACAAACAGAAAAATAACAGTAATCTATAACAAATGATAAATAACAAAAAATAACAAAATAGGTCAACGCAGAGTCAAGGGTTCGAGGCCCAATGGTAGAGTTGTTTAATTCACAATCTGAACTCTTCACCACCCCTCCCCCTCTCCCCATCCCTCCCTATTCCTACGTCTACCTCTCCTGCAGTACCCACCCCTTCATCCTCCACCTCTCATGTGTCTATTTTTTTCATACACTTTTTTTTTCCAGTCTGAATTTTCAACCCATCTCTTGTATTTTCTTCAGTCATCTTTTTTCTTTCTTTTTTTCCCCAGAGTTTGAATTTTCAGCCCCCCTCCTCTTGCCTCTTCCCTTCCTCTCTTTTTGTATTTTCTTCATTCACCTTTAATTCGGACGCTTATTTGATCGACCTTTTTCCAAATAGTTTCAATCAAGTTATAAAAAAATGAGGTTGTTAGAAACGCAATAATTCAGACCAAGAACTGAAACAAATTGAATTTGAATAGCTCACACTCCACTTCAACCATTTCTATCTCTTCTTTTATCATCCTTCTCCTCATTTTCCTCGCTCCTCTCGTTCTTCCTTATATCGTCTTTGGCCTCATTTTCATTCTCCTCTCCTTCTCTTTTTCCTATTTATTCTCAATCTCCTTTTTTTTCTATTTTTCTCTGAGCAATTACCTTATGTAAAGTTCTCCACCAAGAATTACTTGTTCTCCAGAGAAAGAAAAAGTATGTGATGATTCACATATTTCAAAGAATTAATTTTTTCTCCTTACTCTTGGTTATGGTATTGGCTGCATATTATTGTGGGGGTTAAAAGCTGCTAGTAGCATAGAGCTGATACTTTAGTATATATATATATAATATATATATATATATACATATATATATATATATATATATATATATATATATATATAAATATATATATATATATATATATACATATATGGGGCGCCCCTACGGACCAGAGACACACATTATTTTGTCTGTGTTAGAAGAAGTATGTATTCATAGAGAGAAATGGCGCTACTCTATTATACTGCAACTGTCCCTCCGTTATGCTGTCCCCCCACTCTTATTACTGTTCTGTATCATTTCTCTGAATATTCATTTTCTCATTTCGCCGAACCCTGTGGTGGGGGAAAAGTATACTGCCACTAAGTCTTTCCTCTTGAGTCCCCAAAGGGGGCATTACTAAAAAAATAGTAAAGGCATAAAAGGGTCTGGGTAGAGTTTTCCAACCAATACCCTAATGTTTGGGTCTTTTAATGTGTGTGGATATGGTACACATGAAAGTATGTTTGTGAGAAGAAAGATGGACGTGTTGGCATTGAGTAAAACTAAGTTAAAAGGGAGGAGCGAGTTTGAGCTTGTAAGTGTTGTTGGGAAGATCTCAGGAGTGAAAAGAGGACGAGGGAGAGAAGGGGTGGCTATACCAGTAAGTGAAGAGATAGGTGAGCGCGTGGTGGAGTAGAAGGAGGTTTCTTCAAAGTTAATGTGGATGAAGGTGAAACTGGGTCTTTGCAAGTGCATATGGGAGTGATAGTGAGAAGAGTGTAGAGGGGAGGGAGGCGTTTTGGATATATTTAAATGAGTGCATAGAGGGATTAGGGAGAAATGTTAATGTAGTGGTATTGGGTGGCCTTAATACTAGGGTAGGAAGTGAACTAAAGACGGAGTGGTTGGCAAGTGTTGAGTTCCAGGAAAAAATCGTAGTGGAGAGTTGATGGTGAAGATCATAGCAAATGCAGCGCTGAGAAAGAAAGTCAAGCATAAGTACAGATAAGAGAGGGTGGTGGATGGAAGGGTGGTAGATAGGGCGTTAATGGGCTACATAGTTGTAACCAGGAGCATAGTAGGAAAATTTTAGGATGTACATTGTACATGTTCTAAGAGGAGAGAGCGTGGGAATATCAGATAATTTTTTGGTAGAAGTTAAGTTGATGGAGAAAGAGGAAAAGGACAGAATATAGTGACATGGTTAAAATGAACTGCTTAAATGAAAAACAAAAGGAGAAAGAGTACAAAAAGAAGTCAAAAGAAGAGTGGGAGGGAGTAAAGGATAGGGTAGAACTAGGAGTGAAGGAGGAATGGGGATGGTTCAGGGAGGGAGTCATATGTTGTGCAAAGATGGTGTGTTGAACAAGGAGGGCGGGAGGAAATAGAAGGAAGGGTAGTGAGTGGTGGGATGAGGAAGCAAAGAAGGTTGTAGAGGAAAAGAAGCGAGCTTTCACAGATTGGTTACAAAATAGGATGAGAGAATCATATGAGAGGTACAAAGAAAAGAGAAAAGAAGTAAAGCATAAGATAAAGGAGACAAATAGGAAAGCAAATGTGAAATGGGGTAGAGTATGACAAGAAATTTTGAAGGTAATAAAAAGGTGTTCTGAAAAGAAATTAAGAGGGGGAGAGAAGGGAAATCAAGTAGAGAAGAAAAGGTAAAAGGTGCAGATGGAGACATGATAATGGAAGAGACAGCAGTAAGAGGAAGATGGGTATTTTACGGAGTTGTTAAATATGAAGGAGGATAGGGAGAGAAAAGTAGTTGCTGTGGGAAGCGCTAAGGAAATGACCGTAATGAATGAGGAAAATGGAGGGAAATTAGGAAAGATGAAGTGAAGGCAGTTGTTAAGATGATGAGAGCAGGTGAGGCACTTGGGTCGGATGTGTGTCTTGCAGAATGTCTAAAAAAATTGGTACAGTGATGGTGAACTGGCTGGTGAGGTTAGTCAATGTTTGTTTAAGAGAGGGTAGAGTGCCGGTGGACTGGAGGAATGCCTGTGTATTTCCAATTTACAAAGGAGAGGGGGACAAGTGTGAGTGTAGTAGTTAGGGATAAATTTGTTAAGTGCAGTTTGGAATGATTATGGTAGGGTCTAGATTGAGAGGATTAGGAGAGGAATAGACGGAGTAATTGGTAAGGAACAGTGTGGATTTAGGACAGGTAGGGGTTGAGTGGAACAGATATCTGTGGTAAGACAAATATCTAAAAAAGCTTTAGGAAAAGGTAAGGATTTTTTGGGGCTTCTATAGATTTGGAAAAGGCTTATGACAAGGTAGAAAGGAAGGCACTGTGGGAGGTATTACATATATATGGGATAGGATGGAACCTTTTAATAGCAGTCAAGAGTTTTTACGAGAGTAGTAGAGCGTGTGTTTGAATCGGAAATGGTGAGAGTGAGTAGTTTGAGGCAAAGGTGGGACTTCGTCAGGGATGTGACATGTCGCCTTTGCTGTTCAATTTATACATGGATGGGGTTGTACGAGAGGTAAATGCAAGGGAAGTGAGTCGAAGATTAGAGATGTTTCAAGAAAATGGAGAAAAGTGGGAGATAAGCCAATTGTTGTTTGCTGACGACACTGCGCTTGTAGCAGGATCAGAGGAGGGATTGAGGAAGTTAGTGATAGAGTTTGGGAAGGTGAGCGAAAAAAGGAAGTTGAAGATAGATGTGGGTAAAAGTTAGGTAATGATATGTACAAGGGGAATATGTGGCAGCAGACTGGAAGTGGTGTATTAAGGGAGAGAGACCGGAGGAGATGGATATTTTTAGATAGTTGGGTGCGAATGTGGTAGGAAATGGAGGAGTGGAGGCATAGGTGGAATGTAGATTGGGAGAAGCAAATAAATGCCTTGGTGGATTAAAGAGTGTAGTGAGAAATAGACATTTGGGAATGAAATCTAAAAGCAGATTATATGAAGGAGTGATTGTGCCGACAGCAGAAACATGGACCATAAGAGAGGGAGAGAGAAGGAGTTTGAATATGTCTGAGATGAGGTGCCTGAGAAATATGATAGGGGCTACTAGGCTGGATAGAGTGGGAAACGAGGTGATGAGGAGGTGAGCGGGTGTGGAAAGGGATTTGGGAGAGAGAGTTGATGAAAGAATATTGGGATGGTTTGGACACATGGAAAAAATGAGTGAATAAAGATTAGTAAAGATGTGTGGAAGGCAGAGGTGGAAGGAGTAAACATGAGGGGGCGACCAAGGATGAGATAGATGGATTGGAAAAAAGGGGTTTTTGGGAAAGAGGGGAATGTCTGTTGAGGAAGGATGGGAGAGGACAGAAGATAGGGGTAAGTGAAGAATGGTTGTGTGTGGATGATGCTATGATGCATGAGGGGGAGTAGGTGGGGGATGTGGGGTGAGGGAGTATGTATGAAAAATAAATTGACACAGCCGCTGGGATTTCCCCCTGTCTTCTCCATTTCTGCATGAAGGGACGGAGAGGGAGTCGCCGAATTTATGAAGTGGTCTTGCTGTGGATGTGCTGTGTCTTGCGACACTGCTCTTGACCCAGGAGAGTGAGTGAGATGCAGAGATGACCCGTCATCCAAGGGAAGCCAAGATAAAAGTGAGGGAACGGGATGAATGGGAGTGGAGTATGTGGGGATGGAATGGGTGTGAGTGGTTTTTATGCCTTTTTTTTTTTTTTTTTTTGTTACCTCCTTTCTAAGGGGGGAAAAAGCCTTTGGTATATGTACATGTGTGTTAGTATTTTTCTCTCATACTTTTTTTCCACTCACTGTCTTACTTATTCTTTCAATCTCTCACTTTCTCATTCTCACCCTCTTACATATTCTTTAATTCTCTCACTATCTCATTCTTACTCTCTCACTCTTACTCTCTCATTCTTACTCTCACTCTCTCACTCTCATACTCTCATATTCTTTCACCCTTTTACTCTCACACTCTCATTCTTTTACTCTACTTTCTCACTGTCACTCTCTCACGGTTTCACTATTTCAGTTTATTTTTTCACTATCACTCTCTCACTCCCTCATTTTTCAATCCCTCTCTTCCTCACTTCCTACTATACTCTCTCTCTCTCTCTCTCTCTCTCTCTCTCTCTCTCTCTCTCTCTCTCTCTCTCTCTCTCTCTCTCTCTCTCTCTCTCTCTCTCTCTCTCTCTCTCTCTCTCTCTCTCTCTCTCTCTCTCTCTCTCTCTCTCTCTCTCTCTCTCTCTCTCTCTCTCTCTCTCTCTCTCTCTTTCTGTGTGTGTGTGTGTGTGTGTGTGTGTGTGTAACATGAATCTGTTTTCCCTAAAAAAGCGTAGACTCAGAGGTGACTTGATACAGGTCTTTAAGATTTTAAAGGGAATTGACAACATCAAAAGTGACAAAATTTTCACATTGAATGAGAATCAGACAAGAAACAATGGTCTCAAACTGTCCGGAAATAGATTCAACTTGGAAGTAGGTAGAAACAACTTTGCCAACCGTGTAGTTAATGAATGGAATAAACTTCCTGCACAGGTAGTACAATGTAGTTCAGTTCAAAGCTTTAAGAATCATTTAGATAAATACCTAAATAAGATGCTGTAATGATTATAATTTATGTTATATTATTTGTTTTTTGTTTTGTTATAATTTGTCTGTCTGATTTTCATTTATTATTAATATGATATATGTATGTGTATGTGTGTGTATGTATATGTATATATATGTATATATATATATATATATATATGTATATGTGTGTATATATATATATATATATATGTATGTGTGTGTGTATGTGTATTTTTTTTTTTTTTTTTTTTTTTTTTGCATCCGACCTAGATATGGATCAAAAGGTCTCCTGTCGGCATGCTCCGCCTTTGTAATCCTTTGTAATCCTTTGTATTCACCTCGGATCTGCTGCAGTCTCTGTCGAGACAGCCAGACACCACCCTACGGCAGTGAGCTCAGAGCTCCTTATTAGCCGATCTCTGGGTAGGTCTGAGACCACTCACACACCACACACCGGGACAGCAAGGTCACAACTCTTTGACTAACGTCCCGTACCTACTCGCTGCTAGGTGAACAGGGGCTACACGTGAAAGGAGACAAACCCAACTTATCTCCGCCCGACCGGGGAATCGAACCCCGGTTCTCTGGCTTGTGAGGCCAGTGCTTTACCAATCCGCCACCGAGCCGTGTGTGCGTGTGTGTGTGTGTGTGTGTGTGTGTGTGTGTGTGTGTGTGTGTGTGTGTGTGTGTGTGTGTGTGTGTGTGTGTGTATTTACCTAGTTGTATTTACCTAGTTGTATTATACGGGAAGGGAGCTATGCTCGTGGTGACCCGTCTTTGTATGTATACGCCACCATATACATGATGAGTAATATCACTCACTCACTTACCCACCTCACTCACTCCCTCACTCACTCACTGCCCGCCGACTGTCAGGCACCACTCTCGCTGACTGGACAGCTGCCGACCAAGCACTTCCTGCATGTGTCACCAACACGACCACAAGCAACCGATACACACACACACACGAACACACTCATAAGTGCAGTCAACCTCTAACTCACAAAACACACGACAACCAAATAATAAGGAACCCTTCCCCCCTGGAAATATTATATACTGTAAACAACATATAACTAGTAATTAAGAACATGATAGTTTATTTGCGGGAAACCAAACATTCCCAGAAAAAAAACCATATAAATACATTTGCTGGCGCCTCCTATTTTTGCTGTGTCATCACTTCCGCCCTTTAAGACCACATGCAGAAGGCGAGAAGACCAGTCGGTCCCATGATACGTACAGAAACATAAAATAGTGCATTGTGGTATAGAACCAGGAAGTGATTGACAGTGTGTAAAAACCACAGAAGAAATTGTGAACCAATAAAGGAAAAGAAGTTACAACGAGTTTGGTTTCGCCGTCTTAAGTTCTGTGTTATGTATTTACTCAATACTAGTTGAGGATACATGTATCTCTCAGCATCAATTTTTTTCTTAAAATCTTGAATAGTGTTTGCACACAGTGTTTCTTTGTCTAATTTGTTCCAAGTATCTATCACCCTGTGTGGGAGGCTATTTTTTTTTTTTTTTTCAGATATCTTCTGTAATTATTTTTTTTTAGTTTCTTTTCGTGTCTTCATGTTTTTCCATTGTCCCATTTCAATAAATCATTCTTATCTAAGATTTTCATTCCCTTCATAATTCTATAGATAGTTAGTAGGTCTCCTCTTTCTCTTCTTTGTTCCAGAGTTGGTAGTTCTGATTTGGTCAGTCTTTGTTCATATGTCATTTTGGAAAGAGTTGGTGCCAGTTTTGTTGCTCTTTATAAAATTTCTAAAAAAAAAATATTCTTTTTGGTACTGGGTGTCCATAGTGTTGCTGCGTACTCAAGATTTGGTCTTGTTAGGGTAGTTATTATTATTATTTTTTTTTTTATCATTTCCTCGTCCAAATAGGGCAAATGCCACTTCTATTGACCTCAATAAAATGTAGGTTTCTACGACTATTTTATGCTTATCCGGTGTCAAGTTTTTGCTGATCATCACTTCAAGGTCTTTTTTCGAGTTTACTTTTTTGACCTCTTCACAAATTTTATAATCTTTCGATATTCTCTTTTCATTTTTTCCAAATTTCATTATACTACATTTATTGATATTGAATTTCACTTCCCACTTTTGAGTCCTTTTCCAGATCTTGTCCAAGTCTTGTTGTAATAAGTTGCAATCCTCCTCAGTTTTTATTTTCTTTAGTATTTTTGCGTCGTCTGCAAAGAAATTTATATAACACTCTGCTCCTTCATCCATGTCATTTATGTATATGGCAAACATGATCGGGGCCAGTACTGATCCGTGCGAGACACCACTTTTCATTTCTTCCAATATCAGAATTTATCTCTAATTACTACTCTTATTTTCCTCCTAGTCAGGAAGTGTCATCCATTCCAATAATTTTCCTCTGATACCACCTATTGATTCTATCTTCCTTATTAGTTCAATGTGTGATACCTTCTCAAATGCCTTTTGTAGGTCCAGAAAGGCACAGTCTGCCCAACCACTCTCTTGTATTATGTCTATTAATCTTGAGTAGAAGCAGATCAAGTTTGTTGTACATGATCTTCCTTGTCTGAATCCAAATTGACTTTGATTCAGTATAGTTTTTTCTTCCAAATGTTTAACCCATCTATTTTTGACGACCTTTTCGCAAATTTCTGCTACTGTGCTTGTCAGGGAGACCGGTCTGTAATTTGATGGGTCTTCCTTGTTTCCTCCCATATAAATCAGTACAATGTTTGCATTCTTCCAGTCCTGTGGCACTTTTCCTTCTTTAAGTGAGAATTTGATTATATTGTATATTTTATCTTTTAATTCTTCCATGCATTCTTTCAGTATCCAATTTGCAATTCCGGCTGGACAATGTGATTTTCTGACGTCAAGGGTTTTGATTTGGTCGCTGATTTCCTTCTGTGTTACAATTATTTCTTTCATTGAGGGGGATATCTCTCTCTCTATTTCCTCACAATTAAGTGAGTTTTCTATTGTGAATACTGATTTGAAGTGGTTGTTCATAATTTCGGCCATTTCCAGTTCTTTTGTATATTCATATTTAACTTGCCGCAGCTTTTCTATTTCTTGTTTGTTCTTCAGTTTACCATTTACATATCTGTGAAATAGTTTGGTTTTTTCCTTGCATTTTTCTATTATCTTTTTTATAGTTTTTATTTTCATCTCTGCGTATTTTTACATAATCATTTCTTAGTTTGATGGACATTAGCCATTTCCTTGTTTTCTTGTCTCTTTTTCCATTTCTTCCAGGCTTTGTTTCTTTTATCCTCAGCCTCACTACACCTTTTGTTGTACCAGCATTTTATGTATGTTCTCTCCATTTTTTTTATGTGTATGTGTGCACGTGCGCGGTGTGTATGTGTTTGAGTGTTTGCAAGTGTGTGTTTGCATGTGAGTGTGTATTTGTGTGTGTGTGTGTGTATGTGAATATGTATTTGTGTGTGTGTATATGTGTGTGTGTGTGCGTGAGTGTGTTCACCTTGGTCTTTGGGTCACGTGTTGGACTCGTGATCGACAGCTATTTCCCTCCCGGAAGAGAGCTCAGAGCTCGTATGACCGATCTATGGGTAATGCTATGACTTTACACACACACAACTCCCCACCCACGAGAGTCAGAGTAACGACCCGAAGTGCAGCGATACTGAAATAATTTCGGCCCTGGGCAGGATTCGAACCAGATACTGCGAGCACCACCGTGCTGGCAGTCCAGTGCTCTACCAACCGCGCCACCGAGAGAGAGAGAGAGAGAGAGAGAGAGAGAGAGAGAGAGAGAGAGAGAGAGAGAGAGAGAGAGAGAGAGAGAGAGAGATAGATAGAGAGAGAGAGAGAGAGAGAGAGAGAGAGAGAGAGAGAGAGAGAGAGAGAGAGAGAGAGAGTGTGTGTGTGTGTGTGTGTGTGTGTGTGTGTGTGTGTGTGTGTGTGTGTGTGTGTGTGTGTGTGTATGTGTGTGCGTGCGTGTGTGTGTGTGTGTGTGCGTGTGTGTGTATGTGTCTGTATGTCTGTGTGTGTATGTGTCTGTATGTATGTTTATATGTGTGTATGCGTGTGGGCGTTTCTCCATCTTTGTGTCTGTCTATATCTGATTATCTATCTATCCATTCAACTATCTACGTATCTATTTTTCTATCAGTATTCCTAAATAATCTGTTTCTTTATCCATTCATACCTCTGCACTTTTCCGTTTCAACATATTTAGTAATTCTTTCGTTTCCTGGTTACCCACGAATCGTTTTTTTTTTTTTTTTCCTACTTCTCTTTTCTTTGATGACACGAATAATTTTCATTTTTTCTCGTCTCCTTCTTTTTTCCATCACTCAGATATGCAAATGGATTCCATGGTCCTACTATTGCTTCAGTAATGCAGATTACCCTAAACGCGACGCTTTCTCGACCGTGGAAGGCATCCTTGAAATCCCGTTTCTCCTTAGAGGTGCAAATTATTGCCAATATTCCGTTTTCTATGACACCGACACCCCTTTTCTGTGAAAAGCAGATTCTCACTTATTTGATTCCCAGAGTTGGTCACATTCGCTTTTCTTTAAATATATTTATTTATCTTTACTTTTGATGACTTTTGTTTTTATTTAATTCTTGTGGAGTTTCTATCTTACCTGAGTGTCTTGAGGCATAAGTTGATCAGTTTTAGTCTTCATCTATCAGAATTTAAGAATTCAAACCGTTCTGCGTACGGAAGAAGTCTATTATAAATAAAGATTAATGAAGATTAAAGGATTAGACTGAAATTTGATACATTTCATAGACTTTCTGGCCTGCTCAAGCCAATTTTATTCAATTAGGAAAAAGCTGCCATTTAGAAAGAAAAAAAGTTGATTAACTGGATTAAATTTTTACTTTAGCAGCTGATGATTGCAAATCCTCTAGGATAACAGTGAAGGACATTGTCATTCAGTTGAACTGAACAAGTTGTTCAATTACAACAAGTGAACAAAAGTGGTGATGGTACTTCCAAGTCTGATAAAAACCATCTCACGATAGCTAGGAAAAAAGATAAAGTCAATCAGTCTCTTAAAGGTTCAATTACCTATTTGTTCATCGTCATCTTTGTCTTCATCGTCATCATCCTTAAAGGTATGGTACGATTCAGCGCCGATGTTTCAGCGCCAGAGTATTCAACGCCTGGCTTTTCAGCTCCAGGCTGTTCAGCGCTTGTGAGCTTCTCATTAGACATAATAGGTGTCTTTGCTGTTCGTATAATCTTTGAATTAAGGATGAGGAGGAAACAGAGTGCAATTAGTTTACCCATTAATGACAACATAAGTATGACGTTTGACGTTTATAGAGAGTAATCGTTTGTTTTAAAAGAACGGAACAACTAATGTCTCTGTGTTTGCATATTAAGGATACCATTGCCATCTTTGTAGATATTACAAATGATCTCAAATGCTATATGGAAAGCATACTAAACTATTAAATAAAAGGGGGGGTGTGTGATAAGATGAGCAGACTTTTCCATTTCAGCGCCAGACTATTCAGCACCCGGCTGTTGAGCGCCAAACTATTCAACGCCTGCTTGTTCGCTTCTCATTAACCATTTTCGTGAGGTGAGGTGTTTGGTTCAGTTTACTAGAGGTGAGGTGTTTGGTTCAGTTTACTAGCAACAGACCGTGCTAAGTGGGTGTAGAACGCTAATTGTCGGCCTGCTCTTGCTGCCTCCTGCTTGTTCCTGCCTGTTCCTGCCTGCTCCTGCCTCTGCCTGCGTGCTCCTCACCTCTGTATTGTTCGCTTTTGGAGCTGACGCCTGTTATTATGATTTCTGTTAGACTCAAAATTTCAAAGTTTAACCCATGGTGCAATCAGTACAAAGCAAGAGAGGAAGAGTAGAATGCTCTCACGAAGTATATATATATCGATTTTATCAATTAAGTAAGTCACAGGATGATGTTAAGTTGGGAAGATGCAAAGCCAGAATTCACACATTGGAAGAAACCGTAATTAAGAAGATTAACAAACATACCCATTTCCCATCTACAGTTGAAGTCGAGGTGGAAAAGGCAAAAACAAATACAAGACATCGAGCTGAGAAGACATGTAAACCTCCAAGCATTACTGTTAACAAGTGCATAGAAAATATGTCTCAAACTGGCATTGCACAATTACCTAATAGACGGAAACAGGATGAAGTCAACCAAGTTCCTGAAAAAGTCAAGTTCTATTCAAGAAATAGAACTGCCTCACTAATGCAAAATATATAAACCAGCACCAGGATTAGAGGATTTTTTTTTTTTCTTATGGACAGAGGAACATGCAACGATAGAATTATTATTTTTGGAAGAGAGAGCAGGTTGGAGCATCTAGTGACCTCAAGGATTTGTTATGTCGATGGAACATTCACGATTGCACTACATTTATTTCAGCAAGTGTACATAATTCTAGTCAAGAAACATGGGGCGTTCACCCTGTACTATATACACTCCTTCAGAAGAAGCAAAGTGTAATGTATATGAGAATGACTGAAATGGTTAAGGAGATGGTATCA
>NC_134778.1:32996446-32998946 GCF_046742065.1 Oratosquilla oratoria | reverse complement strand
TCTATTCTTGGATCTGTTCGCATTCCCTTAGGGTTTCCTTACATACTACTTTTTCCATGTCACTTATGTTGTTGTATCTGGTATTGCTCTTATGTGTGATGCCTCTTGGGCATTGATGCTCTTAAAGCGCATGGCATTGATATATCTTCTAGCCGCCGTATAGTGAGTTTCTGTAACTTTGTTATTACTGCAACAGATAGGTCAGTTTCTATTTGTGACTCCCCTCCTTTACATGATCAGGCCGTATATTTGCCTTTGAAAGGACCTCCTTGCTTTAACTCTTATTTTCTCTCTTTTGCTGCTGTTGCTGTAGGAGAGCATCATATCGGACCTTCCATTACAGTTTGAGTTCCGGTTCGCATTTCAGGTGCTTTAATTAGGTCTAATGTTTTATCTCAGCCTGACTCTGTTCGTGTTTGTCACCTTACTTTGGAAGGAACTCTCTGGATTATTCCCGAGAATTATGTTACCACATCTATGATAATCAACGTTATGGGTGCTCCTATCACTCTCTCTCTCATGGCAGTCACTTAGGCTCCTTTGAAGTTAATGCTTTTTAGGATTCGTCTCCTAACATTACAGCCTTTGTGCTAGTCTCCACAAGCAAGTAATACAGCTCACTTGGCCACCAAATTTGCAACGTTTGTAGGTGAGCTTGAGTTTCCTGATGAGACGCCTCGTTTCATTGAACTGTTAGTGACCCATCGTCAGGTTTTGGCTTTGCTTGGTGATCCATTAGGAGTTACCGATCGTGTGGTTCATAGAAATGATCTTTAGCCAGGTGCTCGTCCTGTTTACGTCCCTTCTTACATGTTGCCTCACTCTCGTCGACCTAAAGCATAGTCCTTGGTTGACAACATGTTACATGAAGGCGTTGTACAAGAGTCTCACTCAAAGTGGAACTCACCACTCCTCCTGGTGCCTAAAAAAGACGGATATTTTCGTCCTTTCATTGATTATAGGCGACTTAACATGGTCAATATTCCAGACCATTACCCTTTCCCCGTATTGAGTGACATTCTTCAGTCCATTGGAACTGGTAATACGGTGTTCACCACCTTAGACTTAAAGGCGGGCTTTTGACAGCTTTCTTTGGAGAAATCTCGTAAGATCACGGCCTTCTTGATTCCCAATGGACATTAAGAATGACTTCGTTGCCCCATGGGGTTGCGGAATGCTACCTTGACTTGCAAGTGCTCGATTAACTTAATTTTCTATGGCCTAGTAGGCAACGGATTCCTTGTTTACGTGGATGATTTAACCTTAGTTCCCAAGGATGTGGAGAGCCACTTCACAAAGTTGTCCATGGTCTTGCAACGTTTGCTGATGCTGGATTGAAACTCAATTTGCCAAAGTGTTCTTTTCTTAAGTCTAGCATCCAATTCCTAGGTAATGATGTAGACAAACATGGTATTCACACTACTGACGATAAGGTCAAGGCGGTTAAGGACTTCACTACACCTAGGTCAGTTGAGTATGTACATTCCTTCCTTGGACTAGCAGGATACTATCGTGAATTAATTAGATATTTTGCTTCAATTTCTTCCCCTCTAACACGTCTCCTCAAGAAGGACACTTCCTTCCAGTAGCGTGATGTTCATCAGGAAAGTTTTGATCCCCTGAAGCTTGCATTTATTGTAGCATCTATGTTGGCATTCCTAGACTATAGTCTTCCCTTTACTATGTGTACAAATCCTTTTGGCACAGGTATTGGAGCTGTACTTATGCAGCAAGAAGACTGATGTAGATCCCATGTTCTTGCATATGCTAGTCGTATTCTTAACAAGCCTGAGTCTCGTTACTATGTTACTCATTTGGAGGTCGTGACAATGATGTGGACTTTAAAGAATTTTCATGATATCATTTTTGGATATCCTGTTACAGTCTACACGGACCATACTAATGTCACTCAGCTTTTCAAAGGCAAAAAACTTTCCGGCCGCATAGCCAGATGGTTTCTCACGATTGAGGAATTTAACCCAACCCTTAAACACATTCCAGGGCGTGCGAAAAACTTTGCCGATGCACTTTCACGTAATATACCTGTAGCTGCAGTTACAGTGATTGATAATTTCTCTCTGAAGAATCTAGCCAAAGCTCAGGGTGAGGACCCTGTTTGGTCTGCTGTTATCTATGCTTTGGAGTTTGGTGATGATACCACCTTACCAGATTTACCTGTTCCCCTGTCCCAATTTTCTTTACAGGACAAGGTTCTCATTCGTAATGTGGAAATGTTTGAGCAGGATGTGGCACAGCTAGTGATCCCTGAGTCCCTAGTTCCTGTTGTTCTCTACCTTACTCATGATGCCTCTCAGGCTGGTCACCCAGGTCGTGACAAAACTCTGGCTGTGGCACGCAAGAAATATTATTGGCCAAAAATGCGACTAGACATTACCTCTCATGTAGCCCAGTGTAGCTCTTGTGCCTAGAACAAAGGTTCTACGCACACTGCCCCTGTTGGTTTTAGTCAGAATGGAATCTGTAAGGGATGCTGTCATCG
>NC_134778.1:32976446-32983946 GCF_046742065.1 Oratosquilla oratoria | reverse complement strand
CTTTTTTAGTTTGAACTCAATTAGTATGTGGTCACTCTTCCCATTTGATGTCTTGTATTCCATTTTATCCATAATTTTAGGCTCTGACGTAAATATCAAGTCTAATCTCGACCGTTCTTCATTATTTCAATATCTGGTATTTTCTTTTACCCATTGAGTTATTGTGTATTCAGCGGTCATGTCCAGTAGTGTATTTTCCCAAAGGTCCTCTCCACCTTTCACTGTCATCTCCTCCCAACATGTTTCTTTAATGAAAATCATTCATGATTACTAAGTTTCCTCCTTCATTCAGTATTTCATTTTGGAATGGTTGTTCTATTTCTAAGAATATGTTTTCAGGGGCACATATATCACTACAAAATTTCTACTTTTCATGTCACTATTTTCAACTTTTATCATGATCAATTCCACATTATTATTTCCTTCTGTTATCTTTATATGTGTGTGAGCACGCGCGTATGTATGTGTGTGCATGTGTGTGCTTGTTTCTGTCCGCCTTTCTGTCTTTGTCTTTTTGTCTGTCTGTGTGTCCATGTTCCTATTCATCTTTCAGTCTGTCTGATATCTTTCTATCTGTCTTTTTGTCTGTCCACGTGTCTATGTTCCTGTTCATCTTTCAGTCTGTCATCTTCCTACCTGTCTGCAGATCTCGATGTAGCATCAGATATATCACAAATTCATCTGCCTAAATGTCTGTCTGTCTACCTATCTGTTTGCTTTTGTCTATTTGCATGTATGTGTTCACTTGTTCACTTGGTCTTTTGGATCACGTGTTCGACTCGTGATCGACAGCTATTTCCCTCCTGGAAGAGAGCTCAGAGCTCGTAGGTCCGATCTATGGGTAATGCTATGACCTTTCACACACACACACCCCCAACTCCCCGCCCACGAGAGTCAGAGTAACGACCCGAAGCGCAGCTGTACCGAAATTAATTTCGGCCCTGGGCAGGATTCGAACCAAGCACTACGCGCACCACCATGCTAGTAGTTCATCGTTCTACCAACTGCGCCACCGTGTGCGTGTGTGTGTGTGTGTGTGTGTGTGTGTGTGTGTGTGTGTGTGTATGTGTATGTGTGTGTGTATGTGTGTGTGTGTGTGTGTGTGTGTGTGTGTGTGTGTGTGTGTGTGTATTCACTTGGTCTTTGGATCACGTGTTGGACTCGTGATCGACAGCTATTTCCCTCCTGGAAGAGAGCTCAGAGCTCGTAGGTCCGATCTATGGGTAATGCTATGACCTTGCACACACACACACACCCAACTCCCCGCCCACGAGAGTTGGAGTAACACCCCTCAGCGCTGCGATACTGATATTATTTCAGCCCCGGGCGAGGATCGAACCCGGACCTCCGTAGTGGCAGGCCAGAGCTCTAACCACAGCGCCATGAGAGGTGTGTGTGTGTGTGTGTGTGTGTGTGTGTGTGTGTGTGTGTGTGTGTGTGTGTGTGTGTGTGTGTGTATGTGTGTGTGTGTGTGTGTGTGTGTGTGTGTGTGTGTGTGTGTGTGTGTGTGTGTGTGTGTGTGTGTGTGTGTGTGTGTGTGTGTGTGTTACTGTTCGTCTTCCTTTCTTTGTATTTTTGCCTGTCTATCTGTCTGTCCACCTTCCTGTCTGTCTGCCATCTTCATACCTGTCTGTCTGTCTGTCTGCTATCTTCATACCTGTCTGTCTGTCTGTCTGTCTGTCTGTCTGTCTGTCTGTCTGTCTGTCTGTCTGTCTGTCTGTCTGTCTGTCTGTCTGTCTGCCTGTCTGTCCGTCTGTCCATCTTCCTGCCTGTCTATTTTTGCGTCCATCTGCCTTGTGTACCAAACTGCTTGCAGATCTCGATGCAACATCAGATACATCACAAATTCATTTCCTCAGACGGAATTTTGTTTTCACAGCATGTTCCTGTATGCTCTCTTCATCAATTGCTCTTTGTTCGTTCTCGCTATCTAACTACATTTCTATTTGACCTCCTGCCTCTGGCTTTATATCTATATGTATATACAGTTAATTTGCGTTCAAGGGGTAAGACTATAACAGCCAATTTTATTGTTTCTGCTCCAGTTTGTATTCTTCTAATATTCCTTCTTTTTCTGGCTCTTTTATATTTGCACTTCTATTTTTTTTACTTCTATTTCTTTTATTATTCTTTTGCTTCTTCTACCACTACTTCTACTTTTGTTCCCACGTCTTTTACTTCAACTTCTACTTCTTCTACTTCTACTTAACTTCTATTACTAATAAATTGTACTTCGAATTCCACCCCCATTTCTATTTCAACTGCTGCTTCTCTTTCTACTACTATTCTTACTTCTCTCACATTGGCGTTCTATTATGATTCTACTTCTAATTATATTTTTATTTCTGCTTTTACATCTATTTCTACTTCAATTAATGTTCCCACATTGACTTTTACTTTAATCTTACTTCTATTTTGATTTCTGTTTCAAAATTTTCTACTTCTACTACTCTCACTTTGATTTCTTACTCTACTTCTAACACTGCTTCCTCTTCTATTTTTTTTATTCCTCTACTTCTGTTTCTACTTCTACTTCCACTTCTTCTACCACTACAACTACCTCTTCTTCTATTACTAATTCTGAATCTAACTCTAATTTTATCTCTACTTTTGCTTCCGCTTTTACTTTTTCAATTTCTACCTCTACTATCTCTACGTCCACTTCTACATTTACTTCTGTTTTTACTTCTACCTCCACTTCTACTTTTACTTCTACTTCCACTTCTACTTCTTATATTGCTATTTACTCTTCTACTTGTTCTATTACTACCTATGTATCTACCTCTACTTCTACCTCTACTTCTTCCACTGCAACTTTTACTTAAATTTGTTAATCGACTTCACCTTATTGATATTGCCACTGTCAATGCTGTGAAACCGTTACTAACCATCACCAACCACGCACGTCATCCACACACATGCACTTGGTACTCTTCTTTGGCAGGACCTCTAATCTTGCAGACTTCACAGATTTCCCCATCGCAAACATCTGACTAAACGCTAAATAAGACAAGCAACGACGCCACCACGATGTCACAACACGAGATGCCTAATGTCACCAGACAGATCCATTGAACCTTTACTCATACCTACCCCAATTACATTACCATAACGTAATCTATATACACCACATCTAACCACACCCACCAACCATACAACTAACCCGTATATTACGGAACTAACACCCATAGTTATATACAATGAGTAACACATCCCACTCACTATTCCCCTTTATTACGACGGCTGTGCCGCCGAGAGAGGACTACCCATGACACCATACTGGCAGGAAGGACTGCCCAGATCACCGATCTGGCAGGAACGACTACCCAGGTCACGAACCTGGCAGGAAGGACTGCCCAAGTCACCGACCTGGCAGGAAGGACTCCCCATGTCACGTATCTGGCAGGAGGCAGTGCTGAGGTCAAAGCCCGGCACGAGGAGAGCTTAAGGTCAAGGACCTAGCTTGCACCAAATCCTCATACTTAAAAAAAAAAAAAAAAAAAAAAAAAAAAAAAAAAAGTCCAGCAGAGACTTTACCTCCCCCTCAAACCACCAATGCACGTAGCAAAACACATTTGTTTGGTTACACTGGTGGCGAGCGGTGTTCCCGCGCCTACCAAAGGAGGCCCAAAGTAAAACCTTCGCCCTCAGCCGCTCAAGCCACGCCTACCAAGTCTCCGGAATCAATTCACTAGATTTCATTCAGCTCCAAGCAACATTGACTTCAAGCAAGTTCAGCGCACACATCTATATACCACCCCCTCCACCAACCGCTCCCTTCGAGACGACCTTCGGACTGAAATCGTCGTCCTCAGCCGCTGAAGCCACGTCTACCGTGTAGCAAACACACATTTTGGATACAGCTGGCTCTCCAGTGTTTTCGTAACCAATTAAGTGTCCGCCTCCGCACGATCAATCGTTTGCCTTTATGAAACAAGTTTTGCTCTTTGTGTTCTCAGTCGGCGCCGCGACACGTGTCACTGACATTTTGGTTGATTTAATGTTGTTTGTTGTCTTTTTTCTACTATGCTGAATCTGTGCTCATTAACATAATGCTACTAATGACCTTATATTCGTTGTTGTTGTTGCTTGTTGATTGTTATCGTGTGCCCACTAAAGTTGCTGTGGTTGTTGTCAGGTATTTCGTATATGTCGTCATTTATGTTTTGCTATCATTAATGATCTCGGTTTTCTTTACTCTGAGGGTTATTGTTTTATCTCTGCTATTGTTGATGTTATTGACTGTGTATTTGTTCTTAACATTAACCTTTTATCTTTTTGTTGATGCCTTATCACAAATTAGTTCCTTGTCTCCTGTGTGCTCTTAAATATGATCTAATTTGCAGTTCAGGCCAGCTCTTTCACTTTGCATAATCCCTGTAATCAACAATAATCACTTGGAGAGTGCAATTCTAGATTATCACATGAACTTCATTCTAGATGAAATTAATCCCTGATAAACTTCATCCTAGATAAGCTTAGTTCTAGATAAACTACAAACTAGATCAAATTAATTCCAAATAGATTTCATTCTAGATAAACTTCATTCTAGATGAAATTCATTCTAGATGAAATTCATTCTAGATAAACTTCGTTCTAGATAATTTTTAATCCAAATAGATTTCATTCTAGATAAACTTCATTCTAGATGAAATTCATTCTAGATAAACTTCGTTCTAGATAATCTTTAATCCAGATAAGCTTCATTCTAAATCAGCGTTATCATAGATAAGATTCAGTCTAGATGAACTTCATTCTAGATCAACTTCATACTAGATAAGCTTCAGGCTATCTTAGTTGATTACTCCAGAATGTTTTCAGTCTAATGCAGTGGTTCCCAAACTTTTTTGGCCATGCCCCAGCTAAAAATCTCTAAAATTATGATGTTCCCCAGTGATATATAATTCTTATAATTTCAAATAAACAATAATCATAGTATATAGAAATAATATTTTGTAGAAATAATCGAAATCTGAAAATGCTGCACGATGTTACAACTGAAGACCACCCAATCAGAACAAGCGACATGACGTCACGACTGAAGACCAGCTAAGCAGAAGAAAAGGCGACATGATGTCACAAATTGTGTATTGCGATATAGAATGAGGAACATATGTGATATTGTGTTGCAAAGAATGTTAAATTATTGGACGATGAGCCGCTAAAGGCGAAGCTGGGACGGGCAAAGGCCGGGGCTCGTAATACTAAATAAATAAAACAATGCAGACTCGTTTTTACAATTCTTTTGACACCATACAATTAATTCAAACAAATCAAATCAATTATAACATAATTCAGACACTGTGTTAATAACTTAATGAAAACATAAAAACAGATACATATATGCAATTACACACGTACATACACACATATAATTTCATGTGTGCATACTGTATATGCACTGTATATGTTAACTTATACGCACACTCATACTCACACCGGCTCGGTGGCGGATTGGTAAAGCACTGGCCTCACAAGCCAGAGAACCGGGGTTCGATTCCCCGGCCGGGCGGAGATAAGTTGGGTTTGTCTCCTTTCACGTGTAACCCCTGTTCACCTAGCAGTGAGTAGGTACGGGACGTTAGTCAAGGAGTTGTGACCTTGCTGTCACGGTGTGTTGTGTGTGAGTGGTCTCAGACCTACCCAGAGATCGGCAAATAATGAGCTCTGAGCTCACTGCCGTAGGGTGGTGTCTGGCTGTCTCGACAGAGATTGCAGCAGATCCGAGGTGAATACATGCTCACAAAAATAAAATAAAATAAAATAAAATAGGACAAATTAAAATAAAATAGAATAAAACTTGATAAAACAAAACAAAATAAAATAAAATGAAATAGAATGAAATAAAATAAAACAAAATAAAATAAAAATTTGTGGGGCGTGCCCCTACGTTAGGAACCACTGGTCCAAGGTATAATTTTCAGCTAGAACACATTGTCTGGTTGTAACACACACACACACACACACACACACACACACACACACACACACACACACACACACACACACACACACACACACACACACACACACACACACACACACACACACACACACACACACACACACACACACACACACGCACACGCACGCACGCACGCACACGCACGCACACACGCACACGCACACGCACAAGCACACACACGCACGCACGCACGCACGCATGCACGCACACGCACGCACACACACACATACATACACACACACAAACACACACACACACAAACACACACACACACACACACACACACACACACACACACACACACACACACACACACACACACACACACACACACACACACAAATGATGCAAAATTACTAAAGCGAGTGAGTACAGAGGAAGACTCCAAAACTTTTCAAGAAGACCTGGACAAAGTCTGAAATAGAGTCAGAAGAGTGAAGTGAATTTCAACATTAAGAAATGTATTATAATAGAATTTGGAAGAAGCAAAATAGAATTTCGGGTTAATATATAATTGGTATAAAGGAAGTTAAAAAAGTAAGCTCGGAAAGGGACCTGGGAGTAACTATCTCAAATGACATGACACCAGATAAACATGTCAACAAATTAGTCGGGGAAACTTTTAACTGATGAAAGTTATGATCAATGAAATTAGCCTTTGACTACATGGATGAAGAAATGGTAAAGAAAATACTAATTACACTGATAAGTCCAAAATTGGAATACGCAGCGTCACCATGGACACCTAGTACAAAAAAAAAAAAAAAAAAAAAAAAAATGAAAAATAAATAAATAAAGAATAAAGAAACTAGAAAGAATTGAAAAAGCAACGTCAAAGATGGCACCAACATTTTGTAATTTAACATACAAACAAAGACTGGATAAACTAAACTTACCAACCCAGGAACAAAGAAGAGAAAAAGGTGATTTGATAACCATTTAGAGAATGATGAAAGGGATGGAAATTCTTAATAGGGATGACCTACTAAAATGGGACAGAAAAAATACAAGAGGACACGAAAAGAAACTTACGAAAAACAGTTACAGAAGAGATCTGAAAAAGAATAGCTTCCCACACAGTGAAAAAACTGAATGAGGAAACAGTGAGTGCTAAAACTATACATGACTTTAAAAAAAAATGAATGCGGAAAGATACAACAACGAGCATAGCTCTCTTTCCACAAAATACAACTAGGTAGATACTAGGTAAATACACACACATACTTTGAATCGAGTTCTGGCAGCCGTCTGGGACAGACGTATGTTTATGATCTGTCCCTCGGTGTAACAATGGCGCTCTTAGCAGCAGGCTAAGATCAATCTGCTGACCTCGTCCCTCTAGACTTAAGGAATCTACCGTTAGTGAAGTGATATAATGTGCAACCCTCCATTGCACCGACCCAGTAATACAAATTGAAACGATGGTGCTGATACCCACCAACTTCGTCAACCAACGGCATGAAGTGACTCAGTGTATCCAACAGGTCAACTCGCAGGGGTGGGTGGCAGTGTTGACTAGCCATACTGACCTGACT
>NC_134778.1:32951446-32961446 GCF_046742065.1 Oratosquilla oratoria | reverse complement strand
CTTCCTTTTCTTCTTTTCTTATCTTTCTTCTTTACGTCCTGGTCTTCTGTGGCAGGATTTGTGTCCCTATCCACACTGTTGATAAGATCTCAGAAGTTAGCGGTAGAGAGTTGGGTGACCAGGCGACCAGCGAGAAGCGGGTTTTTGGAATATAAACAGCGATGAGTTTTAGGACTTTATTTTGCGTGGAAGCAGAGAGGAGACCAATGAAGCTCCTCAAGCCCAGAGGTGAATCTGGCCACCGAACATTGATTCATGGAGAAGAGGGGTTTGCTGTCGGTTGACACTACATCAATTTACAGATAGCATTTACTAGTATACAAAAGAGGCCATAATTGGTGTGAAACTAATTGAGTGATACACTCAATATTTTGCTAGCTATTTACAATATATATACATAGCCTAGAACAATGGGAAAACATAACATAAGTGAAATGGAATAAGAAAGAAAAAATATATACAAAAGAAAAATCGTTCGTATGGTGGTATTTAACGGTGGCCCTTGTGGAAGTTGACCTGCGGAACTGACCGTTGGGCGTTAGCCTGGTTGTGAGGTCTCTCTCCCTCTTTATTATGGAAAAGGTCAGGTCTTGCTGGTGATCCAATACGACACTACTCCTAATATGTTTGCGCGCGTTCGCGTGCATGGTGCTGGAGCAAACGTTAACCTCGTTTCTGGCAGAGTAACGTGTTATGTCGTGCCTTGTTACGTCTCTCTCTTGCAGTCTATCTTGATTGCAACAGATTGCTCGGATCTGCCACCGGCCGGTGATCACACCGATATGCTCGTAGAGAAACAATAGTAATTCATCCTTAAATGCAAGGCGTTGGAAATAGAGACAATTCATGATGAGGTACATGCAATACATGATGAAGTAGAAGGGATACTTGTGGAAGTAGATACAATCCCGTTCTCTAAATGATATGACCTTACATCGTGGCTCTTTTGCGTAAGCTGTATCTAGGAAGAGGAGGAGGAGTTGGTGGAGAGGAGGTAGGGGAATCTTGTGACGGAGTGGTTGTTGGAGATGGTGACGGAATATGCTAGAGGTCAAGATCTCGCGGAACAAGTTTGACGTTATCTTTGTGTAGGGATGACTGTCTATGTTAAATTTAGCAATCTGAGTGCTTTGCCTTGATTATTTGGCAGACGGTTAAGAACGGGAAAAGGTCCCGTGAACTTTGCAGAAAGCTTTGCTGTGGGTGTGTGGTTGAGTGCGTACACAATGTCTCAAATTTCAATATTGTAATCTCTTACTTCTGCGTTATGAAGTTGCGCCATATCATCTTTGGAAAGAGAAAGGGTATTGTGAATTCTCTTGAAGAGAGTGTTGAAGTTTTGGGCTTTTATTTTGACATAATCACTGAAGTTATATATGGGGAGGTAAGTGTGAGGTAAGGAGATCATATGGGAGCTTTTGTCCGAGCCAAAGAGGATAAAATGTGGTAATTCCGATATTGACCTGTTAATGGCGCTGTTAATGCAGGCTTGGATCATTGGTACATGTTTATCCTAAGAGGAGTGTATGTCCGAGGAAAACTGTCGGAGAACATTGAGTATTTTTCTGTTCTGTCACGCGACTAACCCGTTAGAGGTAGGGTGATAAGGCGTGTTACATTTTGCGATATTAAAGTGTTTACAAATGTGTGAGAGAATGTCATTGTTGAACTCTGTGTTGTTGTCAGAATTCTTTTTTTTTTTTTTTTGTAGTGTAGGGGTAAATGACTTTGTCAACAATTGTTTGTGCAACTTGTTGTACTGTCTTGTTTTGGAAAGGAGAAAGAGTGCAGAAACGGGAAAAATTATCTACGCAGACAAAGAGATATTAATTTCTGCTGGGGGTGAGTGGCAACTTAAGAAGGTCAATAGCTACCGTGTCGAAGGGCTTGCAAAGGGCTAGATACGTTAATATGACATTTGTGCGAAGCACACGAGTGGCAAGCATCAATGCGTGCGTGTATATCTATTCGCATGGATAACCAGAAGTACTGCAATCTGGCTTGCATAAGGCACTTGTCTTTTCCTGGGTGATAACCCGATGAGTGAATCGTGTACAAGGTTCAGTACTTCAGGAATGAGATTCGAAGGAACAACACGATGAAGCACTGAGCGATTTGGTTCATGTTATTGAGTGTTGTGTTGTGATACAGTACTTCGTCTATCAAGGTGTAGTTTTCGATATTTGGAGGAAAATCGTCAGTGTTTGTTGTATCACCGGAAGTGAGGATATATAGGACACGTTTCCACAGGGGGTATGACTGTTGAGCTGCGGCAATACGCATTTGAATAGGATTTACTGCGGTGCATATTTGACTGATGGTCACTACGTGCCTACTGAGGGCATCTGCTACTACGTCAATTTTGCCGTGAACAAAATGGAAGGTGGGCATGAATTCTTGTATGGTAAGAAACCAACGTGCTAATTTGCCTGTAAGATTTTTCCTTTAAAGAGGTGTAGAATTGGTTGATGATCTGTGTGGATGTGTATCTCGTAACCAAGTATGATTTCTTTGAAGTGTTTAAGGGCGTAAATTACAGCTAAAGCCTCTATTTCCGTTACCGAGTAGTTTTGTTCATGCTTGTTGAGTGTGCGGCTAGCATAGGCAATTGGTCTGAGTTTCGTGTCGTTATTTTTGCATGAGGATTGCGCCAATGCCTGTATAGCACGCGTCCGTGTAAAGTGTGAAAGAAAACTTGTGGTCGGGAAAAGCAAGGACAGGTGCCGTAGTTAAGGCTTCTTTTAAGTCATCAAATGCTTTTCCTTGGTCAGATGTCCAGCTGAAGTGAGTGTCCTTCTTAAATAAGGCGGTTAAAGGTGCTGCTTTGCAAGCATAGCCTTTGATAAACCGTCTGTAAAGTAATGATAGACCAAGGAATGATCGTATTTGATCAATAGAAATGGGACATGGAAATGCCATGACTTTCTAAACCTTGTCCTGCAAGGTTAAAATTCCCGGAGAGTTAAGGACGTGCCCTATGAAGCTCATTTGCTTCTGAAGGGAGGAGCACTTCATAAGCTTCAGTTTGAGTCCTGCCTGGTCTAGTCGTGAAAGGACAGTGTCAAGCGGGTTTAAGTGCTCACTAACAGATTTGGAAGCGATGATAATGTCATCGACATACATAAAAACTAAGTGCCCTGTGAGTCCTGCATGTATTGTATGCATGAGACGTGTGAAAAGAGAGGGTGCTGAAACGAGACCCATAGCATGGCGTTTGAATTGGTAGTGTCCGTTGTTCGTGCTGAACGCTGTTAGAGGTCTAGACTCTGTGTCAAGGGGAATCTGGAAATATCCTGACGTGGGATCGAGTGTTGTAAAAAATGTGTTGTTTTTACCAATGGAGTTGAAAATATCGTGTAGCTGAGGGAATGGGTGTCTTTCTGTGATAGTGAGTTTGTTGAGTTCCCTAAAATCAACAACTGGGCAAAAGGAACCATCGTGTTTTGGAACAACAAAGAGAGGGAAATTCCATTCAAAGATTGAAAGTTTAATGATGTTTTGCTCGTTCATATTTGTGGTGAAATTATCTACATTCTTACGTTTACTGTGTGTCAATCTGTATGCGGGAATGTAAAGTGGTTTTGCGTTTTCCCGAATGGATATCTGATACTGAATAAGGTTTGTTACTCCAAGGGGTTTACCCAGCAATGCAATGACATGTCAAAATATATTGCAAAAGGTAAGTTAGTATGCTTGTGCATCAGGGATGTCTACAGGGTTGAATTGTGATACATGAATTAGTTCCTGTGCTTCGAACACGTCAGAAGTAATTATTTTTATACGTGATGGGTATACTATGAAATCACAAATGTTTGTGCCAACTGTGAGATAGAGAGGGGCATTTGTGTTATTTGCAATCAATATGTACGTGTGACCTTTGATGTAGAGCCATTTACGTGGCTTGTGTCTGGCACACATATTACATCGGCGTTTGGTGCTTGGAAGACACGTACGTGTACTTTGGAATACTCATGAGAGAACAACGTTTTTGAGTTGATGATTACCGCATGAATGGGTGTGATAATGGGGTGGATTGAAGATTGAACTCTTCCATGAGGGGTAAGGTGTCTGTCTCAGACGATGAGTGCTCGTCGCTGCATAATGAGTGTTTGTTTTCCGTTTTGCCAATTTACACTTGTGTGAGGCGTTCTTACGTCTGTCATGTCTTGTATGTGTGTGTACAGTTGTGGGCAAGGAAGGAGAGGTGGAATCCTGAGGTGGTACTGGCGTTGCTGAGCACGTGTCTGAGTTGTTTGTGTTTGTTTGCTTAAGCTGGTTCACGTGGATTTTGTTTACACTTTGGGTGGTTAGAGGATGCAAGGCAGGAATGAAATTGTTGGCATAAATGATACCATGTTGATCTGGATATATAACAAAATTGTGTTGCTGCATCAGAGCCAAGCCTATGAGGATGTCAGCGGGAAAATGTACGTCAGCAAAGTAGGCAGTAAGTGGAATGGGTTTGGAGAGATTTGAAGGCAAATATTCAATAATAATTTTCCTAGAATAGGGAAGGGTACACCATCGACGTTAGCTAAGTGAATATCGGGGGGCTCTAGGGTGGTAACTTTCTTTCCAAACGGAGTTCGTTAAAGGTGAACGTGGACATGATGATTACAGGAGATCCAGTGTCTAGAAAAATGGCGAGCTTGCTGTTAATTGTGGTTGCTTTGAATATCATGGAAGGTGAGGAAGTGTCCGCATTGGTTAGGGTGAGCACAGGTAGATTTGGTGAGATAAGGTCCTTGTATGGGGAGCCTTGTGTGGGGCTGCGTGCTGTGTTTGTGTTTCTGAGTCCTGCTGAATGTGTGTTATATGCATCTCTGGTGAGGGAGCGTTGTGGTGAAACATGTTTTTGTCATCTTTGTGTTAAGAGGACGCGACAATAGTCACTCGTGTGGTAACATGCACCGTGGTGATTGCAGAAGCGATTTGGCTGGGACAGCTGTCTATAATAGCATCTGTTTGTGTTGTGTCCTGGTTTGTTGCAGTATGTGCGAAAGAAAGGTGTTCGTGATGGAGAGCGCTGACGTGAGCGTTGGTGGGTGTGAGACATCTGTCTTGACCTCGTTTTATGTGACGTAGATGATGTTAAGTGTGCTACTGTGTGGGTAGGGGTGATAAGAACGGAGTGACCGTGGATTTGATCAATTGCTTTGTCTGTATAGGAGAATTTCCTGGCAAATTCTCCTAGGTTGGTGCCTGGTGCGAAGAGGATTGTGCCAGGTTTTCGTAGTGTGTCTGGATGTAATTGTGAAAGTAGGCGAAAATAGGCTATGAGTGATAATACGTGTTCTAGTGAGATTTTGTCATTCGTAGCCCAATCTGATTCTTTGAGGCTGTCTTTGATCTTACTTTTAAAGGTAGCAGCGATTTTGACAGTTTTCCTTTGTCTGATGGGGACCGGTATTGTATGTTCTTGCTAGTGAGTACAGTGGTGACAGAGATCCAAGTTGATCAAATAGTGCAAATTATTTTTTTAAATGGTCAACAAAGACTGAAAACAATTGAATTTCCTCAAATACGTCCAATTGGATTATGCCTCCTGTAATTATGTCATTAAGATCGATCCGTGATTTTAGAATGGAACTTTTAGCTTTATCATCAGTGACGTATGCACGTGTGATCTCCGCTTGAACGTCGGAGATGAGGTTATGGACTGGAATGTTTATGCCATTACACTTTGATAATGTGTTGTCATGTCTGATCACTGTGATATGGTTTTGTGTTATTGGTAATTGTTGAGACGAGTTGGAATCGTTAGACGTATTTGTGGTGGGTGACATCTTGCCACAGGAGCAAGTGTAACTGGTGTGACGTGTAAGATGGTTGTGACTGCGTCATCCACTAAACACAATGGAAGAGGAAAAAGCCGCTAATTGAACCTATCACGGAATTGCATCTACTTACCAATGGTTGAGATGAGGTTTTGATTTCTTTGGTGATGAGGTATAATGGCACGTGGTTGTGGTGTGAAGATACAGATGATACAATACTTCAAACGAAAACAATATATGGATTAATAACAGAAAACAGCGGGTCACCCTAAATGGAATAAAATCTAGGTGGGGCAATCTTACTAGCGGGGTCCCCCAGGGCTCGGTTTTGGGTCCCTTATTGTTCATTATGTACATAAACGACTTAGACGATGGGATAAATAGTGATGTTAGTAAGTTTGCGGACGACAATAAAATAGGACGCCTAATTAGGTCAGGAGACGACGCAGAGATTCTGCAGGATGATCTCAATAAATTGTTAACATGGTCGGTGAAATGGCAAATAAACTTCAATATCTCTAAGTGTAGCGTGTTAAACGTAGGGCTACACAACCCCGAAAATAGATACAATTTAGATAACACGTTTTTAGACAAATCTGAGTGCGAGAGGGACTTGGGTGTTCTGGTGAGTCCGGACCTCAAAACCAGGAAGCAGTGCATTAGAGCCAGGAATAAAGCAAACAGAGCATTAGGCTTCATTGCTAGGACGGTAACGAATAGAAGTGCAGAGGTAATTATTAAACTCTATCTAGCGATAGTTAGACCCATCCTTGACTATTCGGTACAGTTTTGGTCTCCGTCCTACAAAATGGACATCAATTCACTAGAATCAGTACAGAGAAGAATGACCAAAATGATACATGGACTCGGAAATTTGCCTTACGAAGAGAGGCTTAGCCACCTAAACTTACACTCTCTGGAAAGACGTAGTGCGGGGTGATCTAATAGAAGTGTTCAAGTGGATCAAAGGCTATAACAAGGGTGAAGCAAACAAGGTCATCATGATAAAACAACAGGGCAGGACTCGCAGTAATGGGTATAAACTGGACAAATTTAGATTTAAGAAGGATATAGGCAAGAATTGGTTTACTAAAAGGGTGGTCGATGAATGGAATAAACTTAGTAACCATGTAGTAAGCGCTAAAACTATCAATTGTTTTAAAAAATGATTAGACAACTTTATGAATGGGGATGACAGGTGGTGATGGATACGGAGCTGCCTAGTGTAGGCCTTATGGTCTCTTGCAGTCTCCTTTATTCTTATGTTATGTAATATAAGTACTGAAAGAGAATGCTAAGGATGATGATGTGGCAATATATATGTGTGTGTACCCGAAGCGAAGACAGATACTTCCTTTTGAAAGTTGATGGTCGTGGAGGGGTTGAGACCGAGCTGAATGTAGCCGTTGAATAGTGCGGTGATGTCGTCCGTTGCTCATGCCTTGGGAAGGTCCTGGGGACGTAGCTGGAGTATTGGGCGATGTGGCAGGCGGGAGTTTTGTCCGGACGCGTTGGAGTGTTCGGCGAGATGGCAGACGGGGTTTTGTCCGGCCGCGCTGGAGTGTTCGGCGAGATGGCAGGCGGGATTTTGTCCAACTGCGCTGGAGTCTTGACTGTGTCGCTGGGCTAAGTTTGAAGAAAAGTGAGTTGGCTTATTTTTCGTAGTAGGAGTGAGGGCTTTGTCTCTCAGTGGGAACGAGGGCTTATCTCGTAGTAGGTGCTGGGTTGATTTGAGCTGTATTGCCACTTCTCACGCTACTCGGGAATATTGGTCGTCGCTGATCCCACCACTGTTCACCAGAATATGTGGCAGGATTTGTGTTCCTATTCACACTGTTGATAAGTTTACGGAGGCAAGAGGTAGAGAGTTGGGTGACCAGGCGACCAACGAGTAGCGGGTTTTCGAATGTAAACAACAATGAGTTTTAGGACTTTATTCTGCGTGGAAGCAGAGAGGAGACAATGAAGCCTCTCAAGCCCAGAGGCGAATCTGGCCACCAAACATTGAGTCAAGGGGAAGAAGGGTTTGCTGTCAGTTGACACTACATCAATTTACAGATAGCATTTATACACAAGAGGACAAAATTGGCGTGAAACCAATTGAGTGATACACTCAATATTTTACTAACTATTTACAATATATATTCCTAACCTAGAAAAATAGGAAAACATAACATAAATGATATGGAGCAAGAAATAAAAAATATATACAGAAGAAATGTTATTTGTATGATAGTATTTAACGGCTGCCCTTGTGGAAGTTGACCTGCGAGACTGACCGTTGGGTGTTAGCCTGGTTGTGAGGTCTCTCTCCCTGTTTATCATGGAAAAGGTCAGGTCTTGCTGGTGATCCAATACCACGCTACTCCTAAAATGTGTGCGCGCGTTCGCGTGCATGGTGCTGGAGCAAACGTTAACCTCGTCTCTGGCAGAGTAACGTGCTACGACGTGCCTTGTGACGCCTCTCTCTTGCAGTCTATCTTCTTGCAGTCTGTCTTGATTGCAACACTTCCTTCTTCTCTTATCCTTTTTACTCCTCTCTATTTTCACCGTCTTATTACTCCCTTTTCTTCTTCTTCCTTTTCGTCCTGTTGTCCCCCTCCTATTTGTCCTACCTTGCTCTTCTACCTCCTTCTTTTCATTCTTTTTCATTTTTTTTATCTCTTTTTATTCTCTTTTGCCTCATTCTACCATCTTTACTCTCCTGATTTTCACCTCCTTTTCAATCCGCTCTCACTTCTTCCTCTCCTCTTCTTTCTCTTACTCATCATACTCTTTCTCTCGTCTCCCCCTTCCTGCTCTTTTCTTTTCTTTTTCCTTTTCTTTCTCTTCCTCCCCTTCCTCCTCTTTCTTCTCTTCATCTTTCTCTTTTTTTTCTTCTTCTCTTCCTCTTCCTCCTTTTCCCTTTTTCCCTCTCCTTCTTCTTTCTCATCTTACTCTTCTTCCTCTTCTTCCTTTTCTTCCTCTTACTCTTCCCCCTCTTCCCTTTCTTTTGTTCCTCCACTTTTTCTTCTTTCTCTTCCTCATCTTTCTCACTCAGGCTCTCCTTTATCCACCCAACATGACCGGGTTAAGTTCCTAAACACTCGGTTTCTGGATAATTTCTTCTACATTTCTTGCAGTCTTTCTGAATATTTTCCCCCAGCCTTTTGATTGTTTCCAATATACTGTTGGAAATTTCAGTATTTTTCACCCAAAAACCTCTTCCTCATCTTCCCTTTTGTTAATTCAAAATACTCATGGAAATTTGTCTTCTTTTTTTTTTAATTATTCCTCTTCTTCCTTTGCTCCTTAAATCTTTCCTTCTTTGGTCAGAGGATATTCAAACAGATATCTAATCACTTAAGATTTTTATTTGAGGTATTATGTAAGTAAAGCAGTGGAGATGACCCAGTTTCAGCTCTCAGGCCCTATTGTGGAGGTTCTGTGCCTTGCAAGAGGAAAGAAGACTTTTTGTAGATATATTTATAGTTCTAGAGCTCAGAATACGCATATGTGGAATGGTAGATTTCGATCACTTATTACTTCGAATGCCCCGAAGACTATCGATGTCTACCACTTGAACCAGTTGTCTTGGGATACAGGACAAAGGTAACAACTTAGGCCGTACCAAAGCACTTCCTAGCGTAAATTTGTCCCATTGTAATATAATGTATGTAAGGATTGGTGTAAATCATTGGATATACGTGCTTTCAAATGTTGTAGTGCTTATTCACGCGCACACACACACACACACACACACACACACACACACACACACACACACACACACACACACACACACACACACACACACACACACACACACACACACACACACACACACACACACACACACACACACACACACACACACACACACACACACACACACACACACACACACACACACACACACACACACACACACACACACACACCAGGCGCAGTGGTAGCATTCACAACAGCTAATTCAGTGGTCCGAGTTCGAATCCCGCCCATAGCTGAAATAATTTCAGTGTCACTGCGCTGCGAGCCCATACTCCAACTCTCTTGGGCGGTGAGTTAGGGGTGTGTGTACGTGTAAGGTGACAACATTACCCATATATCGGCCATATACTGTATGAGCTCTGAACTCTCCTCCAGGAGGGTGATAGCTGTCGATCACGAGTCCAACACGCAATCCAGGATCATAGTGAATCACACACACACGCACACGTGCATACACACACACACACACACAC
>NC_134778.1:32921446-32946446 GCF_046742065.1 Oratosquilla oratoria | reverse complement strand
TATAAATTGCGTAGTTCTCTCTCTCTCTCTCTCTCTCTCTCTCTCTCTCTCTCTCTCTCTCTCTCTCTCTCTCTCTCTCTCTCTCTCTCTCTCTCTCTCTCTCTCTCTCACTCACTCTCTCTCACTCTAACTCCTACTCTCTCCCTAGCTCTAACTCTTACTCTTGTTGTTACTCTCGCTCCCATTCTCGCCCTCAATTTCCCACTCACACTCTCTCATTCTCACTCTCGCCTACATTGATGTCATGTGCTCTCCGCGGACCCCTCCCGACTTGAGGAACCTGTCTCGTATCACTTACACGTCGGCGGCGTCCTCGACAGCCGGGTAAGCGTGTTTACATCCTCCAACCTGAACTTCGAAGACTCTTCCCAAGGTGGAGCTAGCTCCGGGGGGAGAAGGAGTAGGGGGAGAGGAAGAGGGGTAGAGGGAAGAGGAGTTTGTCGTGATAAGGAGGAATGGGGTTTTGAGTAGGGAAGGGTCTTAGAGTAGGAAACCAAAAAGGAAGAGAAGGATAGTAAGGAGGAGGCGGCGAAAAGGGGAGGAAGGAAGGAGAAAAAGGAATAGGAGGAGAAGGAGGAGGAGGAGGAGGAGGAGGAGGAGGAGGAGGAGGAGGAGGAGGAGGAGGAGGAGGAGGAGGAGGAGAAGGAGGAGGAGGAGGAGGAGGAGGAGGAGGAGGAGGAGGAGAGATGGTAATATTAGTAGGAGGCAGATAATGAGAAGTATTTGTATTTCGTTAGTGATAACTAGAGGTTGTGTCCTTAGAGGCAATATCTCACCGAAGAGGTGATCAAGGAGAAATTGGATTGTATAATGGAAGGACAGTAGAAGTTAAAAGTGATCATCATTTATTTTCTCTCTCCATTATCTTAACCATTAAAGAGGCTTCCTTGGGTCTTGCTCGTAGGATGTCACTGAGTTCACTTGAAAATTCTACTTTTTCATTTTCCCCGTCTGCTCTCTCTCTCTCTCTCTCTCTATCTATCTATCTATCTATCTATCTCTTTCTTTATTTATTTTTATTATCCATTCTCTCTTCATCTGGATCTACTTTATTCTGTCTATTTTCTCTGTTTTCCAATTTGGATTGCTTTTCCTCTCTTTGCTTTCTCTCTCCTTCTCTTCCTTGTTGTATTCCTCTTCCTCTTATTTCTTCCTATTACCTGATCCCCAATTCTTCTTTCTCTCTTGATTTCCTCTCACTTCATCTTTACTGTTTTCTGCAATTCTTTTTTCCTTATTGTCCCTTTCCCTTCTTCCTTCATTATCTTATGCTCTTTTTCTTATAATTCCCTTCTGCATCCTTAATTCTCTCATTCTTCACATTCCATCTCTTCCTTTTCCTTCCCCCTTTCATTTCCTTTCTTTTTCTTTCCCTTTCATGTTCTCTTTCCTTCCCTGATCTTCTTTCTTCTTTCTTTCCCTTCCATCTGCCTCTTTTCATTTCCCTATACCTTTTTCCTATTCCTCCTCTTCCTTCTTCCTCTACATTCCCTCACTCCATACATACTTTCTCTTTCCTATTCTTTCATGTCCTCTCCATTTTCTTATTTCTCCTCTTCCCTCTCTTCTTCCTCCTCTCCTTCCTTACTCTTCTCCTCTTCCTGTTATTTTTCCTTTTCTTACTCTTCCTCCTCTTCCCTCTCCTCCTCATTATCCTCTCTCTTCTCTTCTTTCTCCCCCCATTCCTCTTTCTTTTCTTATTCCTCCTCCTGTCTTTCATCTTCCTTTTCCTCCTCTCCCTCATATTCCCTCTCCTCCTGTCTTTCATCTTCCTTTTTCTCCTCTCCCTCATATTCCTTCTCCTCCTGTTACTCCTTTTCCTTCTCCTGCTGTTTCTCTTCCGTTATTTACTCCTCTTCCTCCTCTCCCTTCTCATCCTCCTGTTCCTTTCCCTTTTCTTTCTTCTCGTCTTCTTTCTCCTTCTCTTCCTCTTACTCCTCTTCCTTCTCCTCCTGTTGTTTCTCTTTCTTTTCTTACTCCTCTTCCTCCTTCCTCCTACTCGCCGTTTTCTTTGATGTTTCCGATTGGCTTCATTACAGCTCGGTCGTCACTCGTGGCAGAGTCGAAACAGTTTGATCTTCGTCCAATGGTATTTATTTATATATATTTTTTTCTCGTCTTTAGTTTTTTTTTTATCCTTCCTGTTGATCATTTGTGGTGTACGACGGATCAATTCCACACTCGGGTTTCCTTTGTCTTAGTCAGAACCATTAG
Organism: Oratosquilla oratoria; assembly: GCF_046742065.1. Lineage (NCBI taxonomy): Eukaryota > Metazoa > Arthropoda > Malacostraca > Stomatopoda > Squillidae > Oratosquilla > Oratosquilla oratoria. Next base: position 32,944,232 of record NC_134778.1, on the reverse strand, counting down.
TGGGATTGAAACTCGGGTTTCAGGACAGCTACTGGATCAAGACGGACAGATAGACAGACAGACAGACAGACAGACAGACAGACAGACAGACAGACAGACAGATAGACAAATAGACAGACAGACAGACAGACACAGAGATAGGTAAGCAGACTGAGAGATAGGCAAACAAACGGACAGACAGACTGAGTCAGAGACAGAGTTAGAGACAGATTTCAGCTTACAGGAACAGGATCCAGACAGTTTCAATTTCCGGAAGCATTGAACAAGTAAATTATTTTGAACGATTGCTTTTAGCAGAGAGGGAGAGAGAGAGAGAGAGAGAGAGAGAGAGAGAGAGAGAGAGAGAGAGAGAGAGAGAGAGAGAGAGAGAGAGAGAGAGAGAGAGAGAGAGAGAGAGAGAGAGAGAGAGAGAGACAGAGAGACAGAGAGAGAGAGAGAGAGAGAGAGAGACAGAGAGAGAGAGAGAGAGAGAGAGAGAGAGAGAGAGAGAGTGTGAGGATGTCTCTAAGACAACCAATTACAGTCTCCTTCAGAAACCTTCGGAACACGTCCCGTCTTGCACAAATTTCTAGAAACGGCCCATTGAGTCTTCCGCGTGAGAGATCGAGTGAGAGTAAATGAATAGGTGAGCGAGTGAGAGTAGGTTAGTGTTAGAGTGGGTGAGGCTTTCGGCGGTCTCTTTCTTGGAAAAGGCGGTCTCGACTTCCTCTGGCCAACTCGGTCGAGATGATCAAGAACGTGCAAGAAAATCCCGATGTTTACTTTCATAAGGTCTCTGTATCAGATTCAGGAACTTACGATAATAAATAAGAAATACTAAAGATAAGAAAAAATAGGTAATTTTCACTAAAAAAGCGTACATTCAGGGGTGTTCTGATACAGGTCTTTAAGATACTAAAGGGAATTAATATCAAAAGTGACGGTATTTTTAAACTGAATGTGAACCATACAAGAAATAATAGTCTCAAACTTTCAGGAAAGAAAATTATTTTGGACGTGGGTAAAAATAACTTTGCCAATTGTGTAGTAAATGAATGGAAAAAGCTTCCTGCAGAGGTTGTGTAATGTAGTACACTTGAAAGTTTTAAGATTCATTTTGATAAACACCTAAGCAAAATGCTGTAATGCCTGCAATTTATTCTATTTTACTTTATTTGTTTACATATTATTATTCATTATCATTTATATGTTTGTTTTTTATTTATTCATTATTATTTATATGTTTATTTTTCATTCATTCATTTATTATTTATTATAATTTATCATTATCTATCTGTTGACTGTTATTTATCACTTATCTGCTTGTTTATTAATTATCGTGGTCTATCTATTTATTCTATTTTCTCGCATCCGACATAGTTATAGACCAAATAGTCTCCTGTCGGCATGCTCTTTCTTTGTAATCCTTTGTAATGGCCGTGCAGCCTCGGTCCATTTTGCGAAAAAAAAATTCATGGCCACTTCTGTGATGCTGATTACGTGTGATTGTGTGTGTGTATGTGTGTGTGCATGCATTAAAACAATGCACAACACACGTGTGGTTTAAGAATGTGCGAAGAACCACTAGGAAATAACAGAGACGGAAGAGCATCTATTTGTGTTCCTCCTAATATCTTATGTACCCTGCAGATGTTAAGATGAAAACCCTTAGTCATCTGTCTGTTTTACTTACCAGTGTTTTTTCACACAAGTACGTATATATATATATATATATATATATATATATATATATATATATATATATATATGCATGTGACTATATGTATATATGTACGTATGCATGAATGTATGTATTTATGTATATATATATACATATATATATATATATATATATATATATATGCATACATACATATACCAAGGCTTTTTCCCCCTTACAAGGGAGGTAGCCAAAAGGGAAAAGGCATAAAATCATTCCCACCCATTCCATCCCTGAATACACTCCATACCCCTCCACCCTCCCTCTTATCTTAGCACCTCCTGGATGACGAGTCATCCCTGCACCCTGTCCACTGCCCTGGGTTAGAAGCAGTGTCGCCAGACATAGCACATCCACAGCAAGGCCGCTTCACTAAATCGGCGACACCCCCTCTCCGTCCCCCCATGCATAAAAGGAGAAGACGGGGAGAAATCCCTTCGGGCTGCGTCAAATTTTGCTCACACATACTACCTCACCCCCATCCCCCCACCCATTCCACCTCATGGATCACAGCATCATCCATACACAACCATTCTCCATTCACCCCTGTCTTCTGTCCTCTCCCGTTCTTCCTCAACAGACATTCCCCTCTTCCCCAAAGCCCCCTTCACCCCATCCATCTACCTCATCCTAGGACGTCCCCTCATGTTCACTCCCTCCACATCTGCCTTTCATATCTCTTTTACTAGTCTTTCTTCACTCGTTCTTTCCATGTGTCCAAACCATCCTAATACTCTTTCATCAACCCTATCTCCCAACTCCCTTTCCATCCCCGTTTATCTCCTCACCTCCTCATTTCTCACTCTATCTAGCCTAGTAACCCCCATCATACTTTTCAGACACCTCATCTCAAACACATTCAAACTCCTTTTCTCTTCCTCTCTTATGTTTCATGTTTCTGCCCCATACAGTGCTGTTGGCACAATCACTCCTTCATACAGTCTCCTCTTAGCATCCATTCCCAAATGTCTATTCCTCATTACACTCTTCAATCCACCAAGGCATTTACTCGCTTCTCTCAATCTACATTCTACCTCCACCTTCACTCCACCTTTTCCTGCCACATTTGCACCCAAATATCTAAAACTATCCACTTCCTCCAGTCACTCTCCCTTAATGCTCACTTCCAGTCTACTGCCACTTTCACCCGTTGTACATCTCATCACCTTACTTTTACCCACATTTATCTTTAGCTTTCTCCTATCACATACTCTCTCAAACTCTGTCACCAACTTTCTCAGTCCCTCCTCCGATCCTGCCACAAGCGCAGTGTCGTCAGCAAACAACAGCTGGCTCACCTCCCACTTTTCTCCATTTTCTTTAACCATCTCCAATCCCTGACCCACTACCCTTGCATTTACCTCTCACACTACCCCATCCATATACAAGCTGAACAGCCAGGGCGACATAACACATCCTTGACGAAGTCCCACCTTTACCTCGAACCACTCACTCTCTCCAATTCCAATCCTGACACAAGCTCTACTACTCTCATAAAAACTCTTGACAGCTCCTAGAAGCTTTCCTCCTACCCCGTATATCTGCATAACCTCCCACACTGCCTTTCTGTCTACCCTATCGTAAGCCTTTTCCAGATCCATAAAAGCCCCAAAAACATCTTTCCCTTTCCTATAGCTTTCTCACATATTCGTATTACCACAAAGATCTGATCTACACAACCTCTACCCGTCCTAAATCCACACTGTTCCTCACCAATCACTTCTTCTGTTCCTCTCCTAATCCTCTCAATCAAGATCCTCCCATAAGCCTTCCCAACTACACTTAACAAGCTAATCCCTCTGAAACTACTACATTCACACTTGTCCCCTTTTCCCTTGTAAAGTGGAACTATACAGGCACTCCTCCAGTCCTCCGGCACTCTACCCTCTCTCCAGCAAACATTAAATAACCTCACCAGCCAGTCCATCATCACTGTACCTCCTTTCTTTAGACATTCTGCATGGCATCCATCCAGACCAGGTGCCTTACCTGCTTTCATCATCTTAACAACTGCCTTCACTTCATCCTTCCTTATTTCTCCTCCATTTTCCTCACCCATCACACTTATTTTCTTAGCATTTCCCACTGCAACTATCTTTCCCTCCCTATCCTCCTTCACATTTAGCAACTCCCTAAAATATTCTGCCCATCTTCCCCTTACTGCCTTCTCTTCCATTATTATCTCTCCATCTGCACCTTTTAACTTTTCTTCTCTACTTGATTCGCCTCCTCTTCCTCTCTTAATTTCTTTCCAAAACATCTTTTTATTACTTTCAAAATTTTCTGTCATACTCCTACCACACTTCACATCTGCTCTCCTCTTTGCCTCCTTTACCTTTTGTTTTACTTCTCTTTTCTTTTCTTTGTACCTCTCATATGACTCCCTCGTCCTATTTTGTAACCAATCTGTGAAAGCTCGCTTCTTCTCTTCTACAACCTTCTTTGTTTCCTCATCCCACCATTCACTACCCTTCCTTCTATTTCCTCCTGTCCTCCTTGTTCCATACACCATCCTTGCACACTTTGTGACTCTCTCCTTGAACCATCCCCATTCCTCCTCCACACCTAGCTCTACTCTATCCTTCACTCCCTCTCACTCCTCTTTCAGCTTCTTCTTGTACTCCTTCTTTTCCTTTTCCTTTAAAGATTTCACTCAAAGCACCTTCCTACCTTTTGTCCCTTTCCTCTTTCTCCATCTATCCTCCACTCTCAGCTTACCTTCCACAAAAAAAAAAAAAAAATGATCTGATAGTCCCCCACCCTCTCCCCTTAGCACATGTATATCCTTAACTCTTCTTATCATAGTCCTATTTACCACTACATAATCCATCAACGCTCTATCTACCACCCTCTCCCATGTGTACTTATGCTTGACTTTCTTCCGAAACACTGTATTTGCTATCATCAACTCTCTTTCTAGACACATTTCCACCATCAACTCTCAACTACATATTCTTTTTGTGTGTGTGGGTACGTATGTACGTATGTGTGTATGCATCTGTGTGTGCGCGCTCATGCGTACGTGCTTTCCCCTGCTTTTGTGCTTCCGTCCGTCATTGTGCGAGCTTTTTGTCACCCTTATACACCTACGTTAGCACTATAGCGTCATCGATTTTTTTACAACTCGTGTGCATCTTTGTGCATATTATGTGTGTGCAGATGTGCGTCTCTGGAAAGAAGTTTACAGACGCATGTACTGTATATGTATTTGTCTATATATATTCATATATATACAAATATATGTATATATATACATATATATATATGTATATATATATATATACATATATATATATATGTATATATATATATATTCTGTTAAAAACGACAGCAAAAGAATCATTAATTAGTTTTTTCCGTGAGCTCTCAAGCTTGCGAAAAGTAGATTTTTGGTAGGGGGAAAGGGAGTAAATCAAATTTCCAAAATTCATAGGAAACACAAAAGTTATAACAAACACAAAAGTACAGTACACAATAAACACAATACAAGAAATACAGCAAAAAACAAAATACAAGCACAACAAAATAGATATCAAGACGTTTCGCAGATCTTTCTGCATCCTCAGTTGAAGTGAAAAGAAAGAGAAAGGGAGCATATTTTAAATGAAATGGGAAGCACGGGGAGAAGTCACCGTGTTGCAACTGGGGGAAGTCACACGCAGGACCACGAACACTGGGAGAGATCACAGGTTGGCGGAAATGGTACTCGGGGAGGTCATTCCCGGGTTCGGCGCCAATCTGCTTCTCAGTCTTTGGGAACGACGTATGGTAGGAAGTTCTTCCCTTTCTCGGGGAATGGGGAGCCTCTGGGGAGGAGAGCCCGATGTCTTGGGATTGTCCATCTGGCTCCTCCGAACAGGTTTCACGCTAGGGAGGAGGGCGAAATCATTTACCTGCCTATTAATGGGAGGTTGCAGCTCCTTTATCCAGATGGCTTCCAAGATAGCCAAGCGCTGTGGGTCCTCTTCTTTTGCCACAACTTCGGTGTTTTTAACCATAGCCTCCCTATCAAGGTGGCGTCGGTGCTGGGTCCATTGGTGTTGTTTTGGTCCTCCATGCTTGGTGATTCTTCTAGATAATGTGGCGGTCGTTCGTCCCACGTAGACTGAAAGGGGCGTACATTCCTCTGGGCATGTGTATTTATATACAACATGTGATTGACGGACCCCTGTGGTTCTGGAGCGGGAGTGTTCTTTAAAAGTAGAGAAGAGGTCTTTCTACTTTTGTAAAAGATCGTGAAGGACAATTTATCACTTTCTTTTTTGGGGACAACATTTCTATAGATTATATTCTTTATAATCTTTTCCTCCTCCTTGTATTTGGTAGACATGCAAGCTTTGTAGAACACCTTAATGCGGTCCCTTCGTGTCCTACTGTAGTCGGTCGTGTTTGTTTATACCAATTGTCGATCACTCTGCGAAGATTGGCTTGGACCTCGTGATTCGTGTAACCATTGTTGATAAGGAGTTGGTGGACCCGATCAAACTCTTTTTGAGTGTCACTCCAAGAAGAACAGTGGCTGAGGGCTCTTCTGAAAAAGGCGCTAATGGTGGCGTCTTTGTACCTCTGAGGACACTCGCTCTCTCCATTCATGCACAGTCCGGGATTGGTTTCTTTGACGTAGACACTATAAGAAAAAGAAGGACAATTAGTCTGCTTGAGTAGGACGTCCAGGAAGGGGAGGGAACCTCTTTCACTGTGCTCTACGGTGAAGTTAAGTCCCGACTCCTCCATGAACTTCCCCCTCAATTTATCAATTTCAGAAAGGGAGTCAGATTTTTACAAATATATCATCTATATATCTGCAATAAAGGCTAAGTTTTCCAATTTGACTAAAAATAAATTCCTCTACAGTTCCCATGAAAAAATTGGCAAACAGAACACCAAGGGGGGATCCCATGGCAACTCCATCGATTTGGCGGTAGAGTGTCCCACGGGGAGAGCGGAATGGGGCTTCTTTGGTGCAAAATTGAAGCAGGGTCCGTAGGTGTTCTTCAAGTATGTTAAGTCCGGGGGCTGGTCCGCTTCTGTAAACTTTGTCGCATATGAAATCTATCGTTCTATCCACAGGGACATTGGTGAACAGAGATTCAGCATCCAGCGAAGCTATGAATACCTGGCTGGGAGCGTCTTTCACCAGTTCTATGAACTCGTGAGAAGATGCCAGGCTGAATCTGCTGGGGACAAAAGGGGTTAAAAGTTCATTAAGTTTTTTCGCTAACTGATATGTAGGAGTAGGTATCTGGCTGATAATGGGTCTAAGAGGGTTGTTGGGTTTATGCGTCTTAACATTGCCATAACATTGTGTTTATTGTGTAATATACTTTTGTGTTTGTTATAACTTTTGTGTTTCCTATGAGTTTTGGAAATTTGATTTTCTCCCTTTCCCCCTACCAAAAATCTACTTTTCGCAAGCTTGAGAGCTCACGGAAAAAAACTAATTAATAATTCTTTTGCTGTCGTTTTTAACAGAATATGCCTCAGAGAGAATCTCCTGCCACGCTTCACCAATATATATATACATATATATATACATATATATATACATACATATATATATACATACATATATATACATATATATACACACACATATATCACTTGGACGAACTGTAGTAACACATTTGTAAATTATAATCACGAAGAACCAACAGTCGGAATAAAAGGAAACTTAGAAGAAAGTATAACTTCTATATTTCGGCTAATAGGTATAGCTCTCTTCAGAAAGTACTTTCCTGAAGAGGGCTGTAGCTGTTAGCCGAAATATAGTTGTTATATTTTATTCTATGTCTCCTAATATATATATGTATATATATATATATATATATATATATATATATATATATGCATACATACATATACCAAAGGCTTTTTCCCCCTTACACAGGGGGTAGCCAAATAGAAAAAGGCATAGAAATCACTCCCACCTATTTCATTTCCCATATATTCCACTCCCCTCCACCCTCCTTCCTCCCTCCTATCTTGGCACCTCCTGGATGATGGGTCATCCCTGCATCCTGTCCACTGCCCTGGGTCTGAAGCAGTGTCGTAAGACACAGCACATCCACAGCAAGGCCGCTTTATAAATTCGGCGACCCCCCCCCCCTCCGTCCCTTCATGCAGGAAAGGAGAAGACGGGGAGAAATCCCTTTGTGCTGCGTCAAATTTTTTCTCATACATACTTCCTTACCCCTCACCCCCAACCCACTCTCCCTCATGCATCACACCCTCATCTATACACAACCCATCTCCATTCACCCCTATCTTCTGTCCTCTCCCGTCCTTCCTCTACAGACATTCCTCTCTTTTGTAAAGCCCCATCCATCCATCTCATCCTAGGACGCCCTCTCATATTCACTCCTTCCACCTCCGCCTTCCACTCTTCTTTTACTAATCTTTCCTCACTCATTCTTTCCATGTGTCCAAACCATCCTAATACTCTTTTATCAACCCTATCTCCCAGCTCCTTTTCCACCACTGTTCTCTTCCTCACCTCCTCATTTCTCTCTCTATCTAGCCTAGTAACCCCTATCATACTTCTCTACATATACATGTGTGTGTGTATGTATGTGTTTCGAAGCAGCTACTCAGAGCCTTCTGGCGCTTTTGTCATTAAACAGTTGTAATTGCTTTTTTAGATGCTTCTTTTTGTTCTTTTTTTTGTGTCTTCTTCTGTTATTTTGTTGTTTTGATTTTTTTCTACTTTGTCATTTTTTCTTTTGTTTTGTTGTTTTCTTGTTTGTATATACTTTTTCAATTTGTTATTATTTTGCTGTTTTTGCTTTTTGTTCTTCTGTCGTCTTGTTCTTTCATTTTGTGCTTTTGTTGTTTTCCTCTTTTCTTTTTCTTTTTTATTGTATCACTGTTTGGTTGTGTTGTTATGATGTTTTCTTATCTCGATTTATTTTAGGGAAGGGACAAGGAGAAGAACAAGGAAGTCGGGGAAAAGGAGTACCAGATACAGAAATAGGAAGAAGATCAGAAAGAGGAATAGAAAGACGAAGAAAGGAGGAGAACGAAGAAAAGGGAAAGAAAAAGAAAAAGGAAAACAAGAGGAGGAAAAAATTGAATGAGACTGAAAAGAGCAGAAGGAGAAAGAGAAAATAAAAGAGGTTAAGGAAGAGGAAGGAAGAAGAAGACGGAGAAAAAAAGAAATGGGGTGGAAAAGAGCAGAAGTAAAAAAGATAAAGAGGAGGAAGAAAGGGAGGTAGAGGAGGAGAAAAATAAGAGGAGGAGAAGAAGGAGAAGGAGGAGAAGAAGTAGGGGAAGACGCGGCATATGAATGGGAGGAGGAGGAGGAGCAGGAAGAGAAAAATAATGGTGAAGAAAACAGAAAAAAAAGAGGAAGGGGAAGTGGAGAAGTAAAGTATGAGTAAGAGGAAGAGGAGCAGGAGGAGGAGGATCGAAGAAAAATAGAAGTAGAAGGAGAAAAGGTAGGAAAAGTATGATGGAGAAGAGGAGGAGGATGAATAGGAGGAGGAGTGGGAGGAGGAAGATAAGGAGTAGGGAATTAGAAGGAGTAGAAGGAATGGGGAGAAAATGAGGAAAAGGAGGAGAAGGAAGAAGAGAAATAATTGAAAAATTAGAAGGAAGAGGAGGAGTAGGAGGAAGACGATAAGGAGTAAAAAAAGTAGGAGGAGGAGGAAGGTAAGAACAAAAAAAGAAGGAAAAGAAGGAGGAAGATAAGAATTTGGAAAACTAGGAGGTGGAGGAGGAGGAAAGTAGAGAAAAAAGAGGAAAAGAAGGAGGAGGAGGAAGAGAAGAAGAAGTTGGAAAATTAGGAGGAGGAAGAGGAGGAGTGGGAGGGTGTGCAGGACACGAGGGGCTAAGCTGAGGAGACAGTGCGCGTGTCAGCTTCCGTCCCTCTGGGCCCGCACGTCTATTTGTGTTTGTTTGTGTGTGCGTGCGCCCTTGAACACACATAAATATGAGTTTTTTCATATATTCTTCATCTCTCTCTCTCTCTCTCTCTCTCTCTCTCTCTATCTATCTATCTATCTATCTATCTATCTATCTATCAATCTATCTATCTATCTATCCCTCTATCTCTCTCGCATTATGTGTGTTTGTATTTACCTAATTGTATTTTCCTAATCGTAGTCTACAGGAAAAGAGCAACGCTCGTCCCTGTCTTCATCTCTTCAGCTTATTATAGCTAGACTCAGATTGTGTGTGTACTTGTGTGTGTGTGTGTGTGTGTATGTGTGTGTGTGTGTGTGTGTGTGTGTGTGTGTGTGTGTGTGTGTGTGTGTGTGTGTGTGTGTGTGTGTGTGTGTGTGTGTGTGTGTATGTATGTGTGTGCGTGAGTGTGTGTGTGTGTGTGTGTGTGTGTGTGTGTGTGTGTGTGTGTGTGTGTGTGTGTGTGTGTGTGTGTGTGCGTGCGTGCGCTTGCGTGCGTGTGTGCGTGTGTGTATTTGCGTGTGCGTGTGACCGTGCGTGCTTCCGTGTGTGTGTGCGTGTTTCTGATTTTATGTATGCTTCTGCAAATGAATTAGCTCAGATTTCTTTGTGTAAGGATCCGATTACATATATGAGTTTTTTGTATACTTGCGTAGGTATTTACGCACACATCTTGTACATTTACTTGCTTGTATATGCAAATATGATGTGGTTATAGTTCGTATATTATGTGTAAGTCTCTATCATGCACTTAATTTTTACGCCTGGGAGCTCATTTTCCTGTTACATATAGATACAAGTTCTTTAATCAACTCTCGAAATTATCCCATACTTCTCTTCGACTTTCCGGAGGTGGTTACATTACAACTAGATTCGATTGGACTGAAATATTCACCGACTTTGATCATAAATAACGACCCAACTTCGGCACCCCAGCTTTCCCTGATACCTTAATCGCCTTAAGCTCCAGAGGAACTAGACCTATCAACTTGATTTATCTTCTCTTAAGAATCCGAACATTCTGGTGTTTTATCTCCCCAGACTTGATCAAAAGTGTCTGAGGTCTTCATCGGGTAGATGGACCTGTCTTGGGCCAACTCGGAGGGTCTGAAAAGTGACGGGGTCTGCGTTTTCAATTTGCCATCGACTTTTTTTCAGAAGCGACTTCGAGTTATTGAAGTTCGTTAATGTCGTTAGCGAAGAAGCGTACCTCGGATTCAAATTCAAACACTCGATTTGCGCTGATTTGGAATCTTGTATTTTTCTGTGACCTTTTCGCAGGTTTTTTAAACCTCATCGGCATTTTGTTTTTTACCTCATCCCCTCTGATTTCCTGCCTTTTATCTCCTCCTTCCGATCCTATCTCCTGGCTCTGATCTTTCTCTGATCCCCTGCCTATGATTTCTTGCTTTTGTTCGTCTCTGATCGTTTTCTGATCTGCTGCCTCTGATCTCTTGTCTCTTATATGCTGCCTCCGATCTCTTGCTTCTGATCTCCTGCTTCAGATCTCCTATCTCCCATCTCTCGCCTCTTATCTCCGGCCCTCATTTTCTAATATGGCGATACGTCGATGATGTTATACTAGTGGTACCCAAGTTCGTTAATTTAAGACAGAAATTAACCCAGTTAAATAACAAAGAACAGAAAATATAGTATACACTAGAAGAAGAAATAAATTATGAAATTTCTTTTTTGGATACTATAATAAAGAAAACAGAGAGCGGAATGAAATTCAAAGTATACAGAAAACCAACAAACCGAGAAGATTACATTAATTTTTATTCAGCTCATAGTACAAGAGTCAAATCAGGGATAATAATCGGATTCATGTTAAGAGCCCTAAGTATATGTAGCAAAGAATTTTTACAGGATGAGCTTAACCATATCTTTAAATCCTTCCAAAAATTAGCATATCCTTTAGGCTTTCTTATAAAATTAAAACACAAAGCCATCAAAATTATGGAAAGGAACACAACACCTACAGATAACAGCACCAGCAAGGACAAAATATATATTTCAGTTCCTAACTCTAGATATGCACCAGAATAAATTTAGTATTATCAGCGGGAAAGAGAATTGGCAAGTTTACCATAAACACAGATAATTTACAAGAAAATAAAAGTGTTGTGTATAGAATTCTTTGTACAGGTTGTGAGAAAGCTCACATCGGTGAGACAGAACGCGGCATGGGCATAAGACTTAAAGAACACAAGAGGGATGTGAAACATCACAGAACATCAAATGACCTAGTAGTTCATATCGATGAAGAGGACTTTTTGCCCAACTAGAAAGAAGCCCACGTTCTACATAGGAAACTGGAAAAAAAGGAGAGCTTTGGAGGCGGCATACATTGCCACTGAGAAAACAACAAATTATCGTGGGGGGTTTATGTCCTGGGCCCAAACATCCGCCCAGCTGGCAGTTGGCGATTGTGGGACAATGAGACCGGGATGAGGTCACGCAGGGTCGTCAGATCACAATGTAAGCTGTTGACGGACTTTGATTCTTCTTCTGTTTTCAGTCCACTGAGGAAGGCACAAGAGGTCGAAAAGTCTGGTTCTGAATAAAGCTCCATACTCTAGCCTTAACGTTTTATTTTGCCACATACATACATACATACATACATACATACATACATACATACATACATACATACATACATACATACATACATACATACATACATACATACATACATACATACATACATACATATATACATACATACATACATACATACATACATACATACATATATACATACATACATACATACATACATACATACATACATACATACATACATACATACATACATACATACATACATACATACATACATACATACATATATACATATATACATATATACACACACACACACACATATGTATATATATATATATATATATATATATATATATATATATATATATATATATATGAGTGAAAATTAAATTAATATGAATAAATGAATAAGCAAATAGATGAATAGAAATAAGTGAATAGATAGATAAGCATAAGTAAATGAATATGAATAGATAGATAAATAAGATCGAATAATATAAAACAAAACAATGAAGAAAACACTTTCCTCTTAGATGACCGGAGTTAGTTGAAGACGATTAGAAGACTACACACGAAGAAACATGATGCATCATTAACGATGGTTCCTGTCTAACTTTATATAAAACATATTCTAGGTTAAATCTAATGGTTGTCAGTAATTACCATTTGCCCTAGTTGTGCTTGTGTGTGTAAGGTGGGGTGGGAATAAGTGCTATGGGGGTTGTAAGCTCTATGTTTAGGCAAGTGGTGGGTGATAGTGATGCTTTGGGATGGTGGTTGTGATAATTGTGGGTTAGGGGTAAGAAGGGAGTGTTTCTCGATTGACATCACCTGCAACTTACAGAGAAAATGCATAACTAGCGAATAACAGTAACCGTGTTAAGAGTCTTAAACTTTTTGCTCATTAGTTCGGCTAACCCTCTGCTAAATGAAATAGTCTGGTAGCATAGAAAATTAATGTTCTTAGTCGAGAAGAACAGGGAAAAGGGGATTGATTATTTTTTCAGGGTTCCTCCCCCTAGCCCTATCCCCTCCCCCTGCCTCCCTCGCTGTTTCGACGTGTTCCCTCAGGCGTGCTATTGAAGTAAGGTTGGTTTACCGCTCAGGATTTCAATTTTATTGGGATAAGAAACTCAGACACCTACGCCATCTTGATGGGTTTCTTCCAAAGGGAAGATGATTGTTACAGAGTCCCTTTCATTCGATGTCCCTCTCGCTTTCGTTCACTTCTTTTATATTCCTTTTATTTTTTCCGTGCATTTATTCATTCATTTAATTTTGACTTTATTTTGTTTATTTACTTATTTTACGTTTCGGCATCGTCCTTCTCTCTCTCTCTCTCTCTCTCTCTCTCTCTCTCTATATATATATATATATATATATATATATATATATATATATATATATTTATATATATATATATATATATATATATATATATATATCTGTCTCTTTCTCTCTCTCTTTTATTTATTCATTCTTTTTTCTATTTATTTTTTTGCTTCCCATATGCTCCTCTTCTTGCATTTATCCTCTCCGTTGAACTTTTTCTTGTCTCTGTTTCACACATTTCTTTTTCTGATGTGCAATATTTTTCCCTTTTTTCGCTCTATTTCGTATTTGATCGTTACCTAGGAAATCAATTTAATTTCAGACAAGTCTAAATATCTGGATAATTTTACAAATATTCCCACCTACCTTTTTTCATGGTTATATGGCAAAACACGAGCACAGTTCTATGCCACTTGCCCCAGATGTGTGTGCACTCAGGGCAAAGCTAACTAAACGTCTCCTAGTTCAAGTTTTCTATCATAAGCTTCTAGATGTAGTATAACAGAATTTTGCAAGACTAATTATATAAAGGATGAATGAATGAATAGATAGAAAAATGAATGCATGAATTAATGAATATATAGAATAGTAAATACATGAATGAATGAGTGAATATAGATAAACAAATAAAAAAAAAAGAATAAATAAATAAAAATAAATAAATAGTACAGAAAACCTAAGGTAATAAAGATATAATAGATCAATATGAAAAAGGAATAAATGAACAATTAAATGTACGTAAGCGTACGTAAACATATAATGAATGAATAGATAAATGAATAGGTATATAGATAAATGATTGAATAGATAAGTCAGTAAATCATAAGATGATATTACCACGCGGGAATGAATGAGAAAAGAAAGGTTTCGAATACAATCTGCCACGTAGATTTGTTTTAATGTAATGCAATGACACATTTTACAATGTTCATTCTGACTAACGGCAATAAACTTAATCAATCAAGGTCAGGGTACCATCATAAGAGAATTGGGTGTCGAGATTAACCTTCTCATTTTCTTCACAAAATAAATAATTTATTATAGTTAATGTGGCGTTATTTAATTTGTCCTAGAACATGAAAACAAACACTTTTTTTCTTGTTCTAAATGACGCCAGGAGATTTTACCAGCCGACAGGGAGTCTCTTGGGCAAGAGAGGGTGAATTCAGAGGCAACTTGCTTCAGGATTGGAGTCAAAAGTTTGCATTCTTGGTGAATCCCGCGGGCCTATTTGCAGACGTCATTGCATAATTCTTCCCCAACTTTGGGGCCGTAATTCTATTCTCGATGGGAGGGGTGAGGCGTGGAGGCAAAGAATGGGCCCCCCAAGTAGACAAAAATTTCGAACAAAGTGGAGATGTACGATCCTATCATTAGTATTATTCTTAAACCTCGCCCTACGTGTGACTTGCTCCAAACCACCAAACCTAAGATCGGGTTCACACTGAGCCTCGTGCAGCGCTGCATGAGGCAGGTGTCAGTGTTAAGTACACCGCCGAGTGTCCACACTGTGTCAACGCGCGCGCGCACACATACACACACACATGCGCACGCGCGCGCGCACACGCACCAGGTGGTCTCCAGTTTTGTTCAAAACTGTCACCTTTACCCTAAGTGTTTGGAGTGCTGACCCTCTCTGGTTTTTACACGAAGCGAGTGCGAAAATCAACCGCCATGACAGTCTGTTGTCTGACAGCTGCTTGACTTATTGGTAGATAAAGACACGAAAATCATTCACATCGACCTAGTTTACCCTTCCGAAATACATAAATAGCCTAACAAGGGACCTCCATCACGAGGTACAACCCTGAGATGCTGGCACTTGGTATTAGGATCGGGCCCAAGATCTCTCTCTCTGTCCCTCTCTCTCTCACTCTGTCAACCTCAACTGTATTTATTACATATTTTCACACGCGGAGAGGAGGCAACCGGCGACTGCTCTCCGATGACATAGGAACCTTCCCACACTAATACAACATTGATAATAAAAAATTATTTAAAGAGACATCTGAGGAAGGGCCCGAGGACCGTTGCCAGCCACTGTGGAGCTGCGAGGTTTTCTCTTAACGAATCTTGAGGCAACAGTTGATTGAGGACAAATTATTCATTAATTGATTTTCCAAAGAATGAGGACATGTAATGAGACAATGTACAGTTCCACACACAATATAAGCCTGTGCCAAGAAAGACGCTCAGTATCTGCGGCCGAAGCCGTCACCTTTGCCCAATGATGAGCTTTGGGGACTGTTAGGGCGACAGATAACCAGCAGTTACTACTGAGAATCGGAGAGGAAGGCGGGATTCGAACCCATAACTAAGTGAATGCCAGACAAGCACGCTTCCGATGACGACACCAATCGCACACACAAACCTCCCTCCATCCTCCAATGAGAGGCTAGAATCCATCTTCGTCCAACCAGGAAGACACGAGCTTGTAAAGTGCATATTTACAACAAAAGAGTTTACGCACTGGGAATTAACTTAAGGAAATATGTCTGTGTCTGGAAATGAAGGAGCGGAAAATTTCTTGTGGGGTAAAGACAAGATGCCTTCCATTCGCTTAAGCAGCAACTCTTAAACCATGAAATTGCATTCATAGAAAGAATCTCTTTCACTGACACATTCCTATTCTAGTTCATCCTCCTTCTTGAAGAGAACGATGATGATAAGATGAGGTGAAATTATATGATGTGTAATGATATCGTAGGGTTCAATATCCCTCAAGAAATGTTGTCATACTTTATTGAGTAAGTGAATCTCTCTCTCTCTCTCTCTCTCTCTCTCTCTCTCTCTCTCTCTCTCTCTCTCTCTCTCTCTCTCTCTCTCTCTCTCTCTCTCTCTCTCTCTCTCTCTCTCTCTCTCTCTCTCTCTCTCTCTCTCTCTCTCTCCCTCTCTCTCTCTTTCGCACATACACATATACACGCACACACGCAAGTATAAACATACACATAAGTACACACAAGCAAACACACTCACACACACAAATGCACTAATTTGCGCTTTTTAAGTTCTTCTAGTTAGTATTGTTATTATCATTTTCTTTTAGGCGACCGAGTAATATTCCTTCCTCCCATTTACTTTATTTGCCAGTAATACTAGTATGAAACAAGCAATTTTGCAAGATTTGGTCACCATCGATTTTTAAGCACTTATATTATTTTCCAAAGAAGAAATGGATAAATAAGCAAGACAACCTGGCTGAAACCAGAATAAAGACATAAGTAGACTTTGATAGGAAAGTAACTAATATTAGCGCCTGTCTTCTGGACAATCTCTCTCCGGCAAACTTACATTAAAGTAAAGAAGCAACAGCAAATATACAAACAAACAAACAAACACAAGAGACAAAAATAAAATGACAAATAAACAGCATAAGCAACATCAACAAGCAAAAAAGACAGACAAACTTGTCCAAAATTAATGCCTTGACACCGGGACATCGTCTGGAACTAGGTAATTATGGACAAGCTTCTGTGGTTGGAACCATTCATCTTATCTCGTAGATTCGTGTGGGTAGAAGCGCTGGTAAATTAGAGTCCAAAACAACAGCAATCTGTTTGGCCTGGGCCACTTTCTGGATGAACCAATTCGTCAGGTTTTGAAGTGAACAAGATGCCTTTAGCAAGTCACTAGGCTGATCATTAGGCTCACTTATCAATCACTCAACCAATCGTTGTCTCAATATTAAGTGCAAAACCCGCAGTTCAATGGTGGCTGGCAACGGTCCGTGGATCTTCCCATAGATCTCCATAGGGAGAGACTTTGGACCGTTGCCTTTGTTGTATTAGTGGTAGGGAGAGGAGAGCAGTCGCCGGTTGTCAGGTCTGCAAGTGTGAAAATGTGTAAGGAATACAGTTGAAATTGACAGAGAGAGAGCTTGGGGTCAGTCAGGAGATCGTGTGCCAGCCCCTCAAGGCTGCACTTCCTGATGAAGGTGGAGTGGGTGGTGAGCAGGTTAAGAACGGGCTTTGAAAAAAGATAGCTTCTCTGTCCATCTTACAGGGACACACACACACACACACACACACACACACACACACACACACACACACACACACACACACACACACACACACACACACACACACACACACACACACACACACACACACACACACACACACACACACACACACACACACACACACACACACACACACACACACGCACACACACACACACACACAAACACACACACACACACACGCACACACACACACATACACACGCACACACACACACACACACACACACACACACACACACACACACACACACACACACACATACACAGACAGACACAGGCACATACACAAACTCACACACACATGCAAAGACACAAACACGCACACACACACACGCGCGCGCACGTGTACCTTCGTACGTCATTGGTCCCTCGGATGGCCATCCCTGAGGTAAATAGAATCATTTGTCATAAACAGTTAACTGTGCAACACTTGGTTCATGTTTGTCAACAACGAATTGGTTCATTGCGCTACGGAACTGATGAGTGTTAAAGGTAAATGAAAACACGCAACACACAGACAAGCACAAACAGACAGACAGACAGACAGACACACAGACACACAGACAGACAGACAGACAGACAGACAGACAGACAGACAGACTTACAGACAGACAGACAGACAGACACACAGACAGACACACAGACAGACAGACGGTCAAAAACACGGATGGCCCACCTTTTGCTCAGCCGGAACCATTTCGTCTACCTGAGTCTGACGATTGTATCTCTGTCAGGATTCTCCTCCTCTCCTCTTCCTCCTCCTATTCTCTTTCTCTTCCCACTTCCCTTCCTCATTTTCCTCTTCACCTTTATCCTCCTCTTCCTCCTCGGCCTCTTAATCTCTTCCTTCTCCTTCTCGTTTTCATTTCCCTCCCCTTCCTTCTCTTCCTACTCGTCTTCTTCGCCCTCTTCGTTATCGTCGTCTTCATTGTCTTTCTCGTCCTTCTGCTCCTGCTGCGCCTCCTTTTCCCTCTTCCTACTGCTGCGCCAACTCCTGCTCGTTCTCCTCCTCCTCCCCTACTTCTCCTCCCCTCCTCCTCTTCTTCCTTGTGCTCCTCGTTCTCCTAATTTTTTCTTTTTCTCCTCCTCCTCCTCCTCCTCCTCCCCCTCTTCCTCCTCCTCCTCCTCCTCCTCCTCCTCCTCTTCCTCCTACTTTTCCCATTACTCTTCCTCCTCCTCTTATCATCATCCTTTCCCTTCTCCTCAGCTGCTCCTGTTCCTCTCCTACTCCTCTTCCTCCTCCTCCTCCTCGTCGTCCATGTATTTCTATTTTTTCCTGGTTCACCTTATCCTCCTCCTCCTTTTTCCCTTCTCTTTACCCCCTCCTCTTCCTCCTCCTCACCTACTCCTCACCCACTCCTCTTCCTCTTCCTCCTCCTCCTCCTCCTCCCTCCTGCTCCTCCTCCTCCTGCTCCTCCTCCTTCTACTCCTCCTCATCCTCCTGTCCCTTTTGCCGCCTCCCGCGTCCGTTGCGGCGGGCCGTCTGTCAACCTTCCCATTGGCAGGTTTCGGATATGTTGTATATATTCGACTTCTCGTTTCCCACAACCTTGACCTCTCGGCTGCGGGCGTCTTTTATGTCCTTCCCCGGACATTATTGAACTTCTTTTTCTCCTGTGACCCCAATAAATGCCTTAATTCCTCGTGGGCACTTCTGGTGGTTTCTCTTTTCGTGTCCCTTTCTCTTTTTCCCCTTCACCCTATTCGCCTTCTTTACAGTCTATGTTTTTTCCATGCCCTCCATATCTCTCTCTCTCTCTCTCTCTCTCTCTCTCTCTCTCTCTCTCTCTCTCTCTCTCTCTCTCTCTCTCCTCTCTTGTATTACCCTTTCCCTTTTTGTCTTTTTTACATTCTATAACGTTTTTCCCATGCCCCTTCATCTCTCTCTCTCACTCTCACCTCTCTTGTATTCCCATTTTCCCCTTTCGCATTCTTTACATTCTATAACACTTTTTACCCATGCTACTTCATCTCTCTCTCTCTCTCTCTCTCTCTCTCTCTCTCTCTCTCTCTCTCTCTCTCTCTCTCTCTCTCTCTCTCTCTCTCTCTCTCTCTCTCTCTCTCTCTCTCTCTCTCTCTCTCTCTCTCTCTCTCTCACTTCTCTTGTATTTCCCTTTTTCCCCTTTCGCATGCTTTACATTCTATAGCGTTTTCTATCTTTCCCATACTTCTACCATCTGCAATCTCCTCTCACCTCATTTTTTCTTTCTATTTTCTTTCTTACTAAGTTCACTTCTTTTCTTACAACCTCTTACCTTATTTCTCCTCTTTCCTTATTTATTTTTCTTCAATTATTTTCTTTCCCTTTATCGCTTCTTTATTTTCCTTCCTGCTTCCTCCTTATTCGGTTTCTTTTGAACCTCTCTCTTCCTTCTCTCTTTTTCTTTTTTTCTTCGTTTTTCTCCCTATTCTGTATATTTTCTCTGTTTTTCTTTCTTTTATCTTAATTTCTCCCTTGTCAATGATTTAGTGTTCATTATTTTCTTCCCTTCCTTTTCTTTCCTTTCCTTCCTTTTCCTTCCCTTTCCTCCATTTTCCTTTCCTTCCTTTCCCTTGCCTTTCCTTACCTATTTCCCTTCCCTTTCACTTACCTACATTTCCTTCCTTCCCTTCTCTTCCTTTCCTTTTCCTTACCTACCTTTCCTTCCTTTCCTTTACCTTCCCTTCCCTCCTTTCCCTTCCCTTCCCTACCTTCCCTTTCCCTGCCGTCCCTTCCAACGCCTTACCTCTCGTCTCCTTATCTCCACTCGTGTCTAACCCTGTTCTCCTCACTCCTCTTCCTTATTCCCTTCTCCTTTCTCTGCTGCCTTTTTCCATCTTCATCACATCGTACACCTCCTTCTTCTCTTTCTTCTCCTCTTCACCAACTTTTGTCTGTTGAGTCTTTCATATTTTCAACGACTATCTTATTTTTAATACTATTTCATCCTTTCTTTTGTCTGTCAAATTTTCATATTTTTTATCGAATATGTTTTTGTATTCCTATTATCTCTTTTTTCCTCTAGAATCAGTGTTTCTTTTTTCCTCTTCTTCTATAATATCTTTCACTTTCTCTATCTACTTACCTTTACTATTTCTCTTCCAGTCACTTCTCCTTCTTTCTTTCTCCCTTTCTCATTATTTCTCCCAGTCCTTCACCATGTCACCCCTCTCTCTTCCCTGTTGTCCTCCTACTCTCCTCCACTTTTCTCTCCCTTCACATCTCCACATTCCATATTCTCTTCCTCCCTTTCATGTATCTTCATCACCCTTTACCCGGTCTCCACCATTTCTTCAGCATCCACACGCAATTTACAAGTGTCCGGTTGCCTCGGTCTTTTCTGTGGTGGTGATGTGGTGGTGAAGGGGGACGCGTATTGGAGATGGTGGTGGTGGTGATTGTGGTGGTGGGGAGACAGAGGCGTGGCTTTGGCTAAGCAATCGCTGTCGCCATCATTTTCCTGTTTTACTTTCGTTTTTCCTCTCATTCTTTTTCTCATGTTTCAGTCCCCTTCCCAAGGCTTTTTCTCAGCTGCGACAGCCAGCCATCTGTATGCTTATAAATAGATACATATGGAGTGTACAAGTTTATACATACATATATATATATATATATATATATATATATATATATATATATATATATATATATATAAAATGCTACCGCACTACGTTTCGCTCATCTTAGAACATTTCCAAGTACAAAATATATTTGATACCAAGTTGATACAAATTAGATACAAACTAAAGTCGTAATTGGGAGAGGTTACAATAAATTTGGGGGAGATTCTATCTGCGGGTGGACTCATTGGAAATCTGTTCCTTGTTCTACTAGTGTTGCTCGTAGTGTGGGCCTAATGTCCGGGGGTTGACTTGGTGATATTTTGTCCGTTCTTCTTTTGGAGTTGCATATGGTGGTGACCGAGTGTCCATGTAGAGTAGCCGGAGCCAGTGAAGTAAATCCATTTTGCATATTCATGGTGGGGACTTTCTCCTTAATACAAAGGGCTTCTGGAATCTCCAACCGGTGTCTGTCGTTGACAGAGTCGAGGATCTGAATGTTGTCGACTAAGATCTGTCTGGGTAGAGTGTGTATCTGAAAAATGTTTCTTTGGGGCTCCGTTCTGTACATCGCAAATGAGGCATTGGGAAAGAGAAGCTGTCGTCATCCCTATGTAGGAAGAAGGACAAAGCTTACAGTCTTCGTGCGGGCAGATAAACTTGTACACGACTTTACTTCTTTTGAGGCCATGTTGGGCACGGAAAGGTTTATTTTTTAACATAAGGTTAGTGTTTTTGATGTTTTTATAGAAAATACGGAGCTCCAACTTGTCCTAAGGGTCTATGGGACGGGTTCCACTATTTCCCTCAAGACTCTTTCATCAGTACGGTATGTTGTATTCATGAAAGATCTATAATGTAGAAGGATTGGGGGCGTTTCTCAGGGTTGTGACATCTCAAGCATGCGTCCATTTTTTTTTTTTTTTTTTTTTTTTTTTTTTTTAATGATGATAGACTGAACGTTGGACGTCCTTGTTAGGAAAGCCAGCGTTCACTAGGACTTGCTGTAGGAGTTGAAGCTTTTGATGGAGTAGGAGCCAAGTAGAACAATGAGTGAATGTTTCGTTGCCGTATGAGCGGATGACACTTCTTTTATAAGAGGTGGGACATTCTCCTTCAGCGTTCAGGCATCTTCCTTCATATGTTTCTTTGACATGAACTAAAGTCACAAAATTGTTATCGAATGGCTTTACAAAAACGTCTAAGAAGGAAAAGTACCCATCATCATGCAAAAAATATTTGAGATGTCACAATCCCCGCCCTGAGAAACGTCCAAATATATTGTAACCTCTCCCAATTACTACTTTAGCTTACATTTAACTTATAACAGCTTTACAATATATATGTATATATATATATATATATATATATACTGTATATATATATATATATTTATATATGTGTGTGTGTGTGCGTGTGTGTGTGTTTATATATATATATATATATATATATATATATATATATATATATATATATGAATAGAATCGCCGATGACGACGATGTTAATCAAATAATTCCGACAGTTGTCCCTGGACTCGAACCCACGACTTCCGCATGGCAAATCGTTGCTCTAACAACTGTGCTACCAAGACTATAAGATACTTTAACCTCGGGGTTAATCTGACCCCCGCAGGATTTCATTCGACTGCTAACTGCGATCCTAATCTCAATTTTACGAAGAACCAAGCCCACTTATAGCTAGTGATTAAGCTGGTACGTAT
>NC_134778.1:32901446-32916446 GCF_046742065.1 Oratosquilla oratoria | reverse complement strand
ACTGATTCCTATTCCTATAAATCTCTTATACCATCTATTAATGTTGAATATTCCACGTACTATACCTTGCCTATATGCAACAATATATATACATACACCGAATTTTCAACAAAAAGTTTGTGCTTATATGTGTTGTCACGTATTCCAAAGTGTCACGTGATTTCTTTCGTGATGTGGATGGTTGCACACAGTCGACATGCACGTCACGTCACCCCCACCCCCTCACACACCTGGCCAAGTTGACCCAGCCAGGGTCAGAGCAGGTCAGGTCTTGGCTAATTACCTTGGGTCTAGACGGGCCGTAGCCATTAGCGTCGGGGCACATTGCCAGGTTGTGTTTCATTTTTCTTTGTATTTAATGTGGAATGTTTTTTCTTTCTTTGTATGAGACCAGATTACTTGTAACTGGTCGTTTATGCATTCCTCTTTTGTATTTCTGTA
The DNA here is from genome assembly GCF_046742065.1 of Oratosquilla oratoria. Classification (NCBI taxonomy): domain Eukaryota; kingdom Metazoa; phylum Arthropoda; class Malacostraca; order Stomatopoda; family Squillidae; genus Oratosquilla; species Oratosquilla oratoria. Next base: position 32,916,005 of record NC_134778.1, on the reverse strand, counting down.
ATCGGTACCCTTTTTGTCAAGACATACGCTGCGTCGTATGACTCTTGTCATGTTTAATTTTTGTAATCTTAATTTGACCGCGTATGGCAACACTCAATCGCCCGACCGACTGACTGGGTCACATATATCGATGAGTTGCCATACAATTGTATACTATGTACTTATATATTTTTATTGTGTTAGAATTAAGATTTATTTTGTATGTATTTGCATATATGTTTGTGTGGGTTCCTTTAAAAAGCTTATATGGGATTTTTCTATGCCGTATTTTTCTATACCATATTCAAATAGAATATGAAAATCTTCCTCTGTCATTACGGCAGTCATGACCACCTCAGGTCATGGCGCCTTTAAAAGGTAGGAACCTTCTAGCTTCTTGGCTTTTTTCTTTTTCGTCCCTGCAACGTGGCAGATCGCTCTCGTCTCCTTGAGGGAGACATTTCCCCCGTCACCTAAGGTGTGCAAGGCACCTAGGTAGTACCGTAAGTATTTATTTTGTGTGTGAGGTGTAGGATCCCCTTTGGAGATATCAATTGTGGACCTGGTGTGTCGGTAGGCTTTTGCCAGTGTTCCTTTTTATTAACCCTGTTGGAATTTTCCTTTTCCTTTTTGGGTTAGATTAAATTTTTAGACGTGTCAATTTTTAGGCTTTGTCTTATAAATCTTTCTCGTGGGCTACCTACTTTGTTTCCTATTTCCCGTGGTTTGAATACCTTTTGGGATAGGTTTTGAGTTGAACTTGTCCATTAGACTTTTGGTTCATCTCTGTTTTTCTCTTCACCTTTTTTATTTCTATTTTTATTTTTATTTTATTTTTTACTTACGCGCCATTTTTATTACGGGGTTTTTGCCATTTTTCCTTCGGTCACATTTTGGGGAAATTAGAATGTAGGAGGGTCTTTCTGGCTTGTCCTTTTCTTACCCGTATGTGTCCTATTTTAGTTTCATTTTTTTCATTAAGTGATGTAAATTGTACCTTTGTGTTAATAACAGTTTTTGCATAGTTTTGAATTCAATCAATTCTATTCGGGTTATATCTCACGTGAATTTCATTTTTAAATTCTAATTTTTAATACTACTGTAATCTTAATTTTAAGACCAAAAAGTGTGATATTTCATAAAGTCAGATGTGTATAATTTTGGGGTTTGTTTGTTGCTGTTGTTGTAAATAAATTGTAAAATTTACCCCTCTTTTAAAGAACCTGGACACGAATGGACAGGGGTTTGGGGATTATAAATCGACTCTTGACGAGGGGTGTCCTTTTTGCCATTTTCAATTTTAAAATTTTCTCCTCTCCCTGTCGTCACTCCGTGACAGTGTGAAGACATTTCATCATCTAACATTTTAATACATACATACATATACCAAGGCTTTTTCCCCCTTCCAAGGGAGGTAGCCAAAAAGGGAAAGGCATAAAAACACTCCCACCCATTTCATCCCTAAATACACTCCACACCCCTCCCACCCTCCCTCTCATCTGAGCACCTCCTGGATGACGGGTCATCCCTGCACCCTGCCCACCGCCCTGGGTCAGAAGCAGTGTCGCAAGACACAGCACATCCACAGCAAGGCCGCTTCATTTAATCGGCGACCCCCCCCTCTCCGTCCCCCTTTGCATATAAGGCGAGGACGGGGAGAAATCCCTTCGGGCTGCGTCAAAATTTACTCACACATACTACCCCCCCCCACCCCCCCGCCCATTCCTCCTCATGCAGTCACAACATCATCCATATACAACCATTCTCCACTCACCTCTGTCTTCCGTCCTCTCCCTTCCTTCCTCAACAGACATTCCCCTCTTCCCCAAAGCCCCCTTCACCCCATCCATCCACCTCATCCTAGGACGTCCCCTCATGTTCACTCCCTCCACATCTGCCTTCCATACCTCTTTTACTAGTCTTTCTTCACTCATTCTTTCCATGTGTCCAAAACATCCTAATATTCTTTCATCAACCATATCTCCCAGCTCCTTTTTCACCCCTGTTCTCCTCCTCACCTCCTCATTTCTCACTCTATCCAGCCTAGTAACCCCCACCATACTTCTCAGACACCTCATCTCAAACACATTCAAACTCCTTCTCTCTTCTTCTCTTATGTTCCACGTTTCTGCCCCATACAGTGCTGTTGGCACAATCACTCCTTCATACAGTCTCCTCTTCGCATCCATTCCCAAATGTCTATTCCTCATTACACTCTTTAAGGCATGATAAATGGCATTTTGTGTTTCATGATACACTTTGGAATGATAAAATTGGAAGATTCTTATAGAACCTTATAGGTGGATATTCCATACATAAAAAACATAAAACCAATTCACTGTTATTCCATTGTGCACTAAACATATAACCCATGAAATAGATAATCATATGGTTTTCGATATGATAAAACAACAAAGTGGTTTATCGGAAAGGGGCTGGATCTGGAAAGGTTGTAAAAGCCTGGCAGACGTGTCAAGGAATCTCCTTGCAACGGAATAACTAATGGACAGAGTTCATTGGAAATGCACCACTCTGCCACTCACTTGTTGAATAGTGGTTTGTATTGCTGGCTTGCAGGAATCCTTTCTTTTATGGCTGCATTAATTAATAAACGCGTTTCATCTCATTGATTTAGCAATCCATTCACTTAATTTTTTTTTTATTATTATTATTTATTTATACTCTTGCTTCAATCGATTTTTAAATTATTTTTCTTTATTTTGCATGGTTTCATTTTTGTTAGTTAGTTGTTTTTTTTATCCTATAGATATACAGTGGGGGACAAAAACTTAGGCGCCAGAGTTTTTTTTTTTTTTTTTTTAATAACCTACATTATCAGGTGCTTACCAGCTTTCTAGTACTTTATTGGACACCCCTTTCTCCTGATACATTCTTGGACTCGTTTAGGGACAGATGCTGCATGATTTTGAAGCTACACAGGGTCCATATTCTTCCAAATATCCCCAGCTTGGGGATTGATGAAGCGTCACACTCACGTAAGTTATATTTCATGAGCACCCAGAGGTTCTCAGTTGGATTTAAATCAGGCGAATTACCTGGCCAATCTTGTATATACTCCACATCACAGAATGCAAACCATTCTTTAATGAGTTTAGCAGTGTGGCATAGTACACCATCCTGCATGACGGCACCTGTTTTCCACTGAATAAAACATACATACATACATATACCAAAGGCTTTTTCCCCCTTACACGGGGGGTAACCAAAAAGAAAAAGACATAGAAACCACTCCCACCCATTCCATTTCCTATATATTCCATTCCCCTCCACCCTTCTCCCTCCCTCTTATCTTGGCACCTCCTGGATGACGGGTCATCCCTGCATCCTGTTCACTGCCCTGGGTCAGAAGCAGTGTCACAAGACAGCACATCCACAGCAAGGTCGCTCTATAAATTCGGCGACCCCCCCCCCCACTCCGTCCCCTCATGCAGAAAATGAGAAGACGGGGAGAAATCCCTTCGGGCTGCGTCAATTTTTTTCATACATACTTCCTCACCTCTCCATTCCCCACCCACTCTCCCTCATTCATCACAGCATATATATATGTATATATATATACATATATGTACATATATATATATATATATATATATATATATATATATATATATATATATAGTAAAAAAAAATACAAAACCATTATGTAACAATCTGGCTCAAATTCCTCACATCCTGAAAACATGGAATATTAAAGTTGTATTTAGTAATCCATATACTTTTAAGGAGTTAGTTATTAAAAATTCACCTAGTGTCTCAAGTGGCTGTATATGCAGGATCCCTTGCAGAGATTGTAAAAAGTATTATCTTGGGCAAACGGGCAAGGAACTCTCAACAAAGATTAAACAATACAAGTAAAGTGTAAAAACAGCACAAGATTCTAGTGCACTGTTTGTTAATATGCGAGATTTTGATCATCGTATTGGTTGGTCTAATGCTTCATCCATTGTGTCTTGTGATTCATTTGCCAATAGGAACATCATTGAAAGTTGTTTAATTAAAAAATCTGAAGGATCTAACATTAATTTTAGGTATGGTATCTTTAGATTAGATTATTTAATCATTGATAAAATTTGTAATCATATTACATCTTTTAATTTTTATTTTTATTTTTTGCATTGATTTGTTACATTTTTTCGATGTGTATTGTCTGTTACCTTTCCCAGTTTGTTTTCATACCTCTTATATACCATTTGCAAGTTTTCTTTTTTGTATTCCCCTGAAGATGTGAAATATTACGAAAGCGCTTGGGTATTATAGTTTCTTTTCCGGTTTCTTTTGTGGTTATCAGTAATATACATACATACATACATATATATATATATGTATATATATATATATATACATATATATATGTACATATATATATATATATATGTGTGTGTGTGTGTGTATGTATATGCCTGTAAAGTTCCACTTTACATGGGAAAAGGGGACAAGTGTGAATGTAGTAGTTTCAGAGGGATTAGCTTGTTATGTGTAGTTGGGAAGGCTTATGGGAGGATCTTGATTGAGAGAATTAGGAGAGGAACAGAGGGAGTAATTGGTGAGGAACAGTGTGGATTTAGGACGGGTAGAGGTTGTGTAGACCAGATCTTTGTGGTAAGACAGATATGTGAGAAAGCTATAGGAAAGGGAAAGATGTTTTTTGGGCTTTTATGGATCTGGAAAAGGCTTACGATAGGGTAGACAGAAAGGCACTGTGGGGGGTTATGCAGATATACGGTGTAGGAGGACAGCTTCTAGGAGCTGTTAAGAGTTTTTATGAGAGTAGTAGAGCTTGTGTCAGGATTAGAAATGGAGAGAGTGAGTGGTTCGAGGTAAAGGTGGGACTTCGTCAAGGATGCGTTATGTCGCTCTGGCTGTTCAACTTATACATGAATGGGGTAGTGCGAGAGGTAAATGCAAGGGTAGTGGGTCAGGGATTGGAGATGGTTAAAGAAAATGGAGAAAAGTGGGAGGTGAGCCAGTTGTTGTTTGCGGACGACACTGCGCTTGTGGCAGGATCGGAGGAGGGGTTGAAGAAGTTGGTGACAGAGTTTGGGAGAGTATGTAATATAAGATAGCTAAAGATAAATTTGGGTAAAAGTAAGGTGATGAGATGTACAAGGGGTGAAAGTGGCAGTAGACTGGAAGTGAGCATTAAGGGAGAGCGACTGGAGGAAGTGGATAGTTTTAGATACTTGGGTGCAAATGTGGCAGGAAAAGGTGGAGTGAAGGTGGAGGTAGAATGTAGATTGAGAGAAGCAATTAAATGCCTTGGTGGATTAAAGAGTGTAATGAGGAATAGACATTTGGGAATGGATGCTAAGAGGAGACTGTATGAAGGAGTGATTGTGCCAACAGCACTGTATGGGGCAGAAACATGGAACATAGCAGAGGAAGAGAGAAGGAGTTTGAATGTGTTTGAAATGAGGTGTCTGAAAAGTATGATGGGGGTTACTAGGCTAGATAGAGTGAGAAATGAGGAGGTGAGGAGGAGAACAGGGGCGGAAAGGGAGTTGGGAGATAGGGTTGATGAAAGAGTATTAGGATGGTTTGGACACATGGAAAGAACGAGTGAAGAAAGATTAGTAAAAGAGGTATGAAAGGCAGACGTGGAGGGAGTGAACATGAGGGGACATCCTAGGATGAGGTGGATGGATGGGGTAAAGGGGACTTTGGGGAAGAGGGGAATGTCTGTTGAGGAAGGACGGGAGAGGACAGAAGACAGGGGTGAGTGGGGAAGGGTTGTATATGGATGATGTTGTGATGGATGAGGTGGAATGAGCGGGGGGATGGGGGATGAGGTAGTATGTGTGAGCAAAATTTGACGCAGCCCGAAGGGATTTCTCCCCGTCTTCTCCTTTTATGAATGAGGGTACGGAGAGGGGGGTCGCCGATTTAATGAAGCGGCCTTGCTGTGGATGTGCTGTGTCTTACGACACTGCTTCTGACCCAGGGCAGTGGACAAGGTGCAGGGATGACCCGTCATCCAGGAGGCGCTAAGATAAGAGGGAGGGTGGAGGGGTGTGGAGTGTATTCAGGGATGGAATAGGTGGGAATGATTTTATGCCTTTTCCTCTTTGGCTACCTCCCTTGTAAGGGGGAAAAAGCCTTGGTATATGTGTATATATATATATATATATATATATATATACATATATATATACATATATATATATATACATATATATATATACATATATATATATATATACATATATATATACATATATATATATATACATATATATATATATATATATATATATATATGTTTTTTCTTTTTTCTAAGAGCGTTGAGACTTTTCCTGTTGCACAGAGAAAAAAATCAGAGATGATTTCCTGGTAACACCGGTAAAACTTTGTTCAGTACTGTCAAAGCCTCATCTTTCTGCAGTGAGTTGGATGCGGGAAGAAAATCTCCTTACCACACCTGGTCATCCTCTTGGTCAGTCAGTCCCTGGAAAGCCCCAAGTCGGCCCCGCAGCTTTGGGTAAATCGAAACGACCCTTAGGAGAGTCGAACGATGGATACCTGAATAAGATATTCATCGTTCCCACTCGCTCTCGCTCTAACCCTCTCTTGTTCTCTTGCTCCTGCTCTCGCATTAATTCTTGGTCTCGTTTTCTCTCTCACTCTCTCACTCTCTCTCTCTCTCTCTCTCTCTCTCACTCTCTCACTCTCTCTCTCTCTCTCTCTCTCTCTCTCTCTCTCTCTCTCTCTCTCTCTCTCTCTCTCTCTCTCTCTCTCTCTCTCTCTGTCTCTCTCTCTCTCTGTCTCTCTCTGTCTCTCTCTGTCTCTCTCTCTCTCTCTCTCTCTCTCTATATATATATATATATATATATATATATATATCTAGTTATAGATCTGTGTGTGTGTGTGTGTGTGTGTGTGTGTGTGTGTGTGTGTGTGTGTGTGTGTGTGTGTGTGTGTATGTGTGTGTGTTTGCGTTTTTGATGGATAAAGACAAAAAGAAAGGTACCTAAAAACTGACAGTGTTCAGTCCAGAAGAGTCGCTGCAAGAGTTGTGAGGTCATGGTCATGACATTCTATATGTTTCCATGTATGTATATATATATATATATATATATATATATATATATATATATATATGTATATATATACATATATACGCCAGATACAAGAGAAGTGCATTGAGCAACATTGTAATCTATATATGGTTTTCAATGACTTGACGAAAGCCTTTGATACTATAAATAGGGAATTGCTGTGGGAGGTGCTTCATAGATTTGGATGCCCACCAAAGTTCCTAAACGCAATCAAGGCCCTACATGACAGTGCAATGGTTAGAGTCCTTGGTAACGGTATTAGATCTGACCCTATCAGGCATCAGCCCAGAGGACGGTGTGCCACTTTCTTATCGATTGGACGGCAATCTATTCAACCTACGACGACTGAAAGCGTCCACAAAAACTATTAGAGATTGCGTGGTTGAGCTCCAGTATGCGGATGATGCCGCAATTGTGGGATGCACTTCTGATGGCCTTCAGCGCAATCTCCGAGAACTGGAACAAACCTACACACGCGCGGGTCTTGTAATTAGCACAGACAAAACCGAAGCGATGTCCACTTTGCAGCCCAATATTGAACCCGCCACCTTCAAAGTGTACAACACATCGATCAAAAATGTCAATAGCTATAAATACTTGGGTTCAATTATCAACAGTAAAGGTAATATGACTGATGAAATACATCGTAGAATCAGCCTTGCCTCGACCTCTTTCGGAAAACTTTCAGGGAGAGTGTTTCTTTGTAGGGACCTCACTGTACGCACAAAGATCGCAGTTTACAAATCAATCTGTCTCTCTATTCTGCTCTACTCAAGTGAAACCTGGGTCCCTTACCGAGGGCACATCAAGACACTAGAGAGGTTCCACATAAGCTGCCTGCAGAAGATTCTTGGCCTCAAGTGGTGGCACCGCACACCTCACACGGAGATACGAATGAGGGCGGGTGTAGATTCTCTTGAAGCTATGATCGTGCGGAAACAGCTCAGATGGATTGGACACGTGTCAAGAATGCCGGAAAATAGACTCCCAAGGCAGATTTTATATGGAGAACTCGCAGAAGGACGACGATCAGTGGGTGGGCAGCGCAAACGGTACAAAGACTGCTTGAAGGCTAACTTGAAAAAGTGTGGCATCCAACCTATGCAACTAGAAACACTAACTGAAGACAGAGATGAGTGGAAGGCTACCTGCCAGACGGGAATGACCTCATTCAACCAAAATTATGACAGAGTGGCTGAATAAAGACGAGCTAGGCGCCATCGTCCAGCTCTCCCAGGTGGAGAGTACGTGTGTGACATCTGTGGACGTGTATGTGTCGCCCGCATTGGATTCGTCAGCCACCGCAAGACCCATCAACGCTGAATTTCTTTCATCTTTCAACTCCTTCGCATGGAGTGACGTCATCGTCGAAATCGACGGACAGCTTTATGCATGCATGTATGCATATATATATATATATGTATATATTTACATATATATATATATGTATATATATATATATTTATGTATATATATATAAATTTATATATATATATATATATATATATGTATATATATATATATATATATATATACATGTATGTATATGTGTGTGTGTGTGTGTGCGTGTGTGTGTGTGTGTGTGTGTGTGTGTGTGTGTGTGTGTGTGTGTGTGTGTGTGTGTGTGTGTGTGTTCACTTCACTTGGTCTTTGGATCACGTGTGTGTGTGTGTGTGTGTGCGCTAATACCTTTATTCGAAGCCACAAATCCCTTAGAACAAAGGCAAAATATAAGAGGCTCCTGGACCCTTCCTGCCGGTGCACACACATACCACAACACGAGGCAAGAATTAACAACAAAAAAATCGGTTTCTTTCTGGCCTCCCCGCCTGGAGCCCCGACGTCGGTACAAATAAACCATCGCAGGTGACCAAGCCAGAGTCTGGGAGGGTCAGAATAGGGGAGAGGGGGGTCTGGGGGGTGGTAGCCGGCCCTGTGGGATGGAAAGGTGAGAGGGCGAGGTGAAGGGATGAGGGTGTGAAGTGGGTAGGTGAGGAAGGGGAGATGCAGGGAGGGTTGGAGATCTGGGAGATGTTTTTGATTGAGGTTTGTGAAGAGAGGGAGGGAGATACTGAGGGAAGGAGAAAAGAGGAGAAGGAGCGAAAGAGGGAATGAGCAAATGAACGCATGAGGGAAGGAATGAAGGAAAGTAAGAAGGAGGGAAGGAGGTAAATAAGGGGTTCAGGTTAATGAGAGAGTAGAGAGAATTCATCAGGGGAGAAGGAAAGTTCGGATGGATAAAGAGGGGGAAGAAGGAATGAGGGAGACAAGGATAGGTTAAAGAAGGGAGGGAAAGATGGCTAGAGGTAGTGGAGGGGAAGGGAGGAGGGGAAAGTAGGAGATGATTTTTTTTTTTGGGGGGGGGGCTTAGATTGAGGAAGATATATCGAGCCGACGTGTAACTTCTCTCTGTGTATTTTTTCTCATTTTCTTTGGCAACAAAACTAGCTAACATGCGTAACTCGACCTCTTGATGTCTTGCTAAAGATATGCTAGTAGGCATTAATTTGCCATTCCGTGCAAATGTTGTTCTAATAGTGCCATGATGGTCTCGGAATAGTTGTGTGTGCGTATGTTTTCTCCTACCCTGTCTCCCACACCCAAATCATTACCCTTCATCTATTTTCTCGTCTGTCCTTCCTCCAATTCTTCCCTTATCCTAACCTCCTCTCTCTCCCTATTTGTTTCCTCGCGACCTACACCTCTCTCCTTCTTCCTTACCCCTTCTCTCCCCCTTTTCTCCTCTTCATTCCTCCTCCCCATCCCTTCTCTCCTCCTGTTTCTCTTCTCCTTCCCTCCCCTTCTACCCTCTTCCCTATCTCTTCTCTCTCTGTTTCTCTCCTCCCGCCCTCACTTCGTCACTCCCTCCCTCCCTCTCTCCCTCCGACTCTGTACCCCCTCTGCGAGGGGAGCCCATGTTCCCATGAATTATGTAGCCCAGAGCAGGTCGGGCTTGCCTCACCTGCAGGCAAAATTGGACCCCTCCCCATCCCACCCCACCCCTCCCCACCCCACTTCCTCCCCCACCTTCTCTCCCGATCTCCTCTCCCTCTCCTTCCACCTCTTCTTCCAGTTTCCTCTTCCTTTTCCACTCCCTCCTCTTCCATTATTCTCCACGCCTTCCATCTCGGTCTTTCTCCTCTCGTCCGCCTCGTAGATAGTCTCTGACCCTATCTTCCACCCATTAAATCCATCACACTCCCAATTCTCGATCTCATTGTCTCATCATGATTGGTGGTGAGGAACATACGCCAGGAGGCGCTGAGTAGCTGGGGCCGAAACCGTCACCTTTGCCCTGTTATGCGCTTTAAGGTCTGTTAAGGCAGGTAATGAACAGTCACTGCTGGAAATCAGAGAGGAGTGCGGGATTCGAACACACAACAAGCAAGTGTGAGACCAACACTCTTCCGTTTACGCAACCAGTGCACATGTCATAATGATCTTCCCCCCCCCCCTCTGAGAGGGTAGTGCATTATTATCATCTTCATGCTCCATTTCCTCTTATCCTCCTCTTACTTCTCCTCATCCTCCTCACCTTTCTCCTTTTTCTCCTTCTCTTCCTTCTCCTTCTCTACTTCTCTTCCTCTTGGTTCTCATTCCTCTCTTCCTCCTCCTTATTATCTTCCTCCTCAGTATTCACCAACTACGCCTCCTTAACCTTTTCCTCCTCCTCCTCCTCCGCTTCTTGCTTTCCGACTTATCTTCCTCCTACTATTATTTCCTTTGCTTTTCCTCTTCCTTCTTCTCCTTCTTTTCATACTCCTTCTCTTCCTCTTCGCCTCTCTTTGCTTTTCCTTTACTTCTTTCTTCCCCTCCTCTTTAATTTCTCTACCTTCACTTCTTGCTCTTCCTCCTCCTCTTCATCATCATCTCCTTTCATTTCTCCCTTACCTCCACCTCCTCCTCCTCTTATTCCCCCTTGCCTTCTCCTCCCCTCCTCCTCTTCCTCCTCTTCCTCTTTTTCCTTCTCTTCCTCCTCTTCATTTTTCTCCTTACTTTCCTTCTACACGTTCACTTCCACCTCATCTCCACCTCCTCTTCCTCTTCCTTATTTTCGCTCTCTTCTCTGTCCTCTTCTCTCTGCCTCTTTTCCTTTTCCTCTTCTTTTCGTTCTCATTGCTCTTCCTTCTTATCTTCTTTCTCCTTCACTTCTCTTTCTTTCCTCCTCTTCCTTCTCTGTTTCTTCTCTTTGTTCTCATTCTTCCTCCTCTTCCTCCCCTCTTCCCTCCATCCTCCTCCTCCTTATTCCACCTTTCTTCCGTCTCGTTTTGCTCCTTCTCCTCCTTTCCACTCACCTGTTTCCCTGCCTCCTGCTCCTCCTCCACGTCCTATCCTTTTACATCCTCCTCCTCCCCTCCTCCTCCTCTTATCCTCCCAATCCTCCTCCACGTCCTATCCTTCTCCTCCTCTACTCCTCTTCTCGTCCTCCCAATCCTCTTTTTCCTCTACCCCTTTGTCTCCCTCTATCGCTTTCTTCCTCCTCCTTCTCCTCCTCCACTTCCTTTTCTTCTTTCTCCTCTTCTTCCCCATCCGCCCTCGTTCTCCCTGGCACCTTTTTTGTTTTTCTCTCACCCTTCCTGCACCCTCTCTCATTTTTCTCTCACCTCAACTTCCTCTCTTGACCTCTGGTTTCTCCTCTTCCTCTTCTCCTCTCCCCTCCTTACCCATCCATTTGTTTCTCCTTCCACTCTTTACCTCGTCTGCCCTCTCTCACTTGCTCTCGTTCTCTCTCTCTCTCTCTCTCTCTCTCTCTCTCTCTCTCTCTCTCTCTCTCTCTCTCTCTCTCTATATATATATATATATATATATATATATATATATATATATATATATATACAGTGTATATATATATATATATATATATATATATATATATTTTTTTTTTTTTTTGTGTGTGTGTGTGTAGCCAGGTAGGATATTTTCTTGCAGGCAGACGAGGTTAAAAGCTATTGAAGATTCATTTTTGATTATCTTCTTGCGTATAGTCTCTATACGACGAATATTTGACTTATCATTTTCTGTAAGTCTATTTAGGAGATCTCTTATATTGGCCGACGTTTCGGAACTCTCTTGTTCCATCTTCCAGGGCGATTTGTTGTGTCAAGTTTTCTGTGTAGATTATATATGGGATGTACGGATCATGGACACTGTGTCGAGGAAAATTTGGATGCTCATTGGTGAATGGTAGCCAATGAGCGTGCGTTGTTTTCACTCGCGGGGGGGGGGGTCTCTCCCAGTGGGCGAAGCGATGGGGTTCGTTGGTCGCTTAGCACTTATTCTTTTGCTAGATGGCAAGACCCGTAGGTCTTCCACCTGGATGTTGATTGATGGCTGCTTTGCTTGAATGTAGAGTGCTTCAAGGAGTAGCAACCTTCGTGGATCTCTTGCTCTGTCAATGATTGTTGTGTTGTGATCCAGATCTTTTCTTGTTAGTGGTCTGTTGAGTTTGGTAGTGTGGTGGGACTTTATGGATCCGTTACTCAAATGGCATGTCAGTACTACCCACCGACCCAGCAAAACACATCCAGATCATCATATATTACAAGACAAAGAAGACATCCCAACTATTGATACGTAATCGCCCCAACACAATGAAAACAGAGTTACAAGAAGACCATGTTGTGTACCAATACAGCTGCAATAGTGAGGAGTGTGGACCTCACTCTTACATTGGTATGACAACCACTAAGCTTACAAGACGCCTGACATGCCATTTGAGTAACGGATCCATAAAGTCCCACCACACTACCACACTTTCTTCGTACTATTTCGTCTCCTATATAATTCTTCTTCTTTATTCCTGTCTTGTCTTCCTTCTAATCTTTCTCCTCTCTTCTCCTCCCATTCTGCCCTCTCTTCTTTACTCTCCCTCCTTCTTCTTCTCCCGTATCTCCCCTAAAAAATCCTTCTCTTCTTCACCCATCCCATACAGCCAACCCTTTTACACATTAATCCCCCAGCAAAATCCGCACCACACAACGGCCTTCTCTCCTTCCCCCTTTTCCTCTCCTCCTCACCTTTTCTAACCCCTTTATCCTCCCATTACCCTTCTCCCTCTTCTCCTTCTCTTTCCCTTTCCTTAAATGATTGGATCTTGAATTTGGCTATTCTGTCATGGACTGTCCACCGGCTCCGAGAAAGGGGAAAAAAAAAGCCTGTTGTTTACCAACACTTTTATATCCTTATGGGGAATTGTACGAGAGTTAGCATGAGTCTGGAATTTCTTACTAAAGAATGCTAAGATGAGAAGTCTACGCCAGGAGGTGTTAAGTAGCTGCGACCGAAAACGCCAGGTTTGCACTATGATGCACTTGGACTGTTGTGGAGCAGGGAACTAACAGTGACTGCCGGGAATCGGAGGAATGCGGGACCTGAACTCACAATTAAACACATGAGAGACCAGTACGCTTCTGATTAGACCACAAGAGTAAGGTCACATTAAAAAAAAATAATAATAAATAAATAAATAAAATAAAAAATCGCTCAGGAAGGTGTCTCGGCTTTCTTGATTGTGTGGTAAGCTTTTAGATTTTTTATTATGGTGACGACCAGGCGATTCCCTTCAGCTGAGGAGACGCACTTATCGGGTTTTATTCTAACTTACGACACATGATTTCATTCCCTGCTTCTCGCATTCGCTTAACTATGGGTTCGAGTCCCATATTCCCCACCTATTCCCAGCGGTGACTGTTGGTTACCTGCCCCAAAAGTCCAAGGCGCATAATAGGCCAAAGGTGTCGGCTTCGGCCGCAGCTACTCAGCGCCTCCTGGCCTCCTGGCCGCAGCCTCAGTCACCTCACATTCTGGAATTCTGGAATTCAAGAAAAGACCACCTCGCCTGCGCGGGATCGGGTTTTGTGGGAGGGGAAGAACGTCTGTTAGAAAATGAAAAGATAGTAGCGTATAAAAGAGGGCTATTGCCACCGGGCGAATCGCGAGCAATTAGGGGCTAGATTGTTGTCATGGCTTAGGAGGACTTGACCAGGAGCTTGGAGGGAAGCGCCTGACGCCGGAGGTTAGGAGCTTGGGATTTCCAACGGGGTTAGGATCACCAACGAAAGTTTAGAAAATGGTAGGAGGCGTAGTAGTAGAGAAAGGTGGAAAAACGGAAAAATCTTTAGTGGGAGGTAAACTGAAATGAGAAGATGTAGTAGAAGAGAAAGTTAGAAAGGAAGCGAATTTTAGTCGAAGAAAAAGTAAGTGTTTATGTTTGTGCGTGATTTGTGGCTCTGTTCGTGAGAGGTGTATGTGTGTATCTTACGAGAAGTGAGTTGATTTCACTTTCCGCGTGTAGAGGGCGAACTGATAAGCCACAGGTGGGGCGAGCGTCCCCTGATTATCCCCAGGTTTTGGGTTTGAAGTCCTTTTAGAGCTGATCAAGGGGCGGAGCGAGGGGGGGCAGACGGGCGGTGTACACCCGCCTGCCGACGTCAACGAGAGATCAGTGACCAGAACGGGAGCGGCAAGGAGATAACTCCCCGCCGCCATCGCTGGCGAGGGCGAACCT
>NC_134778.1:32886446-32896446 GCF_046742065.1 Oratosquilla oratoria | reverse complement strand
AAAATCATAATAATAATAGAACAATAACAATAAAAAAAACATAATAATTTATGCAACAAACAAAATACATAAATAAATGCATAGGTTTAGTTGAATAACCAACAAACAGGTAAACAGCAAATAATAATAAATTGACACATAACTAATAATAAATGAAAATCAAGCGACAAATGATAACAAAACAAAAACAAATAATATAAAATAAATTATAATCATTACAGCATCTTGCTTAGGTGTTTATCTCAATGATTCTTAAAGCTTTGAACTAAACTACATTGCACTACCTCAGCAGGAAGTTTATTCCATTCATTAACTACACGGTTGGCAAAGTTGTTTCTACCTACTTCCAAATTGAATCTATTTCCGGATAGTTTGAGACCATTGTTTTTTGTCTGATTCTCATTCAATGTGAAAATTTGGTCACTTTTGATGTTGTCAATTCCCTTTAGAATCTTAAAGACCTGTATCAAGTCACCTCTGAGTCTACGCTTTTTTAGGGAAAACAGATTCATGTGTTTTAGTCGATTTTCGTATGATTTATTTTTGATATTTGGAATCAGTTTTGTGGCTCGCCGTTGTACTTTTTCCAGTCTGTCTATGTCTTTATTGAGATTCGGTGACCATACGGAAACAGCATATTCCAAATGTGGACGAACTAACGATTTATATAGCTTGTTAATGAGTGATGGACTTTTGAAATTAAAAAATCGCGCAATGAGTCCTAGAATCTTATTTGCTTTCTCAGAGGCTGAAATACACTACTTGGATGATTTGAGGTCGTTACTGATAATTACGCCGAGATCTTTTTCACTATCCACTTTTGTTAACGAATTCCCAAATAACTTGTAATCGTACTTATTGTTGTTTTTACCTATGTGCATTACCTTGCATTTACTCGTGTTAAATTTCATTAGCCACTTTTCAGACCATTGCTGTAACTTATCTAAATCTTCTTGAATATCTAATTGGTTTAAGTGATCATTTGCCATTCCACACAATTTTGTATCATCAGCAAATTTGGAAACAGTAGATTTTAGTCCATGGTCTATATCATTTATATATACTATAAATAGAAGTGGCCCAAGAACGGAACCCTGAGGAACTCCACTTGTAACATTTTTCCATCTAGAAGTTATTCCATTAAAAACAACTCTTTGTTTTCGACCATTCAACCAATTACTAGTCCAACTTAATAGGCTACCACTTATTCCGTGTAAAGTTAATTTAGTAAGTAGTCTTTCGTGTGGGACGATATCAAAAGCTTTTGCAAAGTCTAGATATATTAAATCTATATTGTTTCTTTTCTCATAATTCGATATAACTGTGTTGTAGAATTCGAGTAAGTTAGTCACGCAAGAACGTTTCCGTCTGAAACCATGCTGGCTATATATATATATATATGTATATATATATATATATATATATATATATATATATATATATATATATATATACAGTATATATACAGTATATATATATATATATATATGTATATATATAGATATATATATGAATATATATATATATATATATATATATATATATATATATGCGTACATTTGAATATCTAGGGAGCAGATTCTCTTGTATGCATGTGTTGTTAAAGTCGACAGCATTAAGGAGGTTGTTATTTTTCTTATTGGTATTCTCCAGCTTTCTCATCAATACTCTGCCATTTGGAGGGTGGACATAAACCAAGTTGCCAAAATGATTCATTTATTCTCAACGCTTCGTCTGCAAAGAGACATCTTCAGGAAAATCTATAACATAAATATTATCGACATACAGAAATAAAGAAAAAAGGTGTTAACCTAAACAAAATTCACAATTATGGGAATAGATATAAATAAGTCAGCAATAATACAAATCCTAGCTTGATACATGGGCCGTTGGGGACCGCTACTTACATAAATTAAAGGTCCAAAGAAATGACGAAGGAAATCGTCAGTAGGTGACTTATATGTACGAACCTAGCCGGCTTGGGTGGTGGAAGGGGTAGTGAGGGAAGGATTAAGGGGAGGGTTTTTGTATCTCATTAAGACGGGAAGGAGAGGGACGGGTGGGGGGGGGGGGTTGCGAGGTCGGTTGGGGGGAGGATGGATGGAGTGGGGGGAGGAGGTGGAGGGGGTGGTCCGGGGCGTATTGACATAGGGTGTGGTCACGGGTGGTGGTGGTGGCTTCACTACATTGTTAAACAAACCAATGACGGAAATCATGTTGATTTGGATATGTATTATAGGGCTATATTCCCTTATAAACATAGCTTCTAATAGCTTAAGTTTATGTGCATCCCTATTGCTTGCTATAATCCTGGTGTTCTTAACTAGGTATTCACGGGTGGCTGTTTGGTTATGATATTTCAATAAATGATGTTTAATAGCCCCGTTTTGCAAGTGCATTGATATTCTCCTACTGAGACTACATCTAGTATGACCAATATATGATGATATTCGGGTTACACAGTTCCCGGTAATGCATTTAAATTCGTACACAATGTTGATTTTAGACATGGTCTCAGTATTACTATTCAAGATGTTAGTTATTACCAATGAGCTAGTTTTAGGGTTGGAGTAGTACACAACCACGCGGATTTCCTTCTCTTTAGAAACTGGGTGGCAGTTTTAGTGATATCTTTAATGATTTTCTCATCTTTTTTGTAACCCTTAGTGAAGATGTTATGATAGTAGATGTTAATGAATTGGGGCTTAGAGGATGTTTGTGGGGAAAGG
This sequence comes from Oratosquilla oratoria, assembly GCF_046742065.1. Classification (NCBI taxonomy): domain Eukaryota; kingdom Metazoa; phylum Arthropoda; class Malacostraca; order Stomatopoda; family Squillidae; genus Oratosquilla; species Oratosquilla oratoria. The sequence goes on along the minus strand of NC_134778.1, from coordinate 32,893,717 downwards.
TGGTCACACATCATTTTATTACAAATTGCATCAAATTCACTGTTAGGGAGACCATTATTTACCAGAATTCCCCCTTACAAGGGGGGTAGCTAAAAAGAAAAAGGAATAAAAATCACTCCCACCCATTTCATTTTCCATATATTCCACTCCCCACCACCCTCCTCCCTCCTCCCTCCCTCCCATCTTGGCATCTCCTGGATGACGGGTCATTCCTGCATCCTGTCCACTGCCCTGGGTCAGAAGCAGTGTCGCAAGACACAACACATCCACAGCAAGGCCGTTTCATAAATTCGGCGACCCCCCCTCTCCGTCTCCTCATGCAGGAAAGGAGACGGCGGGGAAAAATTCATTCGGGCTGCGTTCAATTTTTTTCCATACATACTTTTTCACCCCCCATCCCCCACCCACTCCCCCTCATGCATCACAGCATCATCCATACACAGCCCTTCTCCATTTACCCCTATCCTCTGTCCTCTCCCGTCCTTCCTCTACAGAAATCCCTCTCTTTTGTAATGCCCCTTTCACCCCATCCATCCATCTCATTCTAGGACGCCCCCTCATATTCACTCCTTCCACACTTCTTTTACTAATCTTTCTTCACTCATAATTTCCATGTGTCAAACCATCCTAATACTTTTTCATCAACCCTATCTCCCAACTCCCTTTCCACCCCTGTTCTCCTCCTCACCTCCTCATTTCTCACTCTATCTAGCCTAGTAACCCCTATCACACTTCTCAGACACTTAATCTCAAACACATTCAAACTCCTTCTCTCTTCCTCTCTCATGTTCCATGTTTCTGCCCCGTACATTGCTGTTGGCGCAATCACTCCTTCATAGAACCTCCTCTTAGCATCCACATGTCTATTTCTCATTACACTTTTTAATCCACCAAGGCATTTACTCGCTTCTCTCAATCTACATTCTACCTCCACCACCACTCCTCCCTTTCCTGCCACATTAGCACCCAAGTATCTGAAACTATTCACTTCCTCCAGTTTCTCACCCTTAATGCTCACTTCCAGCCTACTGTCACTCTCTCTCCTTGTACATCTCATCACCTTACTTTTGCCCACATTTTTCTTCAGTTTCCATCTTTCACACACCTTCTCAAATTCTGTCACTAACTTCCTCAATCCCTCCTCTGATCCTGCCACAAGCGGAGTGTCGTCAGCAAACAACAGCTGGTTCACCTCCCATTTTTCTCCATTTTCTTTAATCATCTCCAATCCCTGACCCACTACCCTTGCATTTACCTCTCGCACCACCCCATCCATGTAAAGATTGAACAGCCAGGGCGACATAACACATCCCTCATGAAGTCCCATCTTTACCTCGAACCATTCACTCTCTCCATTCCTAATCCTAACACAAGCTCTACTACTCTCATAAAAGCTCTTGACTGCTCTTAACAGCTTTCCTCCTATCCCATATATCTGCAGTACCTCCCACAGTGCCTTCCTGTCTACCCTGTCGTAAGCCTTTTCCAAATCCATAAAAGCCCAAAAAACATCCTTACCTTTTCCTATAGCTTTCTCACATATCTGTCTTACCACAAAAATCTGATATACACAACCCCTACCTGTCCTAAGCCCACACTGTTCCTCACCAATTACTCACCCTGTTCCTCTCCTAATCCTCTCAATCAAGACCCTCCCATAAGCCTTCCCAACTACACTCAACAAGCTAATCCCTCTGAAACTACTACACTCACACTTGTCCCCCTTTCCTTTGTATAGCGGAACTATACAGGCATTCCTCCAGTCCTCGGGCACTCTACCCTCTCTTATACGAACATTAAATATCATCACCAGCCAGTCCACCATAACTGCACCTCCTTTCTTCAGACATTCTGCATGGCATCCATCGAACCCAGGTGCCTTACCTGCTCTCATCATCTTATCAGCTGCTTTCACTTCATCCTTCTCTATTTCTCCTCCACTTTCCTCACTCATCACTCTCATTTTTTTAGCACTTCCCACTGCAACTACCTTTCCCTCCCTATCCTCCCTTACATTTAGCAGCTCACTAAAATACTCTGCCCACCTTCGTCTCACTGCCTTCTCTTCCATTATCATCTCTCCATCTGCACCTTTTACCTTTTCTTCTCTACTTGATTCGCCTCCTCTTTCTCTTTTAACTTCCTTCTAAAACATCTTTATATTACTTTCAAAATTTTCTGTCATACTCTTACCCCATTTCACATCTGCTCTCCTCTTTGCTTCCTTCATCGTATGCTTAACTTCCCTTCTCTTTACTTGGTACCTCTCATACGATTCCCTCGTCCTAATTTGTAGCCAATCTATGAATGCCTGTTTCTTCTCTTCTACACCCTTCTTTGCTTCCTCATCCCACCACTCACTACCCTTCTTTCTATTTCCTCTCGCTCTCCTTGTTCCACACACCATCTTTGCACACCTTATGACTGCCTCCTTGAACCATCCCCATTCTTCCTCCACTCCTAGTTCTACTCTATCCTTTACTCTCTCCCACTCCTCTCTCAACTTCTTCTTATACTCATTCTTCTTTTTTCCTCATTTAAGCAGTTCACTCTAAGTACCTCCCTACTTTCTGCCATTTTCCTCTTTCTCCACCTATTTTCCACTCTCAATTTACCTTCCACCAGGAAATGATCTGATATTCCCCCACTCTCTCTCCTTAGAACATGTACATCCTTAACTCTTCCTACCATACTCCTGGTCACCACTATATAGTCAATTAACGCTGTATCTACCACCCTTCCACCCACCACCCTCTCTCATGTGTAATTATGCTTGACTTTCTTCTTAAGCACTGTAATTGCTATCATCAACTCTCTTTCAAGACACATCTCCACCATCAATTCTCCACTACGATTTTTGCCTCGTACTCCATACTTTCCAATCACTCTGTCAATTGGTTCGTTTCTTACCCTGTCATTTAGGTCTCCCAATACAACTACATTGACATTTCTCCCTAATCCCTCTATCCAATCATTTATATCTACCCAAAATGCCTCCCTTTCCTTTACGGTCTTCTCACTACCAGGCCCATACGCACCTACAAAAATCCATTTCTCCTTTCCCAGCTTCACCTTCATCCACATCAACCTTGATGACACCTCCTTCAACTCCACTACCCGCGCACTTATCTCTTCACTTACTAGTATAGCCACCCCTTCTCTCCCTCGTCCCCGTCTTCACTCCTGAGTACCTCCCAGCTACACTCCCAAACTCACAGTTGGCCTTTCCTTTCATTTTAGTTTAACTCAAAGCCAGTACATCCATCTTTCTTCTCATAAACATACTGTCTATCTCTTCTCTTTTACTCACATCTGTACCACATCCACGCACATTAAAAGACCCAAACCTTAGGGTACTGGTTGAAAAACTCCCAGACCCTCTTATGCCTATACTTTCTTTTTTAGGAATGTCCCCTTTTGGGGCTACAGGTTAGTAGGACTCCTAATCCCATCCCCCGTCCCTTTTTTGTCGCCTTTTATGACTCAAGTGGAAATACTTGATGGCAGTATTCTTTTCCCCCAGCACAGGGTAGGTAGGCGAAAAAAGGAAATGAATAATCAGAGAAATGGTACTGGATAGTAACAAGGGGTTGGCGACAGCATAACGGAGGGACAGTCGTAGTATAAAAGTGTCATCATTTCTCTATGTACAGAGTTTTCCTCTATCACAGACTAAATGATGTGTGGCTCTGGTCCGTAGAGGCGCCCCATATAGACCCTAAAGTATCAACTGCATGCTACTGTGCCACAATAACATGCAGCCAATACCCCAGACGAGGGTATATATATATATATATATATATTATGTATATATATATATATATATATATAATATATATATATGAATGTATGTATGTATATGTCTTCTACTATGTACATATATATATATATATATATATATATATATATATTTATGGAACAGATGAGAGTATAAGGGAAGAGATAGGCAGTATGTATATATACATACATATATAAATATATATATATATATATATATATATATATGTATATGTATATATATGTATATATATATACATATATATATATATGTACATATATATATATATATATATATATATATATATATATATATATATATATATATATATATATATATAGACTACATCATAACCCGTCAATCGGATATTCAGGACTTCAAAGTCACAAAGGCACTCAGGGGAGCTGAGTGTTGGACAGAACATCGCCCCATTCGCTCCGTGGTACAATTCGTAGTCCGTCCTTCCAACCGAAAGCAGAACAAAAAACAACAGATAAACAGAAATCTTTTGCAAGACCAGGGCAAGCGCAAAGAACTCCAGGACAGATTATCTCAAGCGATTGAACAACTTCCAGAGCCTACTGATAACACAAACCTAGATCAAATGAGTGCAAACTGGAATGAATTTACAAATACACTGCATCATACAGCCTACGAAGTTCTAGGCATCTCTAAGAAGAAACACCAAGATTGGTTCGATGAGAATGATGCAGAAATGCATACACTTCTCCAAAGGAAGAATGAAGCACATGCAGCCCTTCTCAGTAACCAAAACAACCACTCTCTGCATGCAAATTTCAACAACCTCAGAGCTGAGGCTCAACGCTCGCTTCGACGGATGCAAAATGATTGGTGGTGACAGAAAGCTCGAGAAATCCAGCAATTTGCAGATGAAAACGACCAGCTAAGTTTTTTCGCAGCCGTAAAGGCAACGTATGGGCCACGCCAAAGTTCAATAGCGCCTCTCAAAGCAGTTGATGGCCATATCATCAAAGACCAGCAACGCGTATTTGACAGATGGTCCGAATACCTAAGCCAACTCCTAAACCAAGTGAACCCAATAGATGCACAATTTGCTGACCGCTTTCCATGTCTACCCCTTCTTGACCACCTAGATGCTGCAACCACCTTTACCGAAGTCCATAAAGCCTGCAAAAGCTTGAGAAACAACAAAGCTGCAGGACCTGATGGCATACCAGCTGAATTATTCAAGTTTGGGGGCCATGCTGTGACTCGGCGACTCCACATGTGGACTAAGGTATTTTGGGAAGCTGGCTATTTACCACAATCACTCAAAGATCCAATCATGGTAATGATATACAAGAAGAAGGGGAACGCAGCTGAATGTCCTAACTATCGCGCAATCTCTCTCCTAGATACTGCAGGAAAAGTTATAGCACGTGTCCTGCTGACCAGATTACTCGGCTACGTTTCAGAGTTAGTACTACCTGAGACACAGTGCGGATTTAGAAAGGAAATATGCACCTCCGACATGATTTTTGTCGCCAGACAACTACTGGAAAAAGCACAAGAACAGAGACAGGACCTCTACTTTGCCTTTGTTGATCTGGCAAAAGCGTTTGACACCGTGAACCGAGAGATGCTCTGGAAGATCACGACAAAGTGCGGATGCCCACCTAAGTTTATGGCCATCATTAAAGCATTCCATCAAGGTATGTCCGCAAGAGTATGTGCAGGGGGCCTGCTATCGGACCCTTTTGAGGTATCGATTGGTGTTAAACAAGGCTGCGTCCTTGCGCCCACCATATTCAACTTGTACCTTGCTGCCATTACCCTCCTAGCACGCTATAACACCTGAGCTGAAGACGGCATTGCCATAAACTACAGATTAGACGGAAGCCTATTCAATCTTCAGCGGCTGAAATCTAAAACCAAAGTCCGCACAACCTACATATTCGATCTTCAGTATGCTGATGATGCAGCATACCCAGCCCCAACACAGCAAGCACTCCAGAGAAATATTACAGCCACCAATGATGCATACCGAGCAGGAGGTTTGCTGGTCAATGTGGACAAGACTGAGGTACTTCAGTACCTATTCGAACCCCAACGGCGTAACCCCAACATACTCTCCAGGTTTACGGTGGAAGGGGAAGAACTAAAAAACGCGGATGTCTTCAAGTATCTTGGTAGCATTCTCTCTTCTACCTGCGAGCTTGAACCAGAGATTCAGAACCGCATTCGCCAGGCCACAGTAAGCTTCGGCAAGCTCAGGGAGAGGGTATATACAAACCGAGACCTGACTGTTAAAACCAAAGTCAAAGTGTATGTTGCCATCTGTCTTCCCATTCTACTGTACGGCAGTGAGTCCTAGACGCTTTACAGTAAACAAGTCCGCAGACTGGAGGCCTTCCACATCCGCTGTCTACAGTGCATTTTAGGCATCACTTGGCGTAACCGTGTACCACACGTCGACATTCTTCAAACTGCTAACACCACCAGCATAGAGTCAATGATAATCACCCGCAAGTTGTGCTGGGTTGGGCATGTCATACGAATGCCAGAAAACCGTCTCCCTCGACAGGTTCTCTATGGTGAACTGAGAGATGGGACCCGTGCGATTGGTGGACAGAAGAAGAAGTTCAAAGACCAGCTGAAACGAAACCTTAAAAAATGCGGTATAGAACCAAACCAACTGGAAACCCTTGCCTCGGACCGATGTACCTGGCGCTTAACTATCAAGCAAGCAGCTGAAACTTTCGAGGAAAAACGCACAGCTACCAGAAACCTCCAGCGAACCCGCAGGCATGAGTACCAGGCCCAAAACCCTCTTCCACCTGGGGACGGTATCCCATGTCCAACATGTGGAAAGCGATGCGCCTCAGAGTTTGGCTTGAGGAGCCATCGGCGCATACATCAGTGACATCGATAATGATCTTACCAATGTTTTGCTTTATAAACTTTCAAGAGAGAGAGAGGACGTCTTCGTCGTCAACGACGGACTACCTTAACTAACTAACTAACTAACTATATATATATATATATATATATATATATATATATATATATATATATATATATATATATACATATATATATATATATATGTATATATGTATATATGGAAAGTAGACCACTTGGAAAAAAGAAACTAACGAAGCAGAGCGCTTTCGTATATTACATCTTCAGTGCAACAGGTATATATATATATATATATATATATATATGTATATATATATATATATATATATATATATATATACAGGGGCTGGACAAAATAATATGAACACCACGCAAAATAGTACATCTTGATGCATGTTAGTAACACTTCTTCAGGGTACATAATTTGCCGCGTATGTATTGCGCAGTTTACGTAGCTGGTCATAGGTTATATATCAGTGTATTACACGATTTGGTCTGCGACGGCTACAACAAGCGACCGGTGAAATGTGTGATCTCTTAGACTTCGAAAGAGGGCAAATCGTTGGCGCTCGGTTAGCGTGAGCGTCGGTGATGAAAACAGCTGAACTGT
>NC_134778.1:32876446-32881446 GCF_046742065.1 Oratosquilla oratoria | reverse complement strand
GATGGTGTGGTGCGCGAGATGAATGCAAGGGTAGTGGGTCAGGGATTGGAGATGGTTAAAGAAAGTGGAGAAAAGTGGAAAATAAGCCAGTTGTTGTTTGCTGATTACACTTCGCTTGTGGCAGGATCAGAGGAGGGATTGAGGAAGTTAGTGATAGAGTTTGAGAAGGTGTGTGAAAGAAGAAAGCTAAAAATAAATGTGGGCAAAAGTAAAGTGATGAAATGTATAAGGGGAGAGAGTGCCAGTAGGCTGGAAATGAACATTAAGGGAGAGAGACTGGAGGAAGAGGATAGTTTTAAATACTTGGGTGCGAATGTGGCAGGAAAGGGAGGAGTGGGGGTGGAGGTAGAATGTAGATTGGGAGAAGCGAGTAAGTGCCTTGGTGGATTAAAAAGTGTAATGAGAAATAGACATGTGGATGCTAAGAGGAGGTTATATGAGTGATTGTGCCAAAAGCACTATATGGGGCAGAAACATGGAACATAAGAGAGGAAGAGAAAAGGAGTTTGAATGTGTTTGAGATGAAATGTCTGAGAAGTATGATAAGGGTTACTAGGCTAGATAGAGTGAGAAATGAGGAGGTGAGGAGGAGAACAGGGGCGGAAAGGGAGTTGGGAGATAGGGTTGATGAAAGATTATTAGGATGGTTTTGACACATGGAAATTATGAGTGAAGAAAGATTAGTAAAAGAGGTGTGGAAGGCAGAGGTGGAAGGAGTGAATATGAGGGGTGCGTCCTAGGATGAGATGGATGGATGGGGTGAAAGGAGCATTACAAAAAGAGAGGAATGTCTATTGAGGAAGGACGGGAGAGGAAATAAGATAGGGGTGAATGGAGAAGGGTTGTATATGGATGATCCTGTGATGCATGAAAGGGAGTGATCCCACACAAGGAAGCATGTCTTCTCCTTTTCTGCATTAGGGGTCGGAGAGGGGGAGTTGCCGAATTTATGAAGCGGCCTTGCTGTGAATGTGTTGTATCTTACAACACTGCTTCTGGCCTAGGGCAGTGGACAAGATGCAGGGATGACCCGTCATCCAGGAGGTGCCAATATAAGAGGGAGGGAGGAGGGTGGAGGGGAGTGGAATATGTAGGGAATGGAATGGGTGGGAGTGGTTTCTATGCCTTTTTCTTCTTGGCTACCCCCCGTGTAAGGGGGAAAAGCCTTTGATATATATATATATATATATATATATATATATATGTATGTATGTATATATACATACATACACACACACACACACACACACACACACACATATATATATTTATATATATATATATATATAAAATATATATGTATATATATATATATATTTATATATATATATATATATATATATATATATATATGTATGTATATATACATACATACACATCCACGTTGGATGATGGGGTTGGGGCTTGAGTGGAATTAGGAAGGAGGCTTGTCCGGTTTCTTTCCTGTTAATCTAGCAGCGAGGCAATGATACCTCATAGTCCTAGCATAATCCGACACCTGTATGTACTGGATGCTGAACAGAGTTTTCGATCAATGTCTTTTTGTGGCATTCATGTGAAACACTGTGGTCACTGACCTTGTCTTTGGCAGTGATGCCGTACTTCTTGCGGAATCAGTGATCCTGGTTGCATCCCTCGAGTCATTACACAGGGAGGCGAGACCGCCTGGTCTCCAGGTCTTTTGAATCAAGACTAAGGTCCAAGCCTTTGAGGGTCTGTCCATGCATTTGATGAGGACATTGAAGTCTTTGAAAGCTTCGTATGGCTTGGCAGTGTAGTGCATAACAGTGGTGGGTCATGTCAAGAAGTACTTGGAAGGATTAGTATTGCCCATAGTGTTATGGAGTCGTTTGATTTGAGTATACATTTCTCTAGACGACACAGACGCAAGGATATTTCGATAATACAACTAAGTGACCCATTCCTCCCAGTGGTCGAACGAGCTCTGTTCCTGAGCCTAATCCTCAACAATCGCCTTACCTGGATCCTTCACTTGGAGCAATTCAAAGCAGCCTGCCCCCGAATCTGTGATCTCTTAAAATTACGATCCCACACAAGCTGGAGAATCGACAGACGAATCCTTTGGAATCTGTACCAAGTCCTCATACAACGCAGAATTGATTATGGACGCCAACCCCACTCCTTAACTTTGAAACAGTCCCTCGAGGCTGGATCCTTTATGTTCTCTTGATCTGCGCCTCAGCGCAGGCGACTTACGCAGTACCTCAGTCAACAATATGTGAGGAAAGTGAATATTCTGTCCATTTGTCTTTGACAAAGCTAAGTATCTACACCACATGAAGTTTCCCAACTACTTCAGTACATAGCACTCTTTTGGGCTCGTCAGCTCTTTAAGGATTCGATGGACCTCATCACTGTGACCTTCCGCACGGTATGGCAGAGCTGCTGCTTACTAGTGCTGGGCAAATATCGCTAATTTCAATATCGAAATTATTGGTGAACAACAATACAGTTACCGAAATTACCGACAGTTTACCGGTAAAAGACTCGTGAGGTAGTAGTGACGTCACAAGTTCGAGTCGAGTTCGAAAAATCAATGCTTTTGTCTTTTGATAAGCTATATCTCTGGTTCTATTTTCCATATTGTTTTTATTGTTATGTCAGTGTAAAGGGAAAAGGTCATACTTTAATTGGTGCTACTATAGCCTGCTATCTACCGCGCGAGTAAGTGAATGGAGGGTGTCTGAGGGTGGGTGTGGTGTATACATTTTTGTTCGCGTGTCTACATGCATGGGTTCATGTTTGGAAGTGGTAGTGGTAGGCAGCTACCGGTAAAGTTACAGGTTTTATCCAACAACCTTAACGATAGCTTACCGGCAAACATTCTGCTACCGTTAAAGCTTCGTTAACCGATAACTCGATAAGCTATACCATAACATTCAGAGAGCGGTAAGCACGTCTCGGCTTGGTGGTACTGAGTGACGGTAGTGACGGGCCCAGTGCCCCGCTAATTTTACCGGTTAAACTTTTACCATTAAGCAAGTATGTACCGCTAAGGTCTCGGTCATTTTTTTTTTTACCATTAAAACCGTTTTTTCGGCACTTTTTTAATTTCTCAATAGAATTAATGTTATTTCTGTGATCAGCATACGAAACTATTAATTGTGAAAGTTTCATAAAAAAAAAATTCCGCGTGTCGCCAAACGAAGACCCATATAATATATGGGTCTTCGTTTAGCGACACGCGGAATTTTTTTTTGTGAAACTTTCACAATTAATACAGTTTCGTATGCTGATCACAGAAATAACATTAATTCTATTGAGAAATTAAAAAGAGTGCCGAAAAAACGGTTTTAATGATAAAAACTTACCGAGACCTTAGCGGTACATACTTGCTTAATGATAAAAGTTTAACCGGTAAAATTAGCGGGGCACTGGGCCTGTCACCACCGTCACTCAGTACCGCCAAGCCGAGACGTGCTTACCGCTCTCTGAGTGTTATGGTATAGCTTATCGAGTTATCGGTTAACGAAGCTTTACCGGTCAACGAAGCTTTACCGGTAGCAGAATTTTTGTCGGTAAGCTATCATTAAGTTTGTTGCCGATAAAACCGGTAATTTCACCGGTAGCTGCCCACCACTACTGCTTACACTGAAAATAGCTGACAGCGTCCTTCCGATGACGGCCGGTACTCTAGGTCCCTGGTTATTCCCTATAGTCTAATTTTGTTTTGTCTTAGCCTTAGAAAAAAAAGTCCAACAAGAATACCATATACTTCCATTCATCTACCTCTTATCTGTCCTCTCAGCTCCTTCACTCTTTTTACTCTCCTTTCGTCACCCACTGACAATTCTTTCCTTTTTTCCTTTTTCCTACTCTTTGTTTATCTGTTTCCTCCTTAATCCAGTATCTATAATCTATGTCTCCCTTCCTTTCTTATTAGTTGTCACCCTCCCTTTTTGCTTCCTTTTGGCTACCTCATCTCCATCCCTCACTATCTTTCCACCTCCCTAGCTCCCTATCCTCTCCCATAGATCTCCATATTCCTTTTCCATTTACCTCCCTCTCTTACTATCACATCTCCCTGCCCTCCAAGCCTTCCTTTCTTCACTTACTACCTCCTCAACTTATACATTTTTCAACGTCTTTCCCTTATATGTTCTCTTTCCTCTATCCTCCGTTCCTCCCTACTTTCTCTCTCTCACTTCCCTCTTTCTTTCGTTTTTGTCTGTCCTCCTTTTCATTTTTCTCATTTCTATTCTACCTCTCTGTCTCCATCTTCTTCCCTTTTATATTCCCTCTTTTCTATCTTCTATCCCTCCTTTGTTTCTTCTATTCTTTCTCCTCTCTCTTTTCCTTCTTGTCCGTCTCCCAACGTTCTTGTCCTCCTCTTTCCTTGTCTTACTCGTCAGCTGTGATCGTGATCCTATTTGACACAAGATTAGTAGCTTCAATATATACGTCGAATTGGGCTCTCTTGCAGATGGTGCCAGAAGGGACACGAGGGGAGGGTGAGGAAGGATGGGAAAGAAAGGGGAAGAGAGGGGAATGTAGGAAGGTGGAACAGGAGGAATGAGAAGGTAATAGATAACAAACCGATAGAATAAAAGGGAAGAAGAAAGAAGATAAAAGAGAAAGGAAGAAAAGAGAAAAGGAAAGGCAGAATATTGAACGGGAGGCGAGGGGAGGAGAGGGCAAGGAAGGAAGATGAAATCGGAGGAATGTGAGGGGCGGGGAAGGGAGGCTAAGGGGAAGAAAACATAAATTATCAAAAAGAAGAGGAAAGGTGAAGAGAGACAAAGAAAAAGCAGGATATTGGTGGTGATGGAAGAAGGGAGGAAAAAGGAAAGAAGAAGAGAGAATTTAATGAAAAAAGGAATAAGAGAGAGAGGGAAAAGGCCAACAAAGAGAGAAGTGAGGAGAGACAGAATAAAGAGGAAAAACGGATAAGAAGGAAAGGGACGAAAGGGAAAGGAGAAGGAGAGATGTAGATTGAATGGATTGGAGAAAAAGAGGGAGAAGGGCGGCGGGAAGGAAAG
>NC_134778.1:32856446-32871446 GCF_046742065.1 Oratosquilla oratoria | reverse complement strand
CTTGTGTGGGAGGAGGGGAGGAGATGAGAAAGCAGGGAGCAGCGAGCCAGATTCATGTATAATGCTCCGATGTGATCTGAATCTTTGGCTTTCGTCCAGTCTTTATATACTTGGGCAGGTCATGACTCTTGCTCCTAATGGCGTGAGGTCAAATGTGATGCCTGGGAAGTCGGAGGCTAAACGTGGTCATCATCATGTGCCAAGACGAAATGCAGGTTAATCATCGCTGACTGATTCTGGTACTGCACGTGTTTCCTCAAAGAGGCTTTGTACACCCATAGGCCTCAAGGAAGCTCTGGGTCGAGTCGCGCGACTGGGACGGGAGAGCGTGTCCCATGGGACCACTTGCGGGTCAGTAATGTCGTGGGACGTCCAGAGAAAAGATGAAGTCAGGAGTGAGGACAGGGAGGGAAGATTACCTGTGTTATATATACATACATACATATATATATCTATATATATATGTATATATTTATATTATATATACACATATATAAATATATATATATATATATATATATATATATATATATATATATATATATATATATATATATATCAAGGACTACTATTACACAGGACGTGCCCACCCAGATCCCTGGGTCCTCTAACGGAGGCCATTGCTTTCTTTGTAACCTAACATTTTATTTTGGACAAATATATAAAAACTAGAAACCTAACATTGTATATAGGACAAATATATCATTTATTAACATATTCAATGCAGTATAAGTTAATATAAACTTTTATAGTGATATAAGAAACTATTTTTAAGGCACTGTTATGCTTTGAAATGCCAATTTTAGCCGGATTTAACAGATATTATTGTATAAGGTTAGAGGACACCAGGGTTGCCGATTATTTTATTATTATTTTTTTATGAAAAATCTATTTGTTTAAATCAGATTTATTTGATTTAAATAGATTTTTTTTATAGATTTTAAATATTGTGGGATTACTGTCTGATATGCGATCTGATTGTTAAAGGACATTTTTAGCATATCAATATAAGGAGCAGTGTTATATAGACTTGCCACAAGTATACAAGGAACGGTATAAGCCGTATGTGAGGACGGTATGCTCAGGTTCACTCGATTCCTCCAAGAGTTTTCTCATCTTGGTGACATTTGCTGCATTGCCTGTCACAACACTTCCAATGTGACAGCCAAAATCTTGTTCAGCCTTCTTGATCGAATTTTGTACAAGTTGTAGAAGATATTCAGCAGTGTGAGGTTTCCCTGATGTGTCTATTGTGTCAACTAAATAAATCTGACCAGTGGATGTTGTTAGAGTGACACATATTATGGGCTCATTATGGACGTTAGACCACCCATCAATTGAAATACATACGGTTTCATTATTCAGGTCATCTGCACACTTTTTATATTCCTATTCTTACACAAGATCCAAGTACTTATCAGCAATATCTTTTCTGGATGGAGGAATATAACCTGGCCTCAGGCTCTGAACCATCTCGAGAAACTGAGGATGCTGAACAAGACGAAATGGTGAATTTGTAGCAAATATCATTCTTGCAACTTCTTTGTCAAGATTTTCCTTTTGAGAAGCTGAAGTTTTTATGATGAATCTGTCCAGAGATGTTGATGACTTTCTTTTAGATGAAAATTATTTAGCAGAAGTGGCGCCTGTGGAGGAGTCTGATAGTGACCTTTTTAATGGTGAAGTCAGGTTTGCAGATAATTCAAGTGGAGCCGATGATGAAGGGATTGAAGCTGTTGATACAGCTCCTGAAATGGAAACAGAAAATTTTAGCATATTGCATAATTCATAAATGAATAAATAGATGAATGAATACAGTGTGATTTAGGCTACTTTTGAGTACAGTAGTTATTTTTTAGATAATGATCACATTCACACAAGCCACTAAATTATTTGGAAATAATTAACAGGATATGAAATAGGTGGGCTTGGAATTCAGCCTACTCAGGATTCAGTCCACTTTTAAATTCACTAAAAATAATGGGTTAGTTGGGTTAGCTTAGGCTAAATTCCTTTGGGCTGAATCCCATGTGGGCTGAATTCCAATGAATCCTATGAAATATATTACACAATGTTGAATGAAATGAATAACAATCATCTAGGCCCCAAAGTTGAGTGGATATAGTATATTATAGTGATATAATCATTACCCAAATTTAGAAGTAATGAAATTGAAGTATCATATCTATAGGCCTTCACATATTTATTGCACATGCTCTCCATTGTTCACCAAATTTATATAGTTGTGTATGAAAAGGGAGAAATGCACACAATATAAGTAAAATTATTTACCTGGGTCATCAATTTCTTCTTCTGTATGCTGTGGCTGACCTTGACATTTATCTCTGTGAGATTTTAATCTTGACACAATGCCCTCTACTTCCTGGCTGCAGTCTTTGCATTTAGCCCAGTACCCTTTGCCAGAATTTGTTGGTAGTTTTTCAAAATAATTCCAGACAGGGTAATTTTTCCTGCCTGAAGGAACCACTCTGCCAGGTCCAGAAGACATCCTTCCTGGTTGATTCTAAAGCAGCAACTGACTCAATGAGAAGCTGCTTACCATCAACAAGTTTCAACAAGAATCTTGTTGAAACTTGTTGTGGGCTGCACAATGATATATACATGTAGGCTTATACTGTTCCTTGTATACTTGTGGCAAGTCTATATAACACTGCTTCTTATCTTGATATGCTAAAATGTTCTTTAGCAATCAGATTGCATATCAGATAGCAGCCCCACAATGTTTAGAATATATATAAAAAAAAATCTATCTAAATAAAATAAATCTGGTTTAAATAAAAAGAATGATTTTTTATATCTTAAAAAAAAAAAAAAATAATAATAATAAATAAATCGCCAACCCTGGTGTCCATTAACCTCATACAATAATACCTGTTAAGTCCGGCTAAAATTGGCATTTCAAAGCATAACAGTGCCTTAAAAATAGTTTCTTGTTTCACTATAAAAGTTTATATTAGCTTATACTGCATTGTATAAGTCAATAGTTGATATATTTGTCCTATATATATTGTTAGGTTTCTAGTTTTAATATATTTGTCCAATATAAAATGTTAGGTTACAAAGAAAGCAATGGCCTCCTCTAGCGGACCCAGGGATCTGGAAGGGCACGTCCTGTGAAATAGTAGTCCTTGATATATATATATATATATATATATATATACATATACACACATATATATTTATATATATATATATATATATATATATATATATATATATGCATGCGTTATTAAAGTCCACAGCATTAAGGAGGTTGCTAATCTTCTTCTGCGTATTCTCAAGCTTTCTAACCAGTATGCCATTTGGAGGTTGGGCATAAACTAGATTGCCAAAATGATTAATTTGTTCAACGTTCCGTCTGCAAGGAGACATCTTCAGGAAAATCTGTAACGTAAATTTTACCGATATATAGAAATAGAGAACAAGTGTGTTAACCTAAACAAAAATTCACAATCATGGAAATAGACATCAATAAATCAGCAATAATTCAAATCTCGATACATGGGCCGTTTGGGACTAATACTTATAAAATTAAAGGTCCAAAGAAATGACGAAGGAAATCGTCGGGTGGCGACTTATATATGCGAACCTAGTCGGCTTGGGAGGTGGAAGGGGTAGTGGGGGAAGGGGTAGTGGGAGGGGTTGATGGCTCATCATGTCGGGAAAGAGAGGGTGAAGGAGGGGGTTGGGAGGTTTGGGGGTTGCGAGATCGGTTGGGGGAGGATGGATGGAGTGGGTGGGAGGTGGCGGATGGGGGGTTGAGGCGTATTGACATAGGGTGTGGTCACGGGTCGTGGTGGTGGCTTCACTGCATTGTTAAACAAACCAATGACGGAAATCATGTTGCTTTGGATATTTATAATAGGGCTTTATTCCCTAATAAACATAGCTTCTTAACGCTTAAGTTTATGTGCATCCCTATTGCTTGCTATAATCCTGGTGTTCTTAACTAGGCATTCACGGGTGGCTGTTTGGTTATGACATTTCTTCAGATGATGTTTAATAGCCCCGTTTTGCAAGTGCATTGATATTCTCCTACTGAGACTACATTTAGTATAACCAATATATGATGAATGGCGAGTTACACAGTCCCCGGTAAGACATTTAAATTCGTACACTATGTTGGCTTTAGACATGGTCTCAGTATTACTATTGAGGTTGTTTTTCATTACCAATTAACTAGTTTTTGGGTTGGAGTAGAATACAACCACGCGGATTTCCTTTTCTTTAGAGACTGGGTGGCAGTTTTTAGTGATGATATCTTTTATGATTTTCTCATCTTTTTTGTAACCCTTGGTGAAGATATTATGTTAGTAGATGTTAATGAATTCAGGCTTAGAGGATGTTTGGGGGAAAGGTGGTCACAGATCATTTTATTACAAATGGAATCAAATTCACTGTTAGGAAAACCATTATTTACAAGAATCTGGCGAATGTGCTGCAGTTCTATATGTAGGGCCTGCCAAGAAGAACAAACTTTGATAGCCCTACGGACATACGCTCTAATAACACTGATTTTATAATTTGTTGGGCACTCACTTTTATAGTTCAAATTTTTTTCAGAGTTAGTAGGTCAGTGCCCAACAAATTATAAAATCAGTTTTAAATTTAATAGAAGGTACCATAAAAAAAAATCCTCATTAAAAATTCCCCTTGCGATAATGTAGAATGTGTCGATAAGATTCCTTGTAAACACTGTAGCTCCTGTTATATTGGCCAAACTGGTAAAGAATTAAATGTTAGGATGAATCAAAACAGATATAGTATAAGGACGGGCCAAATGTCTGGTGGGGTTTTTGTCCATGTAAGGGACACTAACCATAGTATTGACTGGGACAATGTTAGCAAAATTGTTGTTTGTAATACTGTCTTAGAAAGGAACATCATTGAATCCAGTTTTGTAAAGAGCAATTTTGAAAACAATATCAACTTGAGTTTAGGTTCATTTAAACTAGATAATTTCATAATTGATATGATAGTAAAGCAGTACCATGGCTCTTAATTGTGCCAGATGTCCTGTGGACGTTTCGGGCACATGGTTATGCTCCATTGTATTTCCTGTTTTATTGTTTTACTATTATTAGTTCCATTTGTTTTATTGTTTTATTATTATTAGTTCCATTTGGATATGAATGTGTGTGTATGTATATTGTACGAAACTTTTATGTGACTATAACCTTCTCCAGTTTTCTTATTTCTGTATAGATATTGTGTTCTATATTTCTTTCTTGTACTCTGAGGATGTCGTAATAGACGAAAACGTTTAGTATTCCGACTTTATTTTCCCTGTGGTTTCTGCAGTATATATATATATATATTATATATATATATATATATATATATATTATATATATTTATATATATTTAAGTATATACATACACGCGCGCGTGCAAACACACATACGCGCGCACACACACACATACACACATACACACACACACACACATACACACACACACACAGATACACACATACACACATAGAGAGAGAGAGGGAAAGAGAGTGTGCGCGCACGCATAGGTGTGTGTATGTTTGTGTGTGTGTGTGTTTGTGGATGATGACTATGTGTTTGTGTACATGTGTGTATGTGTGCGCTAATGAGTGATGAGTGAGTTTGTGCGTGTGTGGGTGTGTGCGTTTGTGGGTTTGTGTGGGTTCCTGTGTGAGTGAGTGAGAGGTAGGGAGAGTACCAGGTAGAGAGTGGAAAGAAGAAGAATAGATAAAAGAACAGGAAGAGAGACAAGGAAAGAAGGTTAAAGTGGTGTATACAGTAGAGAATCGAAAGGAGGAGGTGGGAGAGAGGGTGAGATGGAGCAATGAGATTTTACATCAGTGGAAAATTGGCGCGGTCGACATGTACGGCAGTTTTGTAGTGTTTACACCAGCCTCCCTCGCCCTTTCCTCTTTCCTCCTCCTCCTCCTCCCCCTCCTCCTCCTCCTCCTGCTCCTACTCTTTACCCTTCTCCCCTCCTCTTGCTCCTACTCTTTACTCTTTTCCTCCTTCTCTTCCCCCTTCTCCTCCTCCTCTTCCCTTTGTGCTCCTCTTTCTTTCCTCCTCCTCCTTCTTCACCCTTCTTCTCTTTTCCCCCTTCTTCTGTTCCTCTTCCTTTCGTCCTCCTCTTTCTATACTCCTCCTTCTCCACTTCCTCTTCCTTCTCTTCCTCCTGCTCCTTCTCCTCCTGTTCTTCCTTTTCATCTACATCTTCTTCCTCCTTTTCCTCCTCCTCCTTCTCCTCCTCCTCCTCCCACTCTTTTTACTCCTGTTCTTCCTACGGACACCATATCAGTATCGTCTCATGTTTTTTTTTTTATTATTGTGATCTTATTTTTCTTAATCAAATTCTTTAGTACAATTTTCTAGATTCTTACCTTGTGTTTAAGGTTAGACAATTTTATTTATCTAAGGGTAAACTCTGGACTGACAAAGTTAACTCCCATCTTTCCTCAATAAACTCATTATCCTGTGAGGCATTTAACCCACTCGGTAAAACCTATTGAGGCTATCGGGATTAACTCTTTTGCTACGGTGACTTAGTCCTCAAGGATTTGATCCAAGACCAGAAGATGAATGCATGACCTGACTCAATATGCATGAGAGTTATACAAACAAATATTTATTTCAGAATATTTTATATATTTCTCTATACACTATCTTACAATCAAAGAGATATTTTGGAAAACCTACTCCCCTTGTGCGAATCATGCACCACCTTCATTCTTCTCCGACCAATCATGATCGTGGCGGAATGGTGACCATTGGACAAAGGTGGGTCTGCGCCGGGACCAAAGTAGCATGTGATTGGCTGTGAAGCAAAGAAGGCGTGGCTTGCCTCGCCTAAGACAACTACATGTACTCCCTCGCTCCCATCTTCCTCAGATGCATCAACTTTTTTTCACTCCAGTACTCTAAAGTATATATGTTCGTATGTTCATTGTCGGATATAATTCATGAATCATGATATTGCTTCTAATAAGATTCAGTTCAAATTCGCGAAGTCCCGTGACCTTCAAAACGACGTCACTCCCGGGAAAGAAGAGCGCATGCCACCCAGACAGTGCACGTTTGTCGATAGACGACGGTAGACGAGCACTGACGTGACCTGGATACGCGGTGTATTACACAGACGGCTCGGAGTTGCCTTCGTAACGGACGGATGTATTTTCGGCAGGAAAGTCAGCGACTCCGCGTCCTCTCTCCAAGCCGAGGCCGTAGCGATACAAGGGGCCCTAGAACACGCCCTCATATCCCACTTCAATACCATGGTTATCCAGACCGACTCTCTGAATCTGAGCTGCTTGTAACACGCAGAGCCCGGAGACCATGTCAATCTACTCACCAATATCCTTGCGCTCCTGCACAAATTACACCGCAAAGGACGGAGCGTCATTATCAACTGGGTGCCGAGTCACGTCGGTATCCATGGCAACAACCTCACTGACGCGACAGCCGCGGCTGCTCGCCAGCGCTCCAGGGTCGACGTCCAGGTCTCCCCCAGCAGGACACAGCTCAAACTCCGAACCAGGGCATTAGAATGCACGTAGTGGCACTTCCAACACAGTCTGGAGGCAGAAGTTTCCCAACGGTGGAGATGTTACAAGAGGGTGACAGCATATGGGCCCCTAGTACTCCTCCGCTCCACTCCCAGACGGATAGAAAACCTGCTCTTCAGGCTGCGTCTCGAGGACCTTTGCTTCTGGCAACTGAATCCCAGGTGCACCACGGAAGACCGCCGGTGCAACCACTGCCGTGGCGCAAATGCCGACCTCCTGCACTATCTAAGTGACTGCCCCGCCACTTCTTTCCTCAGACGGGGATCACCGGCGCCCCCTGAAGGTTTTGTGAACCGCCTCTGCCGCCTTCAAAGCCCCTCTGAGCTCCGTTAGCTATTAGAGTGGCCGCCGCCGCTCTAACAGCTGTAGCCTCCCTATTCCACTGACCCCCTCCCCCATGTTCCTTTGACAAGCTAAACCATTCCACTTTATCCCTGCAAGATGTGTCTTCCATAAACACATATGGACTAAAAGGAATGACATTGCCCTCCCAAATTAATATATATATATATATATTTATATATATATATATATATATATATATATATGTATATATATATATATGTATAAATATATATATATATACATATATATTATATATATACATACATACATACATATATATTATATATATATACATACATATACATATAATATATATATATATACATATATATATACATATATATATATATATATATATATATATATATATATGCAAAGTAGACCACTTGGAAAAAGAAACTAACGAAGCAGAGCGCTTTCGTATATTACATCTTCAGTGCAACAAGTACATAGTGATAGGAATACATAGACAATATATACATGATACAAAGGGAACCAGGACAGTTTTGAATAAGCATACCGACCAATTACCCCCTAGAGAGCGGAAGGTCATTGTCAATTATCTTACGATGGTCGGGCGGCATCAGGTCACAGTCGCCAAGGAGAGCGGAAGGTCATTGTCAATTATCTTACGATGGTTGGGCGATATCAGGTCACAGTGACCTGATATCGCCCAACCATCGTAAGATAATTGACAATGACCTTCCGCTCTCCTTGGCGACTGTGACCTGATGCCGCCCGACCATCGTAAGATAATTGACAATGACCTTCCGCTCTCTAGGGGGTAATTGGTCGGTATGCTTATTCAAAACTGTCCTGGTTCCCTTTGTATCATGTATATATTGTCTATGTATTCCTATCACTATGTACTTATTTCACTGAAGATGTAATATACGAAAGCGCTCTGCTTCGTTAGTTTCTTTTTCCAAGTGGTCTACTTTGCATAAGTGAACACACGTACCCGTGTTCTTATTAGCATATATATATATATATATATATATATATATATATATATATATATATATATATATATATATATATATATATATATATATATATCAGGGGCCTAGGACGGTGCCCTTACAGAGGACTTTGTAGCCTGGAATTTGATAATCCAGTCCCTTGGTCCAACTCGTTGGAGGCAGTGCTCGAACTGCCCTCAACCTCTGCCACTACTAGCGACGCTATAACTCGCTCGGCCAGCAGGCATCCTTTCCAAAATATAGATTAAAATATCAAAATATTGATAGCTAAATTTATAATTATATAAAGAAAATGATAGAGTAGTTCAAGAATTTGTCAACAGTCTGTACACAGAGGAAAATTAACAATATTGTACACGTGTAACATTCACGTCAGGTGAAAACATAAAATTGTAACAAGATAAAATAAATAAATGTATAAACAAATAGATAAATAAATAAATGTTGTAGATTTCATAACTTGATGAAAAAAATAAAATTGAAAATAAATTTAAATGTAGAATAAAAAATAAGAAAAGATAAGTAGAATTAGATAATTACTGTTGTAGTTTCCAAAATGTTCCGTACAAATCAGGCTACAAGACAACACATACGATTATAGAAAAAATTCTCTTTCTGAACAAAAGTAAACAAGTTCTGGGACACCATTAGTTTTTTGGCCAGCTGTACGTTGTCCCAATATCATAACCCTAAAGAACTATTTACACGGTGAAACGGTTTGTCAAACCCGGTTTGTCAACCAAGTGTTTAAAGTGAAGTTTAACCATGAGAATGATAGGGTATTTGGTTGTCAAACACGTTTGACAAACTTGTTTGACAATCAAATACATCATTCATACGATCAAACATCACTTTAAACACTTGTTTGACAAACAGTTTGACCGCTTAAATAGCCATTTACTCTTTCTCATTGGACCTTAGTCTACCCATACTGTCACTGTTGTTATGGGCTGCATATTACCAGCGCTTCTGTCCTTGTAGATAATCGTGCGCCACTGACGTGCGAAGTTCTTCATATTTCTCATTTTCTTCAAATAATTCCTTTGGCCGGATGAATTTTTTCCCATAGTCCCATACTTAACAAAAGTGCCCAGCCATCACAAACCCCCAGAATAATAAGATGACAAGAGAATATTATTGTTTTCGATAAATAAAGTAATTATACAGTCCCCTTGTGTAAAAGATGAATGAATAGATGAATGAAAATAGAATAGAATGAAATAAGATATAATAAAATGAAACAGAAATAGAAATAGAAAGGAATGATCAGGTGCGGAAATTGTTTACCCAAAGCCATGTCATTCCTTACCCCCAGGGGTGGTGGTAAATTACCCTCTGATTAAGACTCGTTGAACTACGGGCACTTCTTGATATCATCGGGGCTTGATGGAGCCTAAGCCCTCACTCCTCTAGATAACAAAGACACTAATGGTTGATTTATATGCAACACAATAGCCTCACGAGTTATACAGTATAAAGAGAAAAAAGTCGAGAGGTCCTTCTTGGGCTGTCGGCTTCAAAAGTAATTTCGACCTATGAAGCGCTCGCTGATGAAACGCATAGACATAACATCTGTTCACTGAATAGCTGAACATTTGATGAACCGTATTCATGTAAATAGATCTGAAACAAGTGTTGGAGTGAGTACATTCCCACGAAGGTTGTATAGTCTGATGTTAACTTACATCGAGAAAAAGTTAAAAAAGTTAACTTTATTTAAAGGAGGGTGTACAACTATGGGAAAGAATACTCTATAGTTGCCGGTACCAGTTATAATGAATAAAACGTCTGGCTGGAGCCATTAGTAAATAAAGAATAAAACGATAATGTCATATGAAGTGTTGAATATTTCTACAAATTGATTAATTTGACAAAAAACAAGATGAGGAGCTAACGCCACGAGGCGCTGAGTAATTGCGGCCAAAGCCGTCACTTCTGCTTTATTATGCGCTTAGGGGACACTTAGGGGGCAAGTAACCAACACTCACTGCTGGGAATTTGAGAGGAGAACGGGATTCGAACTCACAACTAAGTGAAAGCGATACCAGCAAGCTCCTGATGACGCCTCAAACGTGCTCATCTGATAAAAGACAAAAACGAATAAAACAAAGGCTTTATACGAGTTCATGTAGACAGACCCACTCAGCTAAATACGTTCCCCTTATTACTTTTCTTCTAGTTAACTTTAGACGATTTTATTCAGCTGAGGGGAGATGGGTTTTGATGAAGACAGGTTCTGTCAGACTCGATTCTGTCCCTTTGGGATCCCCATTAATGGTGTGATATGGTCTTGAGGCCGCCGGACAAATCTAGTCGGATCCCACCAGACTGGATCGTGTATGTCGGTCGGACAAACTAAAATCAGTGCATAAACGATCTAGCACGACGGGGGTCTTTTAGGTGAATGTAATGGCCTGACATCAACAAGAGAAAATGTGTATACAACGTCATCAAGGCTCCAGGGGGGTCCACACTGACATTGATTGGATGACCCTTGAACATGGCCATATAGGTAGTCGCTTGTTTGATTTTCTTGGTGACAATTACTTAATTCAGCATGTAAAAGAGCCCACAAGATATGGAAACTTACTCGATCTTTTGATCACTAGCCGCGAAAGTATGGTAACTGATGTAGAAGTCGGTGAATCTGTTGCAAATAGCGACCACAACCTAGTTAGATTCAAACTCCTAAACAATTTTAGAATAGATACTTGTGTTTCTAAAATACCCGATTTCAGTAAAGCTCAGTTCATAGAACTACGTCAGGAGCTTCAGCTTACAGATTGGGAGGCAAAATTAAACGAAAGACCTGTAGATCAGATGTGGGAAATATTTCAAAATACGCTCACTAAGATGATTCAAACTTACATTCCTTTTAAGGACAGACGTCCCCCAAATCAGGCTCGCCCAAAGTGGCTCGACAAAGAAACTGAAAAAAGTATTACTAAAAAGAGACAGGCTTATAAGAAATATAAGTGCTCGGGTGCATCTAATGACTATGAAAGTTATGTATCAATACAGAGAAATTTAAAAAAGACAATAAGAAAAAGAAAACGACAATACGAAATGAACATCGCTGAGAAATCCAAAGAGAATCCCAAAGAATTCTATAGTTACATTAGAGATAAAAAGGTTGTTAGGAATCACATTGGTCCACTATTATCTGCTGACGGTCAACTTGAATATTCAAATGAAGGAATGTGTAATACCTTAAACAATTATTTTAGCTCGGTATTCGTAAACGAAACACCTCAAGGTGAATTCCAAACTGAAACCTGTGAAAAGTCTAGGGTAAACTTACTCGGTACGGTAAATATAACAAAAGAAAAAATTAAAAGGTGTATAGACAAACTCAAAGTTAATAAAACACCAGGGCCTGACGGTTGGCATCCAAGAATCTTAAAGGAAATGAAAAATGAGATTGTTGTTCCATTAGAAATTATTTTCAAGAAATCCATCATATCCGGAGATGTCCCAAGAGAATGGAAGCTAGCTAACGTTACTCCCATATTCAAAAAAGGTGACAAAAAGAAACCAAATAACTATAGGCATATAAGTTTGACTTCAATCGTAGGAAAAATAATGGAAACTATCATCAGAGATGCTATCGAACATCATTTAGAAAATAACCGTTTGATAAATGATAGCCAGCATGGTTTCAGACGGAAACGTTCTTGCGTGACTAACTTACTCGAATTCTACAACACAGTTATCTCGAATTATGACAAAAGAAACAATATAGATTTAGTATATCTAGACTTTGCAAAAGCTTTTGATACCGTCCCACACGAAAGACTACTTACTGAATTAGCTTTGCATGGAATAAGTGGTAGCCTATTAGGTTGGACTAGTAATTGGTTGAATGATCGAAAACAGAGAGTTGTTTTAAATGGAAAAACTTCTGGATGGAAAAGTGTTGCAAGTGGAGTTCCTCAGGGTTCCGTTCTTGGGCCACTTCTATTCATAGTATATATAAATGATATAGACCATGGACTAAAATCTACTGTTTCCAAATTTGCTGATGATACAAAACTGTGCGGAGTGGCAAATGATCACTCAAACCAATTAGATATTCAAGAAGATTTAGATCAATTACAGCAATGGTCTGAAAAGTGGCTAATGAAATTTCACACAAGTAAATGCAAGGTAATGCACATAGGTAAAAATAACAGTAAGTACGATTACAAGTTATTTGGAAATTCGTTAACAAAAGTGGATAGTGAAAAAGATCTCGGCGTAATCATCAGTAACGACCTCAAATCATCCAAGCAGTGTATTTCAGCCTCTGAGAAAGCAAATAAGATTCTAGGACTGATTGCGCGATCTTTTGATTTCAAAAGTCCATCACTCATTAACAAGCTATATAAATCGTTAGTTCGTCCACATTTGGAATATGCCGTTTCCGTATGGTCACCGAATCTCATTAAAGACATTGACAGATTGGAAAGAGTACAACGACGAGCCACAAAACTGATTCCAAATATCAAAAATAAATCATACGAAAATCGACTAAAACATATGAATCTGTTTTCCCTAAAAAAGCGTAGACTCAGAGGTGACTTGATACAGGTCTTTAAAATTCTAAAGGGAATTGACAACATCAAAAGTGACCAAATTTTTACATTGAATGAGAATCAGACAAGAAACAATGGTCTTAAACTCTCCGGAAATAGATTCAATTTGGAAGTAGGTAAAAACAACTTTGCCAACCGTGTAGTTAATGAATGGAATAAACTTCCTGCACAGGTAGTGCAATGTAGTTCATTTCGAAGCTTTAAGAATCATTTAGATAAATACCTAAGTAAGATGCTGTAATGATTATAATTTATCTTATATTATTTGTTTTTGTTTTGTTATCATTTGTCTGTCTGATTTTTATTTATTATTAGTTATATGTCAATTTATTATTATTTACTATTTACCTGTTTGTTTATTATTTAACTATACCTATGCATTTATTTATGTATTTTATTTGTTATTTACATTATCATAGTTTTTATTTATTATTTTATTATTAATTTGCTTTTTTTTCGCCTCCGACCTAGATATGGATCAAAAGGTCTCCTGTCGGCATGCTCCGCCTTTATAATCCTTTGTAATCATACTGGAATGGAACCAGGGACCCATAATCGTATATTGACTGACGCAATAGGCTTTCACGTTTGTCAATTTTTGGGGGGTTTTAGAACGGAGATGGGGTGGGTGATTGAATGAACCGGCCTTGCTGTGGATGTGTTGTGTCTTGCTGCATTGCTTCTGAACCAGGTAGTGGGCGAGATGCAGGGATGACCCGTCATCCATGAGCCAAGATAAGGAGTAAAGGAGGTCTGGTGAATGGGAATAGAGTGGGTGGGGATGATAGAATGGGTGGGGATAGAATTATGCCTTTTGACTTTGGCTACCTTCCTTGTAAGGAGGATAAAGCCGTATATATGTAGAACCCCCAGGATTGGGCGACATACTGACTCCTTTCGCAGAGTGACGTGATTATACAGTTTTCCCTCGTGATGTATGTCAGCAGGCTTTTCTATTCAATTAAATGGGAAGGGGTTGCCACCTAAATCACTCTGAGTGTTGGTACAGAGACTTCATCTGAATGAAATCATCTGACGGCTTTAGGTCTCGAAGTCGAAGGAACTCTACGATAGCGTGTCGTAACTCAGTTTTATCCGCGTTCATTTCTGAGCTGAACTAAGAACGAAAAACAGTGAGCAATGGATAAGGAAAGAACAAGGAACACATAGAACAAAATTCAAAGAGCAATGAAAGTGAGCAATAAACAAAAAAGACAAAGAACAATGGATAATAAACAGTAAATAAAAAATTAACAAAGAACAAATATCTACGAGTCACGTTACCATGCCGAAGAGTTCCCTGCCTCTCTACACGAGCGTGTCTGAACCCGAGAGAGAGAGAGAGAGAGAGTTAACTAACAGACAGCGTCAGTCCATCATTCCCGGAGGCTTCATTTTTATTATTATTTTTTTTTTTACCAAACCGAACTCGAAAAGGGCAATACCGCACGTATCCCCGTACCCGATGCATCAACGGGTCCTCGCGTAAAGGAATTCCTGCTTCGAATGGCAGGAAATCGAAAGG
>NC_134778.1:32848946-32851446 GCF_046742065.1 Oratosquilla oratoria | reverse complement strand
AGTTATTATTATTCAGATTCCCAATCTATCTCTGCCAGCCACCCTACTTTATTGAAGAATAGGTTTTAGCTGAAATTATTGCAGTTGAATATTGTGACATCATGGTGCTTACATGCATTTTTTTTTGGCAGATTGCTGTTACTTTGCTATCTTTTTTGCACATATAACAATGCCATCTTTTTGCATATCTTTCCTAATATTTAGAGTGGTCAGTATTTATAGTCAGCTTTCAATTGCAGTAATTCCCCAGCATTATAACATCTAATCTGTTCCGGGTCAGAATGACCCGTCTCATAAATCCTGACAGTTTTCCTCATACAAAGTACATAATTGATTACCTTGCATTCCCAGGGTCTACTACGTGGAAGTCACTGTCATTTAGACCACACACCTAACCCTCCCAACCATCCTAACTTTTTGAAGATTAGGAATTAGTTGCAATTTTTGCATTTGGACATTACAACAGAATGCTGCTTACATGTAGTTTTTCGGCAGACCGAACATATTTTCGTTACTTTGTTGTTATTTTTAGACATATGATAACGCTGTCTCTCTGCATCTCTTTCCTGAGAATAATCATATTCTATAAATGGTCTTGCAGCTTCAGCAACTAGTCGGGCATTTGGCGTCCTAGGTAACGATACACTTGAAGACAATAGAGGTTGTGCTAAGGCCAATCTAAGTTCATGAAGGAAAATTCTTCTCTTGAAGGTAGCTTTCCCCTTCCAGGCACATCCACTATGTCGTCAAACAAGGCCATAGGCCATTTCTTTGTCTGATTCTTTGACCTATAAGTTGTAAAAAGTTTGTCTAAATTATCAACTTCTTTAGTTGAATTGTAAAATTTGATTATCTCAACAATACTACAGTTTTCTCTTTTTCTGGTGCAATATGAAATAAGGATATTATCTTAATAGTAACCTTCAAGGGTAGTATATCTGGTCCTTTAGGGTTCCAGAATTCTACCGGGAGTTCTTGTCGATTTTTCTTGATAGTTCCAACAATTGTTTGCTTCAGCTTTTTTAGTTCCTTAGTTAAATTTAAGGTACGGAAAAAGTTGTCATAAGTTACATTTCTACCTTTGAGCCCTTCTGTAAGTTGCAGAACAATACATTTACTTTGCTCACGTTCTACAGATTCATCTTTACGCCCAGTGTAAACTTCAGCATTCCAAAGATAACTACTATCTGCATCACATGCTGCCCAAATCTTTATCCCATATCTATAAGGTTTTGATGGAAAATGCTGCCTAAATGTACAATTTCCTCTAAAAGGAACTAGTTGTTTATCCACAAGAGTAGTATATCTGGTCCTTTAGGGTTTCAGAATTTTACCGGGAGTTCTTGTCGATTTTTCCTGATAGTTCCAACAATTGTTTGCTTGCGCTTTTTCAGTTCCTTAGCTAAATTTAAGCTACAGAAAAAGTTGTCATAAGTTACATTTCTACCTTTGAGCCCTTCTGTAAGTTGCAGAACAATACATTTACCTTGCTCACGTTCTACAGATTCATCTTTACGCCCAGTGTAAACTTCAGCATTCCAAAGATAACTACTCTCTGCATCACATGCTGCCCAAATCTTTATCCCATATCTATAAGGTTTTGATGGAATATACTGCCTAAATGTACAATTTCTTCTAAAAGGAACTAGTTGTTTATCCACAGTAACAGTTGACGTTATGTTATACATCAGAGGGAGTCTCTCAACCCAAATATTCCAAACATCTCTAATAGGAGCAAGCTTGTCTGTGGATCTCTTTCGATCTCTTGTTTCTCTATAATTAAATCTAATGAACCTAGAATATTTTATAAAGGCTTCAAAAGACATTGAAGCTCGAAATATAGGATGTCCATATGTGTCATCTCAAAGACTCCCAAAAGAATCTCCATGAGATTTAGAAACTCTTGTTAGAAGCCGTAATCCATAAAACTCTTTCAGGTTTTCTAGGCTATTTTTATATCCTGAACCCATGACACGATTAGCTTCTTTGTTTGTCATTTCCAAATAATATTGAATAATTTTGGAGTTATGAATAATTCAAATACAGACAGTATATCTGATATTTTTGAAGCTGCATAACGAGTGATACCAGGAGTCTGATC
Source organism: Oratosquilla oratoria (assembly GCF_046742065.1). NCBI lineage: Eukaryota > Metazoa > Arthropoda > Malacostraca > Stomatopoda > Squillidae > Oratosquilla > Oratosquilla oratoria. The sequence continues at coordinate 32,849,345 of NC_134778.1, read as the reverse complement.
AATGATACTTCTTTCTGCTTTTTCTGCAGACCATACAATATTTCCCTTTTTGGATGTGAAATTCATACAGGAAGGTGACTATTCTTGATCATCACAGTCAGTATCAATGGATGTGGAATATAAGCCGGAAGATGGCTGATCATCAGGTTTATTATCATTAACCATATTTCCCTTTCTGTATAAAGAATTTGGACAGGAAGACTGCTATTCTTCATCTGCATAGTCAGAGTCACTGAGGTCATCATGCATTGAAAGATGATAATTTTCATCATCATCACTTTCTGAAGATATAGAATCACCTTCTCCACCGTATTCATGACCATAAAACTTGAGTACGTGAAAAGCTATACACTTTCTGGAACACACAAAGAAAACAGCTTGTGTTAGTGCCCAAAATAT
>NC_134778.1:32836446-32838946 GCF_046742065.1 Oratosquilla oratoria | reverse complement strand
GTGTGTGTGTGTGTGTGTGTGTGTGTGTGTGTGTGTGTGTGTGTGTGTGTGTGTGTGTGTGTGTGTGTGTGTGTGTGTGTGTGTGTGTGTGTGTGTGTGTGTGTGTGTGTGTGTGTGTGTGTGTGTGTGTGTGTGTGTGTGTGTGTTTGTTCACGGTGTGTGCACTGAATTCTTGACTAATGTAGTCTGACAGCTGCATAGACATTTATCCTGTTCATACTTCTATTTCTGTATTCTGTGTGTCATTTTCTTTTTGAGTAAAAAACCTTATGGTATTTCTATCAGATAACGAACATCCCTCCGGGAAATGTCAGTTATTTTTATCCAAGTGAAGAGAGTACCAGGTATTAGTTCTATGTAGCTGGTTGGCCTCTTTCCCAGTGTTGGTAGGTTTTAGTATATAGAACAGGATATACAGCACACCCACACGCTTACACATAAATGCACGTGCACGCGCGAACACAAACACACACACACACACACGACTCGATGGTGCGGTTGATAGGGTCCCAGACTGTCAGTACGGCGGTGCTGGCGGTACCTGTTTCGAATCCTGCCCAGGGCCGAAATTAATTCGGTATCGCTACGCTTCGGGTCGTTACTCCGACTCTTGTGGGCTGGGAGTTATGTGTGTGTGTGTGTGTGTGTGTGTGTGTGTGTAAGGTCATAGCATTACACCATAGATCGGTCATACGAGGTCTGAGCTCTCTTCCGGGAGGGAAATAACTGTCGATCACGAGTCCAACACGTGATCTAAAGACCAAGGTGAATACACACACACACACACACACACACACACACACACACACACACACACACACACACACACACACACACACACACACACACACACACACACACTCACACACACGCACACACAAGTACGCATAGCAACATTTACAAATATACACAAGTTCCATTAGGTCATACGAGGCCGAGAAATTCAAGACAGTCAGACGAAAGCGGACGGGATATTCCCCCTTGAAATTCAGAATAACACGTCCACGTACTCACATGTCAGTTACCCCCCTCATTCTCTCTCCCACTCCCTCCCTTCCCCCTTTCCCCCCATCCCCTTCATCACTGCCGATTCCTAGGAAGACATCCTAAGCTGTCTAAACTCCTCTACCTCCATCCCTTCTCCCATGCCTCCGTTGCTCCTCTCCCTCCTTCCCTCCCCCCGTGCCCCATGTCTTCCCCTTCCCTCTTTCCTACCTCCCCCTTCCATCCATATTTGACCTCCACTCTCCCTCCCTCCCCCTTCCCTCCCTCCTTTCCTTGCCTTTCTCTCCCTAACTCACTCTCTCTCTTTCTCTCTCTCTTCCCCTTCCTTTCCTCCTTCTTCTCTCCTCCCCCTTCCCTCCTCCCTCCCACTTCCCTCCTCCCCTTCTCCCTCCCCTTCTCTTCCTACTTCCCTCCCTACCTTCCCTCCTCCTTCCCTTGCCTCCCGTTTCCCCCTTCCCTCCCTCCCTCCCTCCCTCCCTCCCTCCCTTCCTCCCTCCCTCCCTCCCTCCTTTCCTCCCTCCCTCTCCCTTCTACCAACTCGTGTTCAAGCGCAAACACTAAACAACCGAAACGATGGTTCCAGGAACGGCCCCTGGACGCTCAAGCTGTACTTGCCCAGCAATTCCAATATGCCGGCAGGAGTGGCTCCATCTGTGTAACTTTTGCTTGTGCCGCGAATCTACATCTATTTACATACAAACGCTCCATGCTTGGCTGACCTCTGACCCAACACCCCTTAATTTCCATTGACCCCCCACCCCACATTTCCTCTATCTCTTCCTCTTCATCTCCCTCTCCATCTCTGTCTCTCGATCTCTATATCCATCTCCATCTTCCTCTTTCTCTCCCTTTCCATCTCCCTCTCCTTTTACCTCTCCTTTTCCCTATCCCTCTACAATTTCATCTTGCTCTACCTCTACCTCTCTCTTCCCTTCTCCTTCTCCTTTTCCCTCTCCTCCCTCTTCCACTCCCTCTCCCCTTACTCTCCACTCTTTTCACTCTCCCGTTCCTTTTCCCTCTTCCTCTCCCTCTCCATCTCCATCTCCCTTTCCCTCTCCCTATCTCTCTCCATCTCCCTTTTCCTCTTCCCTCTCCATCTCCCTTTCCCTCTCCCTATCTCTCTCCTTCTCTATCTCCCTACTCTCCCTTTCCTTCTCTATTTACCTACTCTCCCTCTCCATCTCCCCCTCCCTCTTCCCTCTCTCCCTCCCCTTTTACTCACTCCCTTCTTCCCTCGCCTCCTCTCTGCCTTGCTCTCCCTCTTCCTGCCCTTTTCCGTCAACATCTCCATCCCCCTCTTCCTCTCTCTCTCCTTCTCTTTCTCCATGTTCTTCTACCTTTCCCTCTCCGTCTCCCTCTTCCTGTCTCCTCCTCTCCATCTCCTTCTCCTTCCCCTCCCCCTCCCACTTCTCTCTCTCCCTCCCTCTCCCTCTTCCCTTCCCCTTCTCTGCCTTTCTCTCCCTCTCCCTACCCTTCTCCTTTGCCCTCATCATCT
>NC_134778.1:32826446-32831446 GCF_046742065.1 Oratosquilla oratoria | reverse complement strand
TATATATATATATATATATATATATATATACATATATATATATATACACATACATATATTTATATATATATATATTTATACATATATATATATATATACATCTATATATATATATATATATATATATGTATATATATACATACATACATATATATATATATATATATATATCAATAGATAAATGCATGAACAGATAAATGGATTAACATATAAATAAATACGGAAGTAGGTATATAAATATGAAAGAAAAAACATGAATAATAGAATAAGTACGTATATGAGCAAATTAATATTTAGGCAAATGGTAAAAGCAAATTAATATATACATAAATAGACAAATGATTAAATGAATATAAAAGTGAATGAGTAAATAAATAAATGAACAAATGAAAAAATAAACATATAAATAAAGGAACAGATAAAAGAACAATTGAAAAATTTATAACATAACACATTAGTAAATGTATAGAATACACAAATCGTCTTTATAATCGTGTTATAATTTGTCTGTCTGATTTTCATTTATTATTAGTTATATGTCAATTTATTATCATTTACTATTTACCTGTTTGTTTGTTATTCAACTATACAAATGCATTTATTTATGTATTTTAATTGTTATTTACATTGTTATAGTTTTAATTTATTATTAATGTGATTTTTTTTTTCTTTTTTTTTTCTTTTTTTTTTTTTTTGCATCCGACCTAGATATGGATCAAAAGGTCTCCTGTCGGCATGCTTTGCCTTTGTAATCCTTTGTAAAAAGAGCTGACATAGAAATATCGAACACGATATTCTTTTCAGCAAAAACTTTCCTCATTTTCTCTCTACATTGAAATATTGATCGTATATGTCAATCATATATAAATATAAATATATATATATGTATATATATATATATATTATATGTATATATATATATATATATATATATATGTGAGTGTGGATGTGTGTGTGTGTGTGTGTGTGTGTATGAATGTACATGTATATATATATATATATGCATATATATATATATATATTTAAGATTATTTCAGACAAATGAGAGAGAATGTGGGTGGGGAAGGGCAAACGAAGATGTGTTAGGAAAAGAGTTTATTGCCCTAACGTTGCGACCAACTTGGTCTTCTTCAGAGGACTACAGCATTACAAACGGATCACAATTCTTATATTCGTAGTGAGAGGGAACCCGCCAAGGTATGAGCGTCATGTTTTCCCTTTGGCTAACGATTTAATTATTAGGACACTTGCTGCTTTCGAGAGGCATTTAAATCCGTCTCTGTCGTTGTTGTTTTTGTTGGCGGCGATATGTGCAGCTTCCACAGTTTTTCTCATTTTCTTCTCAAATCCCTCGTGTAGAATTTCTGCGTTGTTCCAATCAGGTAGATGTCCACATTTGTCCAGGTGACGAACCAGGGAGTTAGATGTTCTATGAGCCCTGAGATCGTTTTTGTGCTCATTCAAGCGTTTATTGAACCCTCGACCTGACTCACCGAAATAAGATGATGGACAACAGTTGCATGGAATACGGTAAATGACACTGAGATTATTACGCATATTATTATGTTTCTTAAATATTTTTCCTATTTTATTGGAAGATATTTTTGCTATATTTATTCCACCTTTTAACAAATAATCATCAATAGCATTGGTGTTTATAGAATTAGGGACAGAAATAAAATGAGACTTATCCTTTCCCGGGGTCCGGACGTTTGAGCCATCGTAGATCTTCTTGGCTTTCCTCGTTGTCCTGGTGATCAAACCTCCGGGGTATTTCAGCTTCCTAAAGGTATTCTTGATGTAAGTAAGTTCATCCTCTAGGAATTCTTCACTGCAGATACGAAAAGCTCTGAGAAAGAAACCTATTAGAACACCCGTTTTAACACGTCTGCTGTGTGCTGAAAAATAATGGACAAAGTCGTCCCTATTGGTGGGTTTCCTGTACACCGAGAAACTTACCTGTTGAGAACCTCTGTGTATCAACGTGTCTAAAAATGGTAAATTACACTCTTTTTCTAGTTCAACTGTGAATTGAATGTCTTTATTCACAGCGTTGAGTCTTCTCAACTTATTTTCTATATTAGTTCTTTTTGGCATCACCACGATTATGTCATCCACGTACCTTAACCAAGTGGTACCTCTTCCCATGATGTTGATGTATTTGTCCATTTCTAATACTTCCATGAATAAACATGCCATGACAGCAGATAATGGACTCCCCATTGCGAGACCTCTAATCTGTTTAAATTCAATGTTGTTAAACATAAAATATCCAAATTTGACACACATGGAAATAAATTATATAAAACTTATTTCCATGTGTGTCAAATTTGGAAATTTTTATGTTTAACAACATTGAATTTAAACAGATTAGAGGTCTCGCAATGGGGAGTCCATTATCTGCTGTCATGGCATGTTTATTCATGGAAGTATTAGAAATGGACAAATACATCAACATCATGGGAAGAGGTACCACTTGGTTAAGGTACGTGGATGACATAATCGTGGTGATGCCAAAAAGAACTAATATAGAAAATAAGTTGAGAAGACTCAACGCTGTGAATAAAGACATTCAATTCACAGTTGAACTAGAAAAAGAGTGTAATTTACCATTTTTAGACACGTTGATACACAGAGGTTCTCAACAGGTAAGTTTCTCGGTGTACAGGAAACCCACCAATAGGGACGACTTTGTCCATTATTTTTCAGCACACAGCAGACGTGTTAAAACGGGTGTTCTAATAGGTTTCTTTCTCAGAGCTTTTCGTATCTGCAGTGAAGAATTCCTAGAGGATGAACTTACTTACATCAAGAATACCTTTAGGAAGCTGAAATACCCCGGAGGTTTGATCACCAGGACAACGAGGAAAGCCAAGAAGATCTACGATGGCTCAAACGTCCGGACCCCGGGTAAGGATAAGTCTCATTTTATTTCTGTCCCTAATTCTATAAACACCAATGCTATTGATGATTATTTGTTAAAAGGTGGAATAAATATAGCAAAAATATCTTCCAATAAAATAGGAAAAATATTTAAGAAACATAATAATATGCGTAATAATCTCAGTGTCATTTACCGTATTCCATGCAACGGTTGTCCATCATCTTATTTCGGTGAGTCAGGTCGAGGGTTCAATAAACGCTTGAATGAGCACAAAAACGATCTCAGGGCTCATAGAACATCTAACTCCCTGGTTCGTCACCTGGACAAATGTGGACATCTACCTGATTGGAACAACGCAGAAATTCTACACGAGGGATTTGAGAAGAAAATGAGAAAAACTGTGGAAGCTGCACATATCGCCGCCAACAAGAACAACAACGACAGCAAGTGTCCTAATAATTAAATCGTTAGCCAAAGGGAAAACATGACGCTCATACCTTGGCGGGTTCCCTCTCACTACGAATATAAGAATTGTGATCCGTTTGTAATGCTGTAGTCCTCTGAAGAAGACCAAGTTGGTCGCAACGTTAGGGCAATAAACTCTTTTCCTAACACATCTTCGTTTGCCCTTCCCCACCCACATTCTCTCTCATATATATATATGTATATGTATTTATATATGTATATATATGTATATATATGCATATATATATGTATATAAATGCATACATATGTATATATATATATATGTATATAGATATATATGTATATATATATATGTATATATATATATATATATATATATATATATATATATATATGTATGCAAGGTAACCACTTAAGCACTTTTAATCACCCTATCAACTGGGAAAACGCTAGAGTGATTACTTTCAACAATAATTTTCTCGAAAGGAATTTAATTGAAAGTTGCCTGATTAAAATCACAAATGATAACAACTTTAATCTTAACTTAGGATTGTACAAAATTGATAATCATATTTGCAAAGAAATAGCCAATAAGTACAAAAAGTAAGAATGCTGGACGTGTGACCCACGCCCGGACAATTCGTCCACAACCTCTCCTAGTGAATTCCTTATAGTATTGTCCTACTATATTATGTTTGCTGTACCCTCTTTCTTTGTAATTTACACTGAAGATGTAATATACGAAATCGCCCTGATCCGTTTGTTTATTTTCTTCAGTGGTTACCTTGCATTTATAAAACACACGTTCCTAGTGTTCTTATTGCATATATATATATGTTTATATATATATATATGTATTTATATATATATAAATGCATGTATATATATACATATATATATATATATGTATATATATATACATATATATATATCTATATATATATATATATATATTAAGAACTTATCTTTTTAGTATTTCAATATAATAGTTTTTATATTCAATTAGTATATTAACACATGTAACTAAATAAATCTTTTTATAGGTAGAGTATAGTAGGTTAAGTAGGTTCACGAGGGAAAGGTGTTAATCGATGTTTCTTAACTATAATTACGTTTCTCTAAGCTTAAAATAAATTATCCAGCGACACATACTAACCTAACTTATCCTAACCTAACCCATTAAGCTCTCAATGCCATGTTTAGAGGCTGTGTAAAAAAAAATCAGCGTAGAGAAAGACCTAAAAGAGACAACAGGTCCCTCCACACCACGCCACACCCCAGAATAGATAAGCAGATAAATAAATAAAAAGTAATGAATCAGTAACACATTCCACGTCCAGCGCCCTCTAAATCCATAAGTAAGATAAGTATTTCAAACAACTTTTTTCGATCACGGACTAAATGGTCGTCAGTCGTCCTTTTATTTCGTAGCAAAATTCTTAGCTGCTATAAATACTTATCCAACACCCCTATCCTCACACGCCGCTTTTCAGGTCTATCTTACCCTTTTCAACTCTTCCTCCACACCACCAGAGAGGGAGACAAGAAGGGAGGATGAGAAGGAGATAGAGAGAGGGGAGAGTAGGAAAGGGGGATGAGAGGAATAGCGGGTGAGAAGAATTATGTAAGGGAGAGGGAGTGTGTGTGAGAGGGAGAGATGAAGGATGTGTAACTGGGAGAGAAAGGAGAG
>NC_134778.1:32798946-32813946 GCF_046742065.1 Oratosquilla oratoria | reverse complement strand
GATGCCATTTCCGCAGCTTTACGGAGTCCAGTATGGTGTCGAATACTAGTTAATGCAATGTTCGAAATATCTCTTGTTTTAGCACAAAACTATAGAACACTTGCAGCTCAAAATATCAAACAGTTTATCAAGTGAGTGTAGATATACATTTTACTTTGCCAAGTTTCCTTTGCCAAGAGATACCTGAACTGCTCCTTCCCACAATCCTTTAAGTTTTAACTCGAAGAAGATGGGATATGATATCAATGACGAGCTCCTTATCCGTATAATCCATTCTGTCTGAAATTTTGTTCACGAAGGAGTAACCCAAATCTCAAAATGTCTCTCACTGATGGAAGCTCTGACACTGGAAGCTCTTTTCTTTTATCAATTAACTGGCTCTAATAGGATTATAGTTGACCTCTGATCTTTTGTCTTAACATATTGTGAAAATCTGAAAACAGAAGATATCTTTTCAGGTAAATAAAGAAATCTATTTCAGTATTAAAAGATACATTGTAAAATATGAACTCATGTTTAAATGAATAAATCAATATTCATAATATAAAACAGGATTATGAATTAAAACCCATATACAATATACAGTACTTTGACTAATTTGAATTTCAATGATAAATTAAAGAAAAGGATAAATCTGGACTGACACAAATTTTATTAAAAATTGGTAAATGGAATAGCTTTACCACATGATTCACTGTATAATACTTACATTGATATATTTAAATGTATATTTCTGTTGTTAAGTTTCTATAGGAGCACTGCGAGAAAACCACCAACTCTGGTTTTTAGTAGAAAATTGAGCTCGCGTGGTTGGCCGGTTGGGTGACGTGCTGGGACGCCGAGTACAAGTAAAGCATGAATGAAACTGATAACCTTTTCTGTTCATGTTCTTTCATGTATGATGTACAGTAGCTATAGAATCAAAAGAAGATCCATGTGCTTAGATATATGAGAACAATATTTGAGTCAACTTGGTAATTCATACTAATTTGCATTTGTTTTCTATTAAAAGAACATAATAATTAAATTTTAGGATAAAATTGATGTAGAATAGAGTTATTTTAATCCACCTTGTCATACATAGCTCACATTTGGGAGTGAAAAGACAGATAATATTACTACCGAATTTGGTTTTTCGCATTTTATGAACATCGATAAAACCCTTATACACACCGCCACTCTCAAACACACCTCCTCTCCCTCCACCTCTCCCTTATCGTTTGGCAATGCCTTGTGCTAATTGCCACAGACGGATGCCAATTTTAACATGGATAGTGTTACCTGCCAATGGACGTTGTGGTAATGTGGAGGTGGTGGTGTTGGTGTTGTTGACGGTAGTAGTAGTGCTGGTTGTGATGGTGGTTGTAGTGGGGAAGATAATCAGTATTGGTATAACCAGTATCTAATTTGTGGTTATGGTTACGGGTTTGATTTGGTTGGAGTTATGATAGAAATTTTGTGATGTGACAGAAGAGGAAACATAGATTGCCGCATTAGGTGAACATCACTGTAGTGCCAAGATCTAATGATGCGGTGTGTGTAGCGTGTCTTCTTCTCAATAACCAGAGCTACTAACTATGAAAGCAATATCACACCAAAGAAGTAGATTCACAAAGCTGGTAAGTAGAGAACTTAGAGAAAGAAAAATAAAAGAAAGAAAGAAAGAAAGAAAGAGATATTATTCTTTCAGTTGAAATTAATGTTCGAACAAAAAAGAATGCTCCGTAATTCTGGTCCGTAGGCGTGTCACTTAAGTCCACTAAAGGAGTGATGTGGTATATATATATATATATATATATATATTATATATATACATATATATATATATATATACATATATATATTATATATATACATATATAATATATATATATGTATATATATATATATATATATCTATATATCTATATATATATATATATACCAAAGGCTTTTTTCCCCTACACGGAGGATAGCTAAATAAAAAAGGCATAGAAACCACTCCCACCCATTCCATTTCCTATATATTCCACTCCCCTCCACCCTTCTCTCTCCCTCTTATCTTGGCACCTCCTGGATGATGGGTCATCCCTGCATCCTGTCCACTGCCCTGGATATTTTTGTGCTCATATGTCTGTAGCTCCACTGATCTTCCCGTCGGACATATGAGCACAAAAATGACATCAGAGCTCACAGAACCTCCAACTCGCTAGTAGTTCATTTAGACCAATGTGGTCATCTTCCAGGTTGGAACAAGATAGAGGTGCTCCACAAAGGTCTAGAGAAAGAGAAAAGAAAAATAGTGGAAGCAGCCTACATTACTTCCCACCCCTGCATCAACCATAGGGAAGGGTTTATAAAATTAGCAGGAGCGGTAAGTACTCTGATTATCAAGGAGGCAAAAAGGAAAATTGAGAACGGAGGGAGAAGTGACATGGTCGGAGTCACATGAAAAAGGGTAGAGGACGGATGATAGAGGGAGGGGAACACGGCAAGGATGGGTTATATAAGCTGTTAATTTTCTGAAACTGTATGTACTTTGAGAATGTCCTTGTAAGGACGAAACGTCAGTGAATAAATCTCCAACTATTCTCTGTGTTTAACTCACCACCCTTCAACTCATTTGTATATATATATATATATATATATATATAAAATATATATATGTATATATATATATGTATATATACATATATAGATATAGATATATATATATATATATATATATATATGCGGAAAAACCACCAAGGAAAAAGAAAAACTGATGACCAAGCGCTTTCCGTCGTATGTGATTTGAGGTAGAGGAGGAATAAGGAATCTTCATGGTACTCATGCTGGTTTAATAAGGAACCCCTCGGGCCTGGTGTTGGTTCTCCTACAGAACATGGTATCTGTAGTTTACATTAACGAATCAATACATTACATTAACAAATCAATACATTACATTAACAAATCATTTACACAACGATTCTTTACTCTATAGAACTGACTTGGAACTGACATAATGAAACATACATTGATTATTTCGCCACCATAGGTTCACCATAAGTTCGCTCCTTACTATTCCCATCCAAACATGGTCTGACAAACCAGAATTAATTATTAACAATGTCACCTCTACATTTCAATCACTACTGCATATTCATATATAATATAAGAAAACTTTCTCACTTAATGCTCACCAAAGGGTTCCCTGCTACTTGCTCAACACACATCTTGTCCCCATGAAGGGACGCTTAGTGGTGATATCTACCGACGTTGTCTACGTCACCATTCTGTGTATTCAGAGGCTAACAATTCCAATACTCTTTAGTAACCCATATATGTTCTCCTTGGATCACAGTTTAACAATGCACGGCATTTTATTGGCTCCAATACAACATTGTCATTATACAGTAATACCTTTCTATGACATACACTAGCACTACTTTCTATCGCGCAACAATACAACGGGAGTGTTAATCTGTTGTTTACATTTCTTCATAACAATACCATCATCTTACAACTAAATTTCACAACACAATTATATCATATATAATGAACCAATGTAATGATTCAAATCCAAAATTGTAACAATTCCAATATCATATTCCTTACGTCGTGAAGTACATACTTTAATTAAGACATACGCCGCTAGGTGCAGTTAGCTTGAATCATGTGATTAGTATTCACATGTATAATGGACACATACAATATGGCTCAAATCCAGACATCAGGTAATTGGCATTCACACACACACACACACACACACACACACACACACACACACACACACACACACACACACACACACACACACACACACACACACACACACACACACACACACATATATATATATATATATATATATGTATATATGTCTATATATACTGTGTATATTTATATTACAAAGGATTACAAAGGCGGAGCATGCCGACAGGAGACCTTTTGATCCATATCTAGGTCGGATGCGAAAAAAAAATCATATTAATAATAAAATAATAAATAAAAACTATGATAATGTAAATAACAAATAAAATACATGAATAAATGCATAGGTATAATTAAATAATAAACAAACAGGTAAATAGTAAATAATAATAAATTGACATATAACTAATAATAAATGAAAATCAGACAGACAAATGATAACAAAACAAAAACAAATAATATAAGATAAATTATAATCATTACAGCATCTTACTTAGGTATTTATCTAAATGATTCTTAAAGCTTCGAACTGAACTACATTGCACTACCTGTGCAGGAAGTTTATTCCATTCATTAACTACACGGTTGGCAAAGTTGTTTCTACCTACTTCCAAATTGAATCTATTTCCAGACAGTTTGAGACCATTGTTTCTTGTCTGATTCTCATTCAATGTAAAAATTTGGTCACTTTTGATGTTGTCAATTCCCTTTGGAATTTTAAAGACCTGTATCAAGTCATCTCTGAGTCTACGCTTTTTTTAGGGAAAACAGATTCATATGCTTTAGTCGATTTTCGTATGATTTATTTTTTATATTTGGAATCAGTTTTGTGGTTCGCAGTTGTACTATTTCCAGTCTGTCAATGTCTTTAATGAGATTCGGTGACCATACGGAAACAGCATATTCCAAATGTGGACGAACTAACGATTTATATAGCTTGTTAATGAGTGATGGACTTTTGAAATCAATAGATCGCGCAATCAGTCCTACAATCTTATTTGCTTTCTCAGAGGCTGAAATACACTGCATGGATGATTTGAGGTCGTTACTGATAATTACGCCGAGATCTTTTTCACTATCCACTTTTGTTAACGAATTTCTAAATAACTTGTAATCGTACTTACTGTTATTTTTACCTATGTGCATTACCTTGCATTTACTTGTGTTAAATTTCATTAGCCACTTTTCAGACCATTGCTGTAATTGATCTAAATCTTCTTGAATATCTAATTGGTTTGAGTGATCATTTGCCACTCCGCACAGTTTTGTATCATCAGCAAATTTGGAAACAGTAGATTTTAGTCCATGGTCTATATCATTTATATATACTATGAATAGAAGTGGCCCAAGAACGGAACCCTGAGGAACTCCACTTGCAAAACTTTTCCATACAGAAGTTTTTCCATTTAAAACAACTCTCTGTTTTCGACCATTCAACCAATTACTAGTCCAACTTAATAGGCTACCACTTATTCCATGCAAAGCTAATTTAGTAAGTAGTCTTTCGTGTGGGACGGTGTCAAAAGCTTTTGCAAAGTCTAGATATATTAAATCTATATTGTTTCTTTTGTCATAATTCGAGATAACTGTGTTGTAGAATTCGAGTAAGTTAGTCACACAAGAACGTTTCCGTCTGAAACCATGCTGGCTATCATTTATCAAACGGTTACTTTCTAAATGATGTTCGATAGCATCTCTGATGATAGTTTCCATTATTTTTCCTACGATTGAAGTCAAACTTATAGGCCTATAGTTATTTGGTTTCTTTTTGTCACCTTTTTTGAATATGGCAGTAACGTTAGCTAGCTTCCATTCTCTTGGGACATCTCCGGATATGATGGATTTCTTGAAAATAATTTCTAATGGAACAACAATCTCATTTTTCATTTCCTTTAAGATTCTTGGATGCCAACCGTCAGGCCCTGATGTTTTATTAACTTTGAGTTTGTCTATACACCTTTTAATTTTTTCTTTTGTTATATTTACCGTAGTGAGTAAGTTTACACTAGACTTTTCACAGGTTTCAGTTTGGAATTCACTTTGAGGTGTTTCGTTTACGAATACCGAGCTAAAATAATTGTTTAAGATATTACACATTCCTTCATTTGAATATTCAAGTTGACCGTCAGCAGATAATAGTGAACCAATGTGATTCCTAACAACCTTTTTATCTCTAATGTAACTATAGAATTCTTTGGGATTCTCTTTGGATTTATCAGCGATGTTCATTTCATATTGTCGTTTTCTTTTTCTTATTGTCTTTTTTAAATCTCTCTGTATTGATACATAACTTTCATAGTCATTAGATGCACCCGAGCACTTATATTTCTTATAAGCCTGTCTCTTTTTAGCAATACTTGTTTCAGTTTCTTTGTCGAGCCACTTTGGGCGAGCCTGATTTGGGGGACGTCTGTCCTTAAAAGGAATGTAAGTTTGAATTATCTTAGTGAGCGTATTTTGAAATATTTCCCACATCTGATCTACAGGTCTTTCGTTTAATTTTGCCTCCCAATCTGTAAGCTGAAGCTCCTGACGTAGTCCTATGAACTGAGCTTTACTGAAATCGGGTATTTTAGAAACAAACATCTATTCTAAAATTGTTTAGGAGTTTGAATCTAACTAGGTTGTGATCGCTATTTGCAACAGATTCACCGACTTCTACATCAGTTACCATGCTTTCGCGGCTAGTGATCAAAAGATCAAGTAAGTTTCCATATCTTGTGGGCTCTTTTACATGCTGAATTAAGTAATTGTCACCAAGAAAATCAAACAAGCGACTACCTATATGACCATGTTCAAAGGTCATCCAATCAATGTCAGTAAAATTGAAATCACCCATTATCAATAAATCCCGGTTGCAGAAACTAGACAGTTCTTGAAATAACAGTCTGCTAATGATAATGTCTTTGGCCTATATATTACACCTATATTAATTTTTTGTCCATTTGTTTGGGTTAACTCAACCCACAAACTATATGCATCCTGATTCACTTTCTCTAAAACACAAGCATGAACATTGTTTTAACGTACAATAGAACACCCCCACCTTTCTTGTGGTTTCTATCCTGATGAAAGTGTTTAAATCCCGCAATATTAAATTCAGCTTCGAACTCTGTACCATTTAACCATGTCTCAGTGATTCCTATCATATCGAGATTTTCGCTTTTGACATACGCCTGTATTTCTTGAAATTTGTTTCTAATACTACGAGCATTAAAGTACATGGTTTTAAGAAACTCGTGATTATTTCTTTTTGACACATTTTGAATTTCAATATCATGTCTTACATTATCATTTTGTTTTTGATTTATACCTTGCTCTATATTATTATTTGGTCCTTCATTGACGTTCAATGCCTCATTAACATTTCTCCCATCAAAATTAATATTTCCTCCATCACGGACATCTGGTCGATCACGGTCATCCGATCTCTTTTGTACATTTTGTCCCCCTACGTCACCGTGATTCACGCCGGCCTCTCGTCGTTCAGTGACATTATGTCCGGCATCCCTTTCTAAAATTATATTTTGTCCTCCAGTGACATTATATCCTACCGTGATATTTTTTCCTCCACTATAATTACATCCCATCGTGATCTTTTGTCTTCTACTGTCATTACATCCTATCATGATATTTTGGCCTTCATTGACATTCTGTCCGGTATCCTTCCTAAAGTTATATTTTGTCCTTCACTGACATTATATCCTACCGTGATATTTTCTCCTCCATTATCATTATATCCTATCGTGATATTTAGTTCTCCACTATCATTACTTCCCATCGTGATATTTTGTCCTCCACTGTCATTACATCCCATTGGGACATTTTGTCCTATGACATTACATCCTAATGTGACATTTCGTCCTCTAGCGACATTATAGCCACTGTCATTACATCCTATCATGATATTTTGGCCTCCATGGACATTCTGTCTGGTATCCCTTCCTCAAATTATATTTTGTCCTTAATGACATTATATCCTACCGTGATATTTTCTCCTCCATTATCATTACATCCTATCGTGATATTTTGTTCTCCACTATCATTACTTCCCATCGTGATATTTTGTCCTCCACTGTCATTACATCCCATTGGAACATTTTGTCCTATGACATTACATCCTAATATGACATTTCGTCCTCTAGCGACAGTATATCCTAAAATTATATTTTGTCCTATACTGGCACATTGTTCTACATTAATGCTATACTCTACACTGTTTTCCCAAGTACATTCTATTTCCCCTTCCCTTTATATATATATTGTTTATTATATAAAAATACAAAAAATAATAATAAACAATATAGTCTCTACCCTGCTTAATAACTTTACTCCAGCTTTCCGGCAAATTTTGAATACCATCTTCTGTAAAATGATTTTGGTTTTTGGACAAAGAGCTCGTAAATTAAAGTTAAGATGGCTGCATCATTCTCAAAGATATGACCCGATAGGTGATTTGACAATGACCGTAAAAGAAGAAAATCAGTTGGTGCCAAATCTGAAGAATAGGGCAGATGGGGTAAGACTTCCCATTGCAGCTCATGGATGGCTGACTTTGTCATATTTGTCACATGCGGCCAAGCATTATCGTGTAGCAACAAAACCTTGTTATATAGACCTGGCCTGTTCCCTTGAATTGCTGTCTTGATACGTTAAAGTTGCGGCAGTACAACCATGTATTAATTGTCATGTTTTTTGGTATTCATGATGAACAACTCCAGACTGATCCCACCAAACTGAAAGCAACACTTTAGTTTGATGAACTTCAGCTTTGATACGAAATTTGGCTGCTTAGTGGAACTGACCCAGGCCTTTTTCTGCTTTTTATTAACATACAGGCACCATTTTTCGTCTCCAGTTGTTACACTTGATAGGAATGACCGATGTTGTTCCGTTTCCACTTGATGTTTGGACAACAACGATGCCGAAATTGATACTCTCTGATTTTTGTGGTTGTCTTTAAGGGTATGAGGAACCCATGCACCAAGTTTCTGTACTTTGCCCATCTCCTGTAGATGCCTAGCAACAGTTACATAATCATATCCTATTACTTGCTCGAGCTCTCTTGTGGATTGACAAGGATCTTCATGAAGCAGCTTATTTAAGGCGTCTTCATCGAAAGCTGATGGTTTTCCTGAACGTGGTGCATCTTCCAGTCTAAGGTTGTTACTGCAAAACTTCTTAAAAACAAATTGTGCAGTTCTTTCAGTTATTGCTTCTTCTCCATAAGCCTCGCAAATACTCCTGGCTGTATCAAATACAGTTTCATGTCGATTAAATTGAAAGAGATGTGCATACATATATACCAAAAACTTTCTCCCCTTTAAAGGGAGGTAGAAAAAAAAAAAACATTCCCACCAATTCCATCACCTCCATTCTCCATCCTCTGCCCTCCCTCTTATCTTGGCACCTCCTAGATAACAGGTCATCCCTGCATCTTGTCCACTGCCCTGGGTCAGAAGCAGTGTCACAAGACACAGCACATTCACAGCAAGGCCGCTTCATTAAAATGGCGACCCCCCTCTGTCCCCTCATGCAGAAAAGGAGAAGATGGGGAGAAATCCCTTCAGGCTGCGTAAAAATTTTCTCACACATACTACCTCACACCCCATCCCCCGCCCATTCCACCTCATGCATCACATCATCCATATACAACCATTTCTCATTCACCCTTGTCTTCTGTCCTCTCCCGTCCTTCCTCTACAGACATTCCCCTCTTCCCCAGAGCCACTTTCATCCCATCCACCCATCTCATCCTAGGTCACCCCATCATGTTCACTCCCCCACATCTGCCTTCCATACCTCTTTTACTAGTCTTTCTTCACCCATTCTTTCCATGTGTCCAAACCATCCCAATACTCTTTCATCCACCCTATCTCCCAACTCCCTTGCCACCCCTATTCTCTTCCTCACCTCTCCATTTCTCACTCTGTCAAGCCTAGTAACCCCATCATAATTCTCAGACATCTCATCTCAAACACATTCAAACTACTTCTCTCTTCCTCTCTTATATTTCATGTGTCTGTCCCATACAGTGCTGTTGGCACAATCACTCCTTCACACAATCACCTCCTAGCATCCATTCCCAAATGTCTCTTTCTCATTACACTTTTTAATCCACCAAGCCATTTACTCGCTTCTCTCATTCTACATTCTACCTCCACTTCCACTCCTCCCTTTCCTGCCACATTCATACCCAATTATCTAAAACTACTCACTTCCTCCAATCGCTCTCCCTTAATGCTCACTACCAATCTGGTGCCACTTTCACTCCTTGTACATCTCATCACCTTACTTTTACCCACGTTTATCTTCTACTTTTTTCTTTCACACACTCTCCGAAACTCTGCCACCAACTTCCTCAATCCCTCCTCTGATCCTGCTACAAGCGTAGTGTCGTCCTCAAAGAACAATTGGCTCACCTCCCACTTTCCTCCGTTTTCTTTAAACATCTCCAACCCCTGACCCACCACCCTTGCATTTACCTCTCGCACCACCCCATTCATGTATAAGTTGAACAGCCAGGGCGACATAAGTCTCACCCTTACCCCGAACCACTCACTCTCTCCATTTCTAATTCTGACACATACTCTACTACTATCGTAAAAACTCTTGACAGCTCTTAAAAGCTTTCCTCCTATCCCGTATATCTGCAAAACCTCCCACAGTGCCTTCCTGTCTACCCTGTCAAGCCTTTTCCAGATCCATAAAGGCCTCCAAAATATCCTTACCTTTTCCTCTAGCTTTCTCACATATCTGTCTTACCACAAAAATCTGATCTACGCAACCTCTACCTGTCCTGAATCCACACTGTTCCTCACCAATTATTCCCTCTGTTCCTCTCCTAATGCTCTCAATCAAGACCCTCCCATAAGCCTTCCCAACTACACTCAACAAGCCAATCCTGACCCAACACTCGCACCACACATCCATGTATAAGTTGAACAGCCAGGGTGACATAACACATCCCTGACGAAGTCCCACCTTTACCTCAAACCACTAACTCTCTTCATTTGTAATCCTGATACATGTTCTACTACTCTCGTAAAAAATATTGACAGCTCCTAAAAGCTTTCCTCCTATCCCGTATATCTGCAAAATCTCCCACAGTGCCTTCCTGTCTACGCTGTCATAAGCTTTTTCCAGATTCATAAAAGCCCCCAAAATATCCTTACCTTTTCCTATAGTTTTCTCACATATCTGTCTTACCACAAAAATCTGATCTACGCAACCTCTACCTGTCCTAAATCCACACTGTTCCTCACCAATTATTCCCTCTGTTCCTCTCCTAATCCTCTCAATCAAGACCCTCCCATAAGCCTTCCCAACTACACTCAGCAAGCTGATCCCACTGAAACTACTACACTCACACTTGTCCCCTTTTCCCTTGTAGAATGGAACTGTACAGGCACTCCTCCAGTCCTCCGGCACTCTACCCTCTTTCCAACAAACATGAAATAACCTCACCAGCCAGTCCACCATTACTGTACCTCCTTCTTTTAGACATTCTGCATGGCATCCATTCAAACCAGGTGCCTTACGTGCTCTCAGCATCTTAACAATTGCCTTCATTTCACCCTTCCTTATTTCTCCTCCATTTTCCTCACTCATCACTCTCATTTTCTTAGCACTTCCCACTGCAACTATCTTTCCCTCCCTATCCTCCTTCACATTTAGCAGCTCCCTAAAATGGCTTGGGTTCCGAATAGCGACTATAATAACAGCGAGTGTCAATAGAGCGACTTCACAGTTGCGATTCTTTTAAAACAACGACTATCACAACAGCGACCACATGATAGCGATTGTGTTATGAGAGCAATTGTCATAACAGCGACATCATCGCATCAACTGCCTGAAACTACTCAGTAATAAAAAATTGAAACCTAAAGGGAATCTAAAACAACAATTTATTTGAACTAGCTATAGAAGTTACATGATTTAAAAAGAAAAAGGCTAGTCAAGCCAAACAACAAAAAGTCATCAAGCCTTGCAATAAAAATCAGTCATCAAATGATCTAGCCACGTTTATTTCTAAATTGTGAGTGAGGGCTCGAAGGAATTGCAGATCATACTGCTGTACAGAAGTGATTTGTGTGTTCATTATCGCGTATTTTTTCATTCGCAGAGTCAGGTCTCTGCCTTGTAGGAGCTGGGTTCGGTTTGTCCGTTGAAGGGCTTCCTCCCGTCTTAAGGCTTCGTTGAATCGAAAGATGGTAGGATGATGGGTTTCCGTTGATCCCTGAAAAGCATTATGCCAACTCTCCAGCTGGTTGTTGGTTCGTGGCAGTACTGCATCTTGTCTGGCTTTCACACTCCACATATTTACAGGAAACAATGACTGTCATCTGTCTCCCAGTCTGTTTCTCCGCCCCACGTAGTTGTCTTCGAAGTAATTCACGAGAGGCATTACTTCTGCTGGGTAGTCTGCCAGCAGTTCATCAAAGGCACCGCTCATTTCATCCACAGGTAGAAAGGCAAGAGCAAGGAGCATTTTCAGTGCCATTCCGTGTTGTTACTGCAGCTGTTTTTACAGTGTTTTCCATTCTCCGGACTGCCACTTCCGAAGGGTTTGTTGGATGTATGTGAACGCCACTGCTCACTGGGGGCTGTTGTTGCTCTCGATACTGAAGGCTTGTTGTTAGGCGACCTTTACAACCTGCCTTTGCGTACCTGTGTTGTGTTGCCACAACTTGCGTCTTTTTTGTCCTGCTGTTTTGTCAGACCCTTGATGGTCCTGCTAGAATGTCCCACTACTTGAATATTACTCGGCTCAAGTGTCCGGGTGAGGAGGGAGGTGACATTGCTGATTGGTAGGATTAGTCTTCTTGTTGGTTCCTTTTGTTGTTGCCAACCTTCTATTATTTTAATTAACAACCCAAACATTACTATGACCGACGACCGAGCCACCGACCAGTAAATTCACTTCAGTGAACTTATCTCACAAAGTGAACACAAACATGTAAACACGAACAAATAAACATGAGCGATAGAAACATAAGTCTGCGACCTTTTGAGCATATTTCAGTCTGAACCTATCTCACAAAGTAAACACAACTGAACACGTAAATACAAACACTAAAGCACAAGCAATTGAAACATAAGTCTGCGACCATTCTGACCGGTTGATAGTAAAGTCGCTATTGTTACAGTCGCTGTTATAATGCGGTCGCCATTACGACAGTCGCTGTTTTGAAAGTCGCTCACCTGATTACGTCGCCCTTATGAAGCCGCTATTATGACTGTCGCTGTTTTGACAGTCGCTATCTTCCTCTTACTGCCCTTTCTTCCATTATCCTCTCTCCATCTGCACCTTTTACCTTTTCTTCTCTACTTGATTCGTCTCCTCTTCCTCTCTTAATTTCTTGAAAGAGGTGTAGGTGTCGGATTTTTTTTTTCAACTTGACCTTCCATCCGAAAATGTATATAACGACATCGTGTATTTCTACTCCGCACACCACAACAAAATAAAAAGTGGAATTGTTATAGGCTTCTTCCTGAGAGCATTTAGAGTATGTAATGAGGAATTTCTCCAGGAAGAAATAAATTACATTTTTGACATTTAAAAAAAAATTATATTACCCAACAGTCTTTTTATATAGAAACAAAGAAAAGGCGTTACAAATAAGAAATAGGGGTGGCAAAAGTAAAGAGGCTAATGATGAGAACCATGGGTATCTGTCCGTACCCAACTCCAAGTTCTCAAATGTCATAGAACAAAATCTCACCTAGTTTACAGAATTCCTTGCAAAAGCTGCCCCTCTAGTTACTATAGCGAAACTAGCAGAGGAATTCACAAGCGGACAATTGAACACAAAAATGACATCAAAGCCCACCAGACATCCAACTCATTAGTGGTACACATCGACAACTTTGGCCACCTGCCGGATTGGGAAAAAACAGAGGTGCTCCATAGTGGACATAACAAAAAGAAAAGGAGGACAATTGAGGTAGTGTATATTACCTCACTCCCATGTAGCAATCATCGGGACGGTTTTGTCAAGTTGGCGGGGATAGCAAGCGGCCTAATTATCCACGAGGCAAGACGAAAGCGAGATGGCAACAACATTAACCAGGGAGGAATGGGGTGAGCTGTGCCATTATATAAGCTGTCGTTGTCTTATTTGTGTATACTCTGAAGAAGTACTCGTTGGACGAAACGTCAGAAATAAAACTTAAACTAATTCTTGGCGTTTAAACTCACCATCCTACCACACACACACACACACACACACACACACACACACACACACACACACACACACACACACACACACACACACACACACACACACACACACACACACACACACACACACACACACACACACACACACACACACACACACACACACACACACACACACACACACACACACACACACACACACACACACACACATATATATATATATATATATGTATATATATATATAGTAAAAATAAAGTGAATATAAAGTGATAGACATATTAAATAAGATAAACGTGTAAAAGAATAATACTGTTTTTACATAAGGGACAAGAATTTTGAAATATACACATCTATGGAAAACGAACGAACTTATACAACCCAACATATATATATATATATATATATATATATATATATATATATACATATATATATGTATGTACAGTATGAATGTATATATATACATACATATATACATTGAAAGAGTAGAATTAAACAAGCTTATCAACAAAACGCAGAGATTAGAGAAAAGAAGGAGAAACATGGATGAAATAGAGGAAACTATTCGGAAGGGTAAAAGTATTAAAGTGACTGAGCGCAAACATGCTTTAGGAAGACAGCAAATGGTATGTTTGAAAGATAGAAATGGAGAAATCATTTAGTGTAGAGACAGAAAGGTAAAAAGGGTAGAAGAATTTTACCAAGAGCTTTATTCGTCGAAGACCGTAGTTGAGTCAGTAAATTCATGAGTAGACGTTGGTAGTGTACCAGAGATTACAAAGAAAGAAGTCGAATTTACTCTACTATGAAACGAGGAAAAGCACCTGGGGAAGATGGTATATCAATAGATCTGTTGAAAGACGTACGGAAATTAGTTCATATTAAATTAGCTGAGTTGTACACCCAGTACTTACGTCAAGAAAGCGTTTCTGATGCGTGGTGCAATGCTATAGTAATTTTGCCTCAGAAAAAAAGGAGACCAGAAGGACCTTAGTAACTATCAACCGATTAGCTTGCTATCAAATGTATATAGAATATTCTCCAAGATCCTTACAAATAGACTAAGTCAAGTTTTAGATGGAAACCAACAGAGAGAACAGGCAGGCTTTAGGAGCAGATATTCGACCCTAGATCATTTG
>NC_134778.1:32788946-32793946 GCF_046742065.1 Oratosquilla oratoria | reverse complement strand
TTTGTAGATTATTGTTGGCAGAATGCATTGATTGTAATTTTTTTTTTAAACATAGAGGCAGAGAACCTCTCAAACGTTTTATATACTTACCAAACACTTTCCAACCAATTATAATGCGTCTTTTTTATTTCATTATCATGAACTTTGGTCATTTTCACCATCTGGACTAAATAATTGTACTCTTCAACCTCTTTAAGACTTTCACCATCGATAATAAAATATCTTTACTTTGACCTTTCGTGTTGAACATTACATTTATCTTACTCTCATTTATTTTTAAACCTACTTTGAGACTTCCTTGTTCAGATCACTCAGCATATCTTGCAAGTCTTCTGCTCTTTCTGCAATAAGAATAATGTAATTCACAAATCTTAGGTGGTTCAAATATTCGCCATTAATCTTCAAACCCTTCTCATCCCAACTCAACTTTCTGAAAATATCTTCCAAACAAGCTGTAAATAGCTTGAAAAAATTGTATCACCTTGCCGTACTCCTTTCTTGATCTTAATTTTTTTCTGTATCTTTATGTAGTTGAATTATAGCGGTACCTTTTGCATAATTATTTTCTAAAACCCTTACGAACTGTTCCTTTGTACCCTGCTTGCGTAGCGAGTTTAGTATTGCTATTTGCTCTTCCGAGTCAAAGACCTTCTTCTTCTTCCTCTTCTCACCATACACCAGGTAGGGCGTTGCCCTGTCAGCGATGATGCCTCACGAAGTCTCTCCACAAGGCCCTATCTGCATACAGCTGCACTCTCTCCACTTCCTCCATAGTTCTTCCTCTTGTCTCTATGGCTTGTCTGATACCGTCTCTCCATCTCTTCCTGGGTCTTCCTGTTGGTCACTTTCCTTGTGGCTGCCATTGGTAGTATTTGAATGGGTACTGTTGCTCATTTATCCTCATAACGTGTCCAAACCATCTTAATTGGCTTTTCTCTACATATTCTAATATAGGATCTATTTCCAGCTCTCTTCTTGTTTCTTCATTTCTTATTTTGTCACACCTTATTACACCTTTTATTATTCGCAGTACTCTCATCTCTGTTGCTTGTATCTTACTTTTCAGCCTTTCTGTCAATGTCCATGTTTCTGACCCATATGTTAGAACTGGTCTTAAAATGGTTTTGTAAATTGTTATCTTAACCTGCCTGGGTATAAGTTTTTCTCGCATTAGTGGATATAGCGTTCTTAAGTTATTTGTATGACACTGTATTCTATTTAATATTTCTTTTTCCATTTGACACCTTTCATCTATCTTTACACCTAGGTATTTAAATTCTTCAACTAATTTAATTTTTTTGCCTTCCAATCATATTTCTTTCTCTTCTTTTTGCCTTGCAACCATCATTACTTCTGTTTTATTTGTATTTATTTTCATTTTTACTTTTTTCAATGCACTGTTCCAAGCAGTTAATGCATTTTGAAGTTCAATGGGATTGTTTGCAACCAGTGCAATATCATCGGCGTATGCCAATGTGATAAATCCATCTCCAGATCTCAAATTTTTCATACATCTGTCCATAAAAAATACAAAAAGCAATGGAGATATAACCCCACCTTGTCTTACTCCAGAATTTACATCACACCAGTTATCCTCGCGAGTTTGTGTTCTTACAGTGCTGGTACATTTACTATATAGACTTTTAATTGCTCTTATAATCTACAAAAGCTAAACACAGAGGTATATTGTATACTGTCATTTTCTTGATTAGTTGGTTCATCGCCTGCAAATGGCCCAGAGTCGAATATTTGCTCTTAAAGCCTGCCTCTTCTCTCGGTTGTTTCCTATCTAAAACGTGACTTAATATATATGTAAGGATCTTGGAGAATACTTTATATAAATTTGATAGCAAGCTAATCGGTCGATAGTTACTAAGGTCCTTCTGGTCTCCTTTTTTATGAGGCAAAATCACTATAACATTGCATCACAATTGAGGAACGCTTTCTTGTCGTATGCACTGGGTGTACGACTGAGCTAACTTAATATGCGTCCTTCAAGAGATCTATCGATATGTCATCTTCCCCAGGTGCTTTTCCTTGTTACATAATTTTTAGAGCAAATTCTACTTCTTTCTTTGTAATCTCTGGTGCACTACTAACGTCTACACATAAATTTACTGACTCAAGTACGGTCTTCGACGAGTAAAGATCTTGGTAAAATTCTTCTACTCTTTTTAGCAATCTATCTCTACATTTAATGTTTTCTCCATTCCTATCTTTCAAACATATCGTATTTCCGAATAGTTTCCTCTATTTCATCCATGTTTCTCTTTCTTTTCTCTGATCTCTGCCTTTTGTTGATAAGCTTGTTTAGTTCTACTCTTTCAATTTCGTCTCTCCTAATTTTAATCTACATGATCGTTCTTTTTTTATTTGTACACAGTCTAATTACAATCCAAGTTACACTGTCTGATAAGCTACTGATCTTAACTACGTTACCAGCTACCTCCCGGTTTATCAAGAATCCTACTTCACTGGATCTATCTTTGTCCTTACCTCTATAGTAGAACAGGTGGTGACCATCTTGTAATTGTATCAGCTTTCCTTCCGCTCTCCGGACTTCGCTCAATCCTTCAACGTCCCACTTGATGTTGTCTAGTTCTTCCATTAAACTCTCCAGCCTGTGGACTTCTGAGAGAGTTCTTACGATGTAAGTATAGATCTTCATTTTGTTTAATGTCCAAGACTTAGGCCTGCTTGGACAGTGCAAACTCACATTCAGTTGTACTATTCATGTTTGCTATGGAGGGTTTTTTGGCAGTAATCTTACCTCCGTGTCAATTGGTTTCTAGTGAGTTTTTCTATGGTATCATCCTATTTAATATAGTCGGTGAAGCCCTTTATATTTATAAAATGCACAATGGTCCACGCCGTCATTATGACGGTACACCATATATCTATGAGTAATTTCCCTATATATGTGTTGGCTACCTTCCTTATGAAGGGGAAAAGTTCTCTGTTTATATGTATGTATGTATGTATGTATGTATGTATGTATGTATGTATGTATGTATGTATATATGTATGTATGTCTGTATGTATGTATGTATGTATGTATGTATGTATGTATGTATATATACATACATATATATATATATATATATACATATATATACACACATATATCTATATATATATACATATATGCATATATATATGTATATATATATATATATATATGTGTGTGTGTGTGTGTGTGTGTGTGTGTGTGTGTGTGTGTGTGTGTGTGTGTGTGTGTGTGTGTGTGAGTGTGTGTGTGTGTGTGTGTGTGTGTGTGTGTGTGTGTGTGTGTGTGTGTGTGTGTGTGTGTGTGTGTGTGTGTGTGTGTGTGTGTGTGTGTGTGTGTGTGTGTGTGTGTGTGTGTGTGTGTGTGTGTGTGTGTGTGTGTGTGTGTGTGTGTGTGTGTTTGGCTAGGGCCAACCATTTTAAAACTTCCGTCCCCTCAAGTTTTCACCACTCCTTTAAGGACATTTTAAAGATTCCATTCAATAATACCATCAGCTCTTCTACTAAGTTGTTTCCTCATGAACGTCTGACTATTCCTATCACTATCCTAACACCGTGCGTAAGCAAATTGTGAACGTTCAACAAAAACCGAAAGAAAATTGAGTCACCTGGTGTTTATTGTTTACCCTGCAAAGAGTGTGATTTGGTTTACTTGGGTCAAACCGGGAGAGACTTGAACACTAGATTGGCAGAACATAAAAGGTCAATTAGGTATGGGCAAGAAAACTCGGCTGTATTTCTTCATGTCAAAAATAAGAATCATTCTTTCGATTGGGGTAAGGCCAGATTAGTGTTCAAGTCCCACTGCGGTTTCAGGAGGAAAATAGTTGAATCAGCATTAATTGAGGAATGCCCTAATATTAATATTTCTAAAGGGCAGTGGACACCTGACATTATTTTACGCGCGGCAGTTAACAAGTTGGTACGGACATTACAACCTCCCCCCTCCTCACCCCCTCCCTCCTCCACCACCCCAGTTTGCCCCGCGCCTGAGTGAGGTCATCTGTCCACATCTCTTCCTCTCTGTAGCTTATAAGTCCACTCTGTACTCTACTCTATGTACTTTCCTGAAGAGAGCTACAGTTGATAGCCGAAATATAGGATTCTTCTTTATTCAAAGTTTATTTTCTCCGACTGTGGGTTCCTGTGTGTCATATATATATATATATATATATATATATATATATATATGTGTGTGTGTGTGTGTGTGTGTGTGTGTGTCCCCCCCCCCCCCCGTCGTCTCCTCTCAGAGCGTTTCCATTCTTTTTGTTCTAGAAGTTATTCCTGAGGGGTGAATGAAATAGGTGTAGTTTTTCAGATGCTTCTTGGTTTCAATCAGTACACCTCGAGAATCCCACCCGGAACTCTTTACATTACGTCAAGCCACCTTCGTTCTGACATCACTCTTTTATTCATCCAATAGTCTTTTACTTCTCAAACAAGTGCCACATATTAAGGGCGTGACTTTTCTTTTCTGCACCAATGATTTTTCTCCTCCTCCACCTTTTTCTCCAATTAGAGAGACTGTTATACTCTTCTAAACGATATCACCACGTAAGCATTATGTCGTAACAAAAAATGGTTTGTCCGCTAACAATTAAAAGACAAAACAATATCGCAACCACCAGGCGACACTCCGCATTATGTTACATATACAAGGCGCGAGTCTGACTCAGCTATCCTTGTCGCCTGTCGGCCGTCGGCCGTTGTATCATAACATCCTAATAAAAAGACTATAAAGTTTCCTTCCAGTCCTTCTACCCCCTCGATCTACTCCGATCTACCTTAAATGTCTACCTCTATCTACCGGCCTCTTACACACACACACACACACACACACACATATATATATATATATATATATATATATATATGAGAGAGAATGTGGGTGGGGAAGGGCAAACATATATACATATATAGATAGATAGATAGATATGTGTGTATGTATTTATATCAGCATTATTCATTGATAGTAGATTAATGACCGATAATAA
>NC_134778.1:32781446-32786446 GCF_046742065.1 Oratosquilla oratoria | reverse complement strand
TTTTCCTTGCGGTCATAATTTTGTTACACTCGGTGTTGAGCACTCTTTAAGGTTTCTCTAGATCTCTGCCAACATGAGGTCAACCTACTCCTCACTACCTCCACTGACTTTATCACTCTTGGAGCACCTTTATGTCCTGCAAAGGAATTCTCATGCCTTAACCGCATAACTTCTTCCCTGTAGATCTTCGGCAACATTATTTGTCGCCTTTCAGATCATACTGCGTCATAAGTAGGGCAGGCACTATCCACCCACTTGCGGAATAGTACTCCCGACTCTAAATAGTATTCCCCGGACAACTCACTCCCACTCAACACTCCTTCCTTCCGATTGCTCAAATCGGAACCAGCTCTCTATAGGCCACGGGGGCTCATTGCCTCCACCTTCTCTCCCACTCCTTGTAAGACACTGGGACCCTTTGTTTCTCCCTTCTTCTCTCCCATTCTGTGTGAGTCACTCGGACTCTTTGCCTTTCCTTTCTTCTCTCCCATTCTCTGTGAATCACTTCGACTCTTTGCTTTTTCTTTCTTCTCTTCCAGTCTGTGTGAGTTACTTAGACTCTTTGCCTCTTCTTGCTTCTCTTTCATTCTCTGTGATTCACTTAGGTTCTTTTCCTCTCCTTTCTTCTCTCCCATTCTGTGTGAGTCACTTAAAATATTTGCCTCTCCTTTCTTCTCTCCCATTCTCTGTGAGTCACTTAGACTCTTTTCCTATCCTTTTCGCCCAGTCTGTGTAAGTCACTTAGACTCTTTGTCTCTCCCTTTTCTCTCTCATTCTCTGTGATTCAGGCTCTTTGCTTCTCTTTTCTTCTCTCCTAGTCTGTGTAAGTCACTTAGACTCTTTGCCTCTCCTTTCTACTCTCCCATCCATTGTGAGTCACTTAGGCTCTTTGCCTCTCCTTTCTTCTCTCCCATTCTATGTGAGTCACCTAAACTCTTTGCCTCTCATTTCTTCTCTCCCATTCTCTGTGAGTCACTTAGACTCTTTGCTTCTCCTTTCTTCTCTCCCAGTTTGTGTGAGTCATTTAGACTCTTTACCTCTCCTTTCTTCTCTCCCATTCTGTGTGAGTCACTTAGACTATATTTCTCTTTCTTCTCTCCCAGTCTGTGTGAGTCACTTAGACTCTTTACCTCTCCTGTTTTTCTCTCCCATTCCCTGTGAGTCGCTTAGATTCTTTGCTTCTCCTTCATTCTCTCCTAGTCTATGTGAGTCACTTAGACTCTTTCCATTTCCCTTCTTCTCTCCCATTCTGTGTGAGTCACTCAGACTCTTTTCCTCTCCTTTCTTTTCTCCCATTCTGTGTGAGTCACTTAGATTTTTTGCTACTCCTTTCTTCTCTCCCATAAACAGACGAGTCAGGTCAGACACTTCCGATCCGCTGTCACGTTCCTCACGGAACAGGAACCTCAAGTCCACATCAGTCTCGATTTTGGTACTTTTACTAGGGATTTTTCCCACGGGATTCAGAGTGTCCTTACATTTAGGATTGCCACATCCTTCCCCTCTCAAGACGTTCATTGGCCTCACTTGGTCCTTAGACCCTTCTCTCTCTCTTCTCTCCCATGTGGGTGTGGGGCACATTTTCCCACCCACTAAGTCATTTCCTAGAATGACTTCAACTCCTTCCACTGACAACTGATCTACTAAGCCCATCTTTGCCTGTCCCTCGCTATGCCTCCTCGGAAGCCTAACTACTCTCCCTTTTGCTACAGGTTTTTCTACTAAACTACTCAGCATTACTGATTGGAGGGCTCCTGAGTCTCTCAGAATGGTCACCCTTTTTCTCTTCTCTCCCTTTATGGCTACTATTCCTTGAAAAAGGAACGGGTCACAACCTCTCAAGTGAGGTTTCATCTCATCTTTTTTCCTTGCCGTCGGTGGCAGCAATACTCATGAGGGCCACTACTTTGGTGGCCTCTTCTTCGTCCTCCCCCTCTTTGACTTCACCTTCTGTACGGGTGTCCCATCTATTTAATGATACTATGGGTTTCACCCTCTCTATTTCCCTTCTCCTGTGCCAACAATCCCTTATCTGGTGGCCTACCCTTCCACAATAGCTGCATGAAATTATCTGCGATGACTTACTATAGTCACCTTTCTTGAGCTCTAGGGATTTCGTAGGTCCACCTGGGGAGGTTGATTGTGGGATCCTTGGCTGTTCCTCTCTCCCCCTTGGAGTAACTGAGAATTTCCCTGCAGTAAGTTTAAGTATTTCGTATTTATCTGCTAAGATTGCAGCCTCTTCCAACTTTGAGATTTCTTTCTCTTGAAGGTGCAAGGACACCTCTTTAGGGATGGATCTCAGATACTCTCCTATCAACATTAACTCAGTTAGTTTACTATAATCTCCATTTATGTTACATGATCATACCCATTGGTCCCATATTTTTTTCAACTAAATTCAACGTGTGAGATATTAGATTGCTTCCTTAAATTCCTAAATTTTACCCTATAAACTTCAGGCACTAATTCACAGGATCGTAGGATAGCTGCTTTTATTTCATCGTAATCCTTTGTTTGTGAATCCTCCAAAGCACCATAAACTCTTAACGGTATGCCTCTGAGGCTTGTTCGCAACAATGCAGGCCAATAATGCTTCGGCCATTGTTAATCTACCGCTATTCCTTCAAACGTTCTAAAGTAAGTATACACCTGTGATTCATCAAATTAAGGAAGCTATTTAGCATTGTGTACTACATCAAAACTGAGCCTCACACGCACGAGCTGAGAGTCTGATAGCACTCGTCTACTTTCTTGCAAGATAATTTGAAGTCTAAGGTTTTCATTTTCTGTTCTAGCCTCTTCAGTTTCTTCCCTCTTTACTTCAGCTTCTATCTTAGCTCTCTCAGTTTCTTCCTTTTTTACTCCAGTTTCTATCTTAGCTCTCTCAGTTTCTTCCTTTTTAATTCAGCTTCGACTCTAGCTGTCTCTAGCTTCAACTGTAATTCGCTCAATCAAGATTCAGTGTTTCGAGATTCACCCTTCTCTCTTTTCTC
Source organism: Oratosquilla oratoria (assembly GCF_046742065.1). Lineage (NCBI taxonomy): Eukaryota > Metazoa > Arthropoda > Malacostraca > Stomatopoda > Squillidae > Oratosquilla > Oratosquilla oratoria. Next base: position 32,783,450 of record NC_134778.1, on the reverse strand, counting down.
TTCCACTTCTTCCTCACTTTTTGGAGTGACAGACAATCTCTCTGCCCTTCCTTCATCTCTCATTGCCCCACTTTCATCTCGATTAAGCACAGTTTCTCCAACAATATTTATTAATTCGGTTTTATTCGCATCATGGGCTTGCTCAACCCCTAGTCTTTCTGTTATGAGACTCAGTTCGTGGAGAGTAAGGCTCTGTATCTCTTTTTTAGTTGGTTATTTATGTATAAACCTCCATATCTCCTCTGCGCTTGTCAACTTTATTTTCTCACACTATTGGTTTATTTAATACTAAAAATTCTTGTTGGTAATTCTTTCAATTTACCATTTAGATCCTGATAAGGTCGCCAAATTATATGTTCCGAATCTCGCTCATACTTCTGACTCGTAATGCATAGTAAGAGTGAATGAATGACTAAGTTCCCAGGACCCCACGTCTTTGGGATATCTCAAAGAAAAATTACAAAGCCTTCTGACCCGTAACACTTGACGGTCGCCACTTGATTTCGCGGTATCACGAAAATCAAGAAAAATGAAACTCACAGATAACATTTAACACTATTCATTTAAGTTAATAGAATTACATGAGTGATTCCAATCAAGGGCGTACAATTGAGTTATAAGTTTCAAAACAGAAGATTCCCGCTAAAAAAAAACTTTTAACGGAGGTGAAAAAGAAATTAATTATCAACGAAAGCACTGTCTAGGCTTCCCGCGTCACTGTCATAGACGTCACATAACACCTAAATAGAATTCTAATACAGGGGGGGGGGAGTACAGAGGACATGCATCAGCCGACAATCCTCCCGAGGCGACACAACCTCTATGTGGCACTTAGTATCCTAAACTGACTCTCTGACACGCCCTAAGGCGCCTGATTTCTTCTACAAGAATCCTCTGATTGGCCCATAGGATTATCGTCTATGAAGAATGAACCTTATTGACCAAGTTAGCTGAAACGTTCTGCGCCTCTCTAGGCTGGTGGGAAGTGTTACGTAAGACGGAGAACAAACACCTAATTGTATGGAGCCTCTCTCTCTACACGTTCTCTGTAATCGGACACCCACCTACTCGCAAGCAACGCCTTTACCCAAAGTAATAACTCTATTTCATCCTTACATATATGGGAATATATGTGACAATATACATATACATATGCATATAAATATACGTATACATATACATATACACTAAGATGATTCAAACTTACATTCCTTTTAAGGACAGACGTCCCCCAAATCAGGCTCGCCTAAAGTGGCTCGACAAAGAAACTGAAACAAGTATTGCTAAAAAGACACAGGCTTATAAGAAAAATAAATGCTCGGGTGCATCTAATGACTATGAAAGTTATGTAGCAATACAGAGATATTTAAAAAAGACAATAAGAAAAAGAAAACGACAATACGAAATGAACATCGCTGATAAATCCAAAGAGAATCCCAAAGAATTCTATAGTTACATTAGAGATAAAAAGGTTGTTAGGAATCACATTGGTCCACTACTATCTGCTGACTGTCAACTTGAATATTCAAATGAAGGAATGTGTAATATCTTAAACAATTATTTTAGCTCGGTATTCGTAAACGAAACACCTCAAAGTGAATTCCAAACTGAAACCTGTGAAAAGTCTAGTGTAAACTTACTACGGTAAATATAACAAAAGAAAAAATTAAAAGGTGTATAGACAAACTCAAAGTTAATAAAACACCAGGGCCTGACGGTTGGCATCCAAGAATCTTAAAGGAAATGAAAAATGAGATTGTTGTTCCATTAGAAATTATTTTCAAGAAATCCATCATATCCGGAGATGTCCCAAGAAAATAGAAGCTAGCTAACGTTACTGCCATATTCAAAAAAGGTGACAAAATGAAACCAAATAACTATAGGCCTATAAGTTTGACTTCAATCGTAGGAAAAATAATGGAAACTATCATCAGAGATGCTATCGAACATCATTTAGAAAGTAACCGTTTGATAAATGATAGCCAGCATGGTTTCAGACGGAAA
>NC_134778.1:32758946-32768946 GCF_046742065.1 Oratosquilla oratoria | reverse complement strand
AAAGAGAAACAAAAAATGAAAGGATATTAAAAAAATAGAAGAGAAGCAGGATGAAAAGAGAAAATAGGAAAAGACGCATATATACAAATAGGTCGATCAATAGATGAATACATTAAAAAATAGATAAATATATTAATAGATAGACTGACAGACAGGTAGATGAATTAGATAGATACCGTACATAGGGCAAGTAGACAGATAGACAGAGAAATGGGTAGACAGATCGATGGTCAGAGAAAAATAAGATGGGGTAAATACGTAAGAAGAGAGTCTTAGTAGGAGATGGGGGTGTGGAAGCTGGGGTATGGGATTGGGGGTGAGGTGAGTGGGGACGTATATTAATGACTACTAACAGCACTCTCGCACTGTACATTGTACATGCCCACACACTCACACACACACACACACACACACACCCGCACACGCCCACATACGAACATATGCACATAAATACTAATACACGCACATACACATGCGACTCGATGGCACAGTTGGTAGAGTTCCCGGCCGCCACTACGGTGGTCTGGGCTCGAATCCCGCCCAATGCTGAAATAATTTCAGTATCGCTGAGCTGCGAGTCGTTACTCCAACTCTCGTGGGCAGGTAGTTGTGTGTGTGTGTGTGCGTGTAAGGTCACAACATTACCCATAGATCGGTCATATATGAGCTCTGAGCTCTCTTCCGAGAGGCAAATAGCTGTCGATCACGAGTCCAATACGTGATCCAACCAATGGTGGGGAATCACATAAACGCACACACACATCTGCCACACCCTTGACAGACAGACGCCCACACACCCCTAGCATCCACCTCTACGTTTCAAAAACGTTCTTTGTCACCCATGTGAGTTAAATACGTTCACATAAAAGGAATCTCACCCAGGAATTGAGGAGCATGACATTCCACCCAGAGCGAAAATATCTGGGTGAAATACAGGGAATGTATGGGTGAAATGTTGCACCCAAGAATGTATGGGTAAAGCATGGCACCCGAGAATGAATGGGTAAACTAACTTACCCGAGAATGAATGGGGGAGAGTGAGTTGGCGGGATTGGGTTGTTCCTATCTGGGCTTGAACAAGACACTGCCTCCCCCCTCCCCCTCCCTATCCCTCCCCCGCCGCGACTCCGCCTCAGTGGCCCCGCCCCTTCGCTATGCCGCATCCCAAGGGAGAGCTAAAACACGCGCGGCCCAGATTAGGAAGGAGGGAAAGGGAACCCGGCGGAGGGAGTCGAGTGGAAGGGAAGAGGGATCAGAAGGGAGTGGGAGTGGGAGTGCTATCGATGGAGTGGGAAAGAAAATTAAAGGGGAAGTGTAGTCGGTAGATAGAGGCAGGGAGAGGAAGAGGAAAGGAAGGTTGTAAATGGAGTGGGAAAGATAGAGGGAGGGAAAGAGGGAGGGAGGAAGGGATGTAGATTAAAGTGGAGAAAGAATTAAAGTGATACTAAAAGGAGTAGATAGAGGGAGGGATAGGTAGAGGAAAGGGGAGATGGAAGGGATGAAGAAGAGAGGATAAAAGGAAGAAGGAAGGAGGGTGTACTGTAGATAGAGTAATCAAATCAATTTAGATTTACAATGAAAGCATAGAGAGAAGAAAGAGGGAAGGAAATGTGGAAGTAGGAAGGATGAGGGGGAGAAGGAGAAACTGGGAAGGAGTATTGTATTTGAATGTAGAATGAAGATTAAAGGAATTGTAGAGAAAAGAGAGAGTGTTAAAGAAAGGTGGAGGAAAGAAGGGATGAAAGAGGTGAAGGAGGAAAGAAGGAGGAGCAGGAGGAAGGGAAGAGGGAACGAGTAGTACGAAGGAGGAAAGGGGAGAGGGTTGCCAAATAACGAAAGTGAGAGTGAACGAAAGGAATTGAAAAGAAAAGAAAAAGGAATTAGACAATGGAGGGAGAGATAACGAGAGGACGGTAGATGGGAAAGAGGAAAATGGGAAGAAAAAAGAGAGAGGAGAGAATAAAAACTATTTTGTATGTTTGGGAAGAAAAAATAAGGAAAGTAAAGAAGGGGAAGAATGAAGGAGGAAGGGAGGGAAGAGAGAAAAAGGAGAGGAAAAAGGAGGAGGGAGGGAAAGGAGAGAATGGAAAGAAGAGGGGAAGAAAAGATAAAGGAGATCGATCAGTATTGGAATTAAACATGAAAGGAATCAACTAAAGAGGGAAGTCGAGAAGAGAAAATAAGGAAAGATGATAAAAAAATAAGAAGGGAGACAGGAGAAAGAGAACGAAAAGCGAGGGTAGGGAGAGGAAGGGAGGACAACGAGAGGGTATAGAAAAGGAAAGAAAGGAACTGGGTGTAGTGCCCTAAAAAAAAAAAAAAAAAAAAAAAAAAAAAAAAAAAAAAAAAAAAAAAAAAAAAAAAAAAAAAAAAAAAAAAAAAAAAAAAAAAAATTAACACCTTCATCCGAACAAAGAAACCAAAAGGAGGACTGAAGAAAAGCTGTAGAAAGCATAGCTCTTTCAGCGCAGTGCTTTTATTCTGGTGGTGCTTGTACTAATTTATTCAGCTGAGTTAAAATTATCTTAGTAGCGGGGATGAGATTATGATGACCTACCCCCTCCCACTATAGAGATTTAATTTTGGTTAATGTCAAATGTGTTTGTATGGCTGAAGGGGAGTGTCAACCTAGCGGAGAGGAGATAATAGATTATAGATAAAATAGAAGGAGATAATAAAGAAAGAATCATAATGTCAATTTGGTGAGAAGGGAATAAAACTACAGAGGAGAGGAGAATAGATACGATGAAGTGTAAGTATTGGATGAAGGACAACGAAGCAAAGATAAGAAGAAGTAGACACAAGGAGATACAAAAGGAACAAAAGAAAAATACTCCCCCAGAAGGTAACATTTCTTCGTTACATGAAAGCACCGATGGATGTAAAGGAAAAGCGTAAAGAACAATTGGAAATAGCGGGGGAGGAGAAGGAGGAAGAGGAGGGGTGGAGGAAGTGAAGGTGTGGAAGAAGAGGAAGAGGAGGAGGAAGAGGAGGGGATGAGGAGGGAGAGGAAGAGGGGAGGAAGAGGAGGAGGAGGAAGGGAGGAAGGAGAGGAGGGGAAGGAGGAGCAAAATGAAAATGAGAAAGAGAAGAGGGAGGTGGAAGAGGAGGGGGAAGGAGGAGGAGGAAGAAGAAGAGGAGGAGGAGGAAGAGGAGGGGAGGAGGAGGAAAAGGAGGGGAGGAGGAGGAAAAGGAGGGGAGGAGGAGGAAGAGGAAGGGAGGAGGGGAGGAAGAGGAGGAAGAGGAGGGGAGGAGGAGGAAGAGGAGGGGAGGAGGAAAAGGAGGGGAGGAGGAGGAAGAGGAAGGGAGGAGTGGAGGAAGAGGAGGGGGAAGGAGGAGGAAGAGCAGGAGGAGGAAAAGAACAATAAAATGGCCGTAAGACAGGTAGAAAAAGAAGAACAAGGGTGAGGGAGAAAAGTAGGAAGAAAATTGGAAGAGGAGAAAAGTGGGAAGAGGAATCAGGGAGGGAGAAGACGAAGAACAAGGAAGAAAAATGAGGAAGAAATGTGGCAGAGGGGAGAAGAGGCAAGAGGAGAAAGTAAGTGGAGTAACAGAATAAGGAAAAAGTGAAAGAAAAAAATCTAAGAATATAAAGAAGAAAAGAGAAGAAAATATGTTGATGGGGTGGATGAGGGGGAAGATGGAGAAAGGACAAAAACGTTTGAAAAAATAGAAAAGAAAAATATAAGAAAAAGAGTAGGAGGAGGAAAAGAAACAAAAGAAAATGAAGAAAGAACTAAAATAATAAGAAATAGAAAGAAGAGGAGGAGGAGGAGGAGGCGAAGGAGGAGGAGGAGGAGGAGGAGGAGGAGGAGGCGAAGGAGGAGGAGGAGGAGGAGGAGGAGGAGGAGGAGGAGGAGGAGGAGGGAAGTAATAGGGGACAGAAGAGGAGAAAAATGAACAGAAGAAGAAAAAAATAAGGAGGAAGAGTAGGAAGGGATGAAGTAGGGAAAAAATGAATAAGAACAGTGAAAAGAGGGGGAGGAGGGAGACGAATATGCGGAAGAAGTACGAGAAGTAGAAATAGGAGGAGTGGGAGTAGAGTGGGGAAGAGTAGATGTGTAGCGAGACTGGCTGGGGGGTGGGAGTTTGAGGGGAAAGAGGGTAAAGCAATATCAACACAATGACAGCCAGCTAAGGTAAATCAAGAGGCAAAAGGCCCCACAGAGAGAGGGAGGAGGAAAGCGGGTGAGGGGAGAAAGGGGGAGAGATGAAACGAGACTGTCAGACGGTGAGTGCTGAGGGTAAAAGAAGAGTAGTGAAAGGGGAGAAAAAAGAGAAAGAGGAAGAGATAGGGGAAAAAGAGAGAAAAGGAAGAAAAGAGAATGAGGAAGAGGAAAAGGAGGAGAAAAAGAAAGAAGAACTGGGAGAAGAAGATGGAGAGGAAAATGAAGAGGGACAGAGGGAGGAAGACGGAGATGAAGAGAAAGAGAAAGAGGAAGAGGGACAGGGACAGGAAGAGAAAGGAGAAATAGGAAGAAAAGAAATAGGAAGATGGGGTTAGGAATGAGGAATAGGAAGATAAAGAAAAATAAATCTAGGAAGAGAAAGAGAAGGAAAAGGAATAGGAGCTATATGAAGAGGAACAATATTGAGAGGAATTGAAAGAAGGAGAATAGAAACAGGAGATATAAGAAGAAATGAAAGGAGAGCAGTAATAGGAAAACGAGGAATAGAAAGAGTAGAAATAGGAATAGGAGAAATAGGAAGAAGATGAAAAAGAACAGGAGGAATAGAACGAGGGGGAATAGGAAGAGGAAGAATAGGAGGAGGAAGAATAGGAAGAGGAAGAATAAGAACAGGGGGAATAAGAAGAGGAAGAGTAAGAAGAGGAAAGGAGGCGTAGTACCCTAAGAGAAACTAATAACAACAAAAGAGAAAAGCAGCAAACAAGATTAAAAGAGGACCAATGATGAAAGGAGAGGAGTAGAAAGAAGATGAACGCGAAAAGAATGAGAAGAAAAAAAAAAAGAGAAAATAAAATAAACAGAAATCAAGAGATGAAACGCGGGTGAACAAAGAATGGTCGAAGAAAAGATAGAGAATAGAAGGAGAGGAGAAGAGATGAATGGGGGAAACAGAAAACATGAGGAGATGGACAACTAGCAGCGCTACTGAAGCGGTGTGGAGAAGATAAAGGAGGACAAGGAGGACAAGGAGGAAGGAGGTGTTCATGAGAAGACCAGGAGGAAGCAGGGTAGAGGATGAGGAATACTTGGAAGAGAAGTATGTGGAGGAAGAAGAAGGAATGGTGGACGGGAATATAGAGCGGAGGCAAGACGAGGATGATGATGAAAGGGAGAACAAGGAGAATATGAAGAAGTAGAAAGAGGAGGATAAGGAGTAAGAAGAGGAGGACAAAGAGTAGGAAAAGGAGGAGGAGGAGGAGGAAGGGAAGGAGAAAGGAGTATGAGAAGGAGGAGAGGGAAAAGGTGGAGGAGGAGAAGGAGGAGGAAGAGAGAGAAGAGGAGAACCAGGAGGCCATGAAATGACGACGACGATGAGGACGACTCTGATGACGATAACGACGATGATGAAAAAAGGAGCATGGGGGCAGGAAATGAGGGGAAGACAGAACATGGTGGTGTAGGGGGGTGGGGGCGAAGAATGAGCGAAAGAAAAATAGGAGACAAAAGAGAAAAGGAGAATTGGTGAATTGTGTGGGCGAGAAGAAGGAACGAAAGGACAGAAAATGATACTTTGAAAAAGCCGCAGAAGAGGGTGAGGAGCTTACGCCAGGAGGCGCTGAGTAGCTGCGGCCGAAGCCGTCATCTTTTCCTCTATGAAACTCTTTGGGGGCTGTTGTGGGGGCAGTTGACAGTCACTGTTCGGAATCGGAAAGAAGTGCGAGACTCAAACCCACAACTAAGCTAATACGAGACCAGCAAGCTTCCCATGACGCCACCAGCGCACTACGCAAAAGAGAACGGTTCAAAAGAAGAAATACCATAGAACAACAAATAAGAAAACAGTGGTGTTGGCCTCTGAGGAAGAAGCATATGTCTTCATATTTAGCCCATAAGACTGATTTCCTGTGTGGTTTGAGAGAGCGGTAGGGGATGGTAGGAGATTGTGGTGGTAGCATGGTGGTAGTTGTGGAGGATGGTGGTGATAATCTGGTGGTAAATGTAAAAGGTCAAGGTGATGCTATGTTGGTACTCGTGGATGGTGGTATGGAATGCATGGTGGAAGTGCTGGTGTTTAGTGGTGATAACATAGTGGAAGTGGTGAAGGTTGGTGGTGAGAACATGGTGGTTTGGTGGTGGTTGATAATGACAAAATGTTGTTAGTGGTGGAAGGTCATGGTGGTAGTGGTGGAAGGTATGGTGAAAGTAATGTGGATAAGGTAGAGTGTGGTGGTGAAAGCATGGTGATAGTGATGGAGGGTGGTGGTGTAGGCGATTTTAAATTTCCTCTCCCTTTCTCCCAACTTTACTCTTTTTCACCTTTTACAAATTTATATCTTTCAGTCCTAGAAAATGACTGTCTACAATTTATGTAGATGAATAATAACAATAAAGAAAATACATTGAATACGCTACATGGCAACTCAGGAAAAATAAATTGAAAACAAAAAGTCAGAAACGCAATCCAAATTCATGACCTATACATAATTTTGAAACATAATTTTGTGTTAGTTTTGCATTACTTCCTAATATTAGATTACATTTCAGTGTTAAGTTTCGCACCAAAATGAGGCGAGCTTATGAATCTGATTATATGCAAATACTATGCTCCAGGAATACGTAGAGTTGCCTGATTTGTAATATTTCGAACAAGTTTGGTTTTCGAAGAGTAAATGAAATATGGTTAAGTGAATACATGTACAGTAGTAGACAAAGAATGGCTTTAGTATTTTAACCACAAAGTAGTTACTCGAGCTCGAATGAAATAACATGGCGGCTGTAAAGTGGCCCAACTTAGGGTCGCCACATTGAGGTAGATTTAGAGCATTGACCAATGAGGCATTTCATTTCGGCTGAATGAAGTCACGAGGCGACAACAAGTGATACCTAGGTGAGTCAGGAAAGGTGAAGATAAAGAACAGTCTACATTTCAAGCAACAACGGGTCCATTTGTGAAAGTCAAAATTGTGTTGTTTATTTTTGTTGTACACACACAGACACACACACACACACACACACACACACACACACACACACACACACACACACACACACACACACACACACACACACACACACACACACACACACACACACACACACACACACATGCACACACACACATACACATGCACACACACACACACACACACACACACACACACACACACACACACACACACACACACACACACACACACACACACACACACACACACACACACACACACACACACAAACACCCACACACCCACATACACACACACACAAAACACTAACGCCAAAATTTGAGCAAGCATCAAGTATTATTTTATTCGATGCTCACCATCGCACTCCCACGCAGTGGAAATTGAGATATCCCTGGTAGGGCAAAACCCTGCCAGTTAAAATTAGCCGCTGGGCTTTTTTAAGCCCTCGCTAGGTCAGCTGAACGTCAGGTCAGGAACCAACGCGTCAAACCAACAGTGGGCCCAGGAACTCCAACTCACGACCATCAGGTCACGGCCGATTACTGAGAAAGCTTTTGTTCCAGTGATGTTTCCTGAGCTAATTAGAATTCAGAAGAAGTGAAGGCACCAAGAGTCTTGCAGCCATTGCTGTGAGGTCCGTCCTTCTGTCGACTGAAAAAAACATGTTTAATCTCAGCCACAGTTGCATATGTAGAGGAACTCATCACAACATATCGGATATGTAATGACCTGCTAAATTCATTGTCAATATTGCTTAAATGTCATCCTTTTAAGATAAGAAATTTACGTTAATTTAGATCATTTATAAATAAGAAAAAATAGGATATAGTCTTCTATTTCAACAGTTAAGATATTGTGCCAGTTTTGACTAAATGTGGTTTGAACAAATTTGTTTGCTAACTTTAAAATCTTAAATTGTAGCAGAGGTTAACCAGGATGAACTTAACTGAATAAAACCGACATTTTCTAATCATAGTGAAATGTATATGACACTTCACCAAAACGAAAAGATTTAATATATTATAATTAGACATCTTCGCGGAGTGGGTGATGTGAGAGAATTCTGGACAGGGGTTTGGGACGGAGAATGCGCATCTCGACGGGAGGGTGCGGTTGGGGTGGAAGGGTGGTTTTGGGTTGTTAAAAAGCTCGCAACGAGTTTAATTACTCCCTTGGAACCGGAAAGGAAGTGACGTCACATATTATACTTCGTAGAGTATAATATCACGTCTTTTCTACGGCTGAGTGGGTCTGTGTAGTGCAGAGCAAATAGCTGGAGATGGTTAATTGCAGTCATTGCCGTGATTATCTTGCCCACAGATATTACACAGTGATACGAATGACGGGAGATGCGGGGCAGGGGGGGTCTGGGCCTGGCAGGAGAGATGATGAAATTTTGCTTAATTAAAAATGAGGAAGGGAAGGAAAGAATGAGAAAAAAGTAGACGCGGTAGGAAGGTAAATAAGGGTTCAAATATAATTAAAGGAAAATTAAGATAGAATGTATTTCGTTTTATAGCATTTTTTTTTATTATGGTAATGCGGTCTTTAGATCTTTATTCTAGTTAATGCTATGTGGATTTATTCATCTGAAGGATGATTTTTGGAACAAATGGTATTTCTACAGGTCGCTGACGAGACAACGAACACTACGACAGTTTGACAGACCGCTGACGATGATGAGGACGAATAGGAGGAGAAAGACGAATAAGATTACGAAGACGAGTACGATGACCATGAGTATGATCTGGAAGAGGATGGCCTCTGTAAATGGCTACGACTTGTGTATCACGTTACTAGGACTGCACAACTTACACAGAACAAATGTTCTGTAGAACCCTCACAATATACTCAATTGTACCCTGTTTGTGCACGGAATTTAGTATTGTATTTTGTTCTACCGTGCTATTTTTTTTTTTTTTTTTGTAATCTACAAATTAACCACAAAGGTTTCTGACGCTTTTTGTATCAGCTGATTATGTGATGTGCAGGTGTTTTCTTATGTTTAAAATCAATCATTTGTAAGAACTTTGAAAATACATTTCATATATTTGATAACAAATTTGATAACAAAAATATTTAGTAATTATAAAGGACTTTCTTGTCTCGTTCCTTGTTATAGAAAACCTTGGATATTCTCCATGATTGCAGGACGTTTTCATTACGCATTGGATTTACAATTGAGGTAATTTGAAATGAGTTTATTTCCCTGCGTCTTTCAGAAGAATGGTTAACATATCTGTTCCTGGTGTATATCCTACTTTTGTATTTTTAAGACATATTTTTCCACTTCATTATATCTATATTCCTATACCTATCTTTCTATCCCTATATCTAGCTCTATAAGGATCAAACTATTGGGGGTGGTAGGACTACAACGGACCCACCAAGCTGGTTATAGAAATAGTGAGAAGTATATATCTTCTTATCTTTGTAAATATGCATATATACATATATATACATATATGTATATATATATATATATACATATATATGTATATATATAAGTATATATATACACACATACAGTATATATATACGTATATATATATATATGTATATGTATATATATGGATATATATATATATGTATATGTATATATTGCAGTAATTCACAAGGCCCACGTGAAAATGATATGCAGAAAATACCACTGGGAAGTAAGAAGCTTAGTCCGAACGTTTTCGTCTATTTAAGACATTATCAAGGAATACACAGTTACAGAGTATGTATATATATGTACAACACTGAATGGGTCCCAGTGATTAGAGATACATTTTAACAACCACATTCACTTTAATTCTAAGCCATCAAAGGCCAGCATGCTGACATTGAAATGTGGTACTACCCAGAACTCGAACCCGGCATCCTCATGACAAGTGCGACAGTGACTTTCCAACTGTCGCA
>NC_134778.1:32751446-32753946 GCF_046742065.1 Oratosquilla oratoria | reverse complement strand
GTAGTAAATAAATTTTATCTATTACGCTTCTGCTGTTTGTAAAGTAAACTTTTCGTATATCTTTGCTCCACCTGATTTGGTGACTCTTTATACACTCCCTCACTGAGCTGTTTCTATTGCCTAAACTGTATTCCGATACTTTTCTCCCCCCGACTCCCACGTAATCTACCCCCACCCACCCACCCATTCAGCCAAAAAAAATAGATAAATAAATAAAATGAAATAAAATAAAATAAAAATACAGGATGCCTACTTCTTGCTCAAGGGATTCAACAGGGAGCCAAAATCCTCTGGGCGACAAGTGTACCTCGTCCCTTGTATATAGATAATTCTTACCGTAAAAGCGATCCCAATTGTCGACAAATGCCCATTCATTGACCTTACAATGTTTTGCCAGCTTGCAATTCATTGCAATAATCCTGGAATGCCATATGCCCCCAAATATACGCCTCGGAAGGATTCCACATACAACAGGAACCCGTCCCTTATTCCTAATCTTATCTAGCGCATCCCGAAACCGCAGAAATAATTCCTTACTCCCTGACTTCCCTATGTCGTTCCCCCAGCACTCAAGTAAATGATGGTTTTCACACCTTCCCCGACTATACACTCTTCAATCCTAATTTCAACATCACCTATCCCCGCCCCGGGGAAACACACCTGGGTCCTATGCTTCCTATCTTTGTCGCAGAAGGTCCTATCTAAATACCTCACCTAGATATCTCCTACAACCAAAATCCTAGCTGTGGGCATGGATCTAGCGACTGCGCTACCTTTCTCCTCTTGCATTTTCTTCGTTCCTTCTTGTAAACCCGCGAGAGCTTAAAATGAATTTCTGCATTCAAGCGGGTCAGGCGAGGGGTTTTCTACCATCTCTCCGGGTTTTGTTTGTCATTTTTTCCACCCAGGTTCCAAACATGGTTTGTCGTCCTTGTTTTGAGTCCTCGAGCAAAGAACTCGATTATCCTCTTTAAGGCCCTCAGCAGTCTTCTCTAAGGCAACAATTCTATTACGTAGCGATTGTACCTCTTCGACGCTGATCACTGAAACACAACCATTCGCCATCTCACTGTTTGAAGTAGCTACCCCAGTTGAGCTGACCTGAGTGACGCCTACTGCTCAACTGTGTATAGATGATGCTGTGATGATAGGAAGGGAGGGGGTAGAGGGATGGAGGTGGGTAGAAAGTGATTATGTACAAATTATATTTTGGCGCAACCAGAAGGGATTTCTTCTCGTCTTCTCTTTGATGCATGAGGAGACGGAGAGGGGGGTGTCACCGATTAAGTGAAGAGGCCTTGCTAAAGATGTGCTTATTCTTGCCGCATTACCTCTGACCTAGGGCAGTAGGCGGGATACAGGGATGACCCGTCATCCACGAGGAGCTAAGATGTGATGGAAGAAAGTATCTTGGGAGGAGTGAAACAGGAGGGAGTGGCTACTTGCCTTTGAACATTTCTACCTCCTTTGTAAAGGGTAAAAAGCCCTTGGTATATAAACACACACACACACACACACACACACACACACACACACACACACACACACACACACACACACACACACACACACACACACACACACACACACACACACACACACACATACACATAACATACATAAGAGCATAAGAATAAAGGAGACTGCAAGAGACCATAAGGCCTACACTAGGCAGCTCCGTATCCATAGCACCTGTCGTCCCCATCTATAAAGTTGTCTAATCGTTTTTTAAAACAACTAATAGTTTCAGCGCTTACTACGTGGTTACTAAGTTTATTCCATTCATCGACCACCCTATTAGTAAACCAATTCTTGCCTATTTCCTTCTTAAATCTAAATTTGTCCAGTTTATACCCATTACTGCGAGTCCTGCCCTGTTGTTTTATTATGATGACCTTGTTTGCATATCCCTTGTTATAGCCTTTGATCCACTTGAACACTTCTATTAGATCACCCCGCACTCTGCGTCTTTCCAGAGAGTGTAAGTTTAGGTGCCTAAGCCTCTCGTAAGGTAAATTTCCGAGTCCATGTATCATTTTGGTCATTCTTCTCTGTACTGATTCTAGTGAATTTATGTCCACTCTGTAGGACGGAGATTAAAACTGTACCGCATAGTCAAGGATGGGTCTAACTATCGCTAGATAGAGTTTGATAATTAATTACCTCTGCACTTCTATTCGTTACCGTCCTAGAAATGAAACCTAATATACTGTTAGCTTTATTTCTGGAGCTAATGCACTGCTTCCTGGTTTTATTGTCCGGACTCACCAGAACTCCCAAGTCCCTCTCGCACTCAGATTTTTCTAAAAACGTGTTATCTATGATGTATCTATTTTGAGGGTTGTGCAGCCCTACGTTTAACACGCTACACTTAGAGATATTGAAGTTCATTTGCCATTTTTCTGACCATGTTAACAATTTATTAAGATCATCCTGCAGAATCTCTGCGTCGTCTCCTGACCTAATTAGGCGTCCTATTTTAGTGTCGTCCACAAACTTA
>NC_134778.1:32743946-32748946 GCF_046742065.1 Oratosquilla oratoria | reverse complement strand
TATATTTAAGTTCAGCAGAGGGAATTCAAATAAAAGATAAAGTTGAAAGAAGAGGAGGCTGGGGCTGGGGTGGGGTGGGGGAAGATGAGAGTTAGGGTCTGAAGGGATTGAGGGGTTTCATATTGCTCGTTGTAAATTTGTACGTCTGTTTCAGCTGGCCAGATTATTACCTGAGGAAAGTACTAGGTGGTTTCCAGTATATTTACACACCAGAACTTTACTGTGATTTTATTTTCATTCTAATTGTATATCTTCCCCCCTCCCTCCATTACCTTCCTACTCAACCTTCCCCCTTCTCCTCCTACTCTTCCTCTCCCTTCTCTCCTTCCTCCTCTTCCTCCCCTCCATCATCACCTGTCTCCTCTATCATCTCTCCCCTCCTTCATTCTCCCCGTCCATCACGTATCCCTTTCATCACAATATCCTCCCCCCCCCTCCTCCTCCTCCTCCTCCTCCTCCTTCTCCACCACTCCTTCCACCTCCCCTTCTATCACTTCCCCCCTCCATCGCCCTTACCCGCCATTACTCTCCCCCTCCATCTCCCTTCTCTTCCCTCATCCTTCTCCTCCATCAGTTTCCACCTCCATCACCTTCACCCTCCTTTACGCTTCCCCAACACCACACTAGCTAATCCTTCACCCTCCCCTCCAAATGGCTCCCTCCCCGTACTCTTCCCCAATCGTCATACTCCTCCTCCACTAAATCTCCCTTGACCTCCTACTCCATTTACGTCCCCCTCCATTCACCACATCCATCTCCCACACCATCCACCTTCCCCTTCCCTCCATCCCATTCCTCCCCTTCGCCCACCTACCAATCCATTTACCTCTCCCTCTATCCCTTCCCCTCCCCTCCTTCTATTCCCCCTCCACACCCTCCCCCTCCATCCCCTTCTCCTTCATCCCCCTTAATTCCCTCCCCCCCACCTACCTCTCTCTCCTTCTTTACCTCTTCTTTACTCTCTCACTCTCTCACACTCTCACTCATTCTTTCACTCTTATTCTCTCATTTTTCACTCATTCTATCACTCTTTTATTTTCACCTTCTCACTCTCTCATTCTCTATCATCTTCTCATTCTTTCACCCTTTCACTCTTTAATACTCTCACTCTCATTCTCTCTCACTCTCTCTCTCTCTTTTTCTCACTGTCTCAATCTTTCACTCTCATTGTCTCACTTTCTCATTCTCCTACTCTCTCAATCACTCATTCTTCTACTCTCACTTTCTCATGTGTTTACTCTTATTCTTTCCCCCCTCTCCTTGTCTCACTGCTACTCTCCAGAGTTACAAAGCGGTTCATGTACAGGTAGATGTTAATGCTTTACATTATTGACAGTTTTAATCCCCTAATGGTACGGGCAGGGTTAATCAAGATGGGGTTAAATGTAGATTCGATGTAACCCTTTCGATGCGGGTTCCCATGGAAATGAATAGAATAATCTAGAAGTGTTATAAAAGGAAAGAAAAAAATCTACTCGGCTGGCAAGCGGTTGAAACTCTTAACTTGGCCATCGCATTAGCGTACGGAGTGATTACTTAAATTTACCTCAAATTGCACTTCCCTTTATTTGCATTCGGGGTCTTAGGGCCATCCCCCATCCCCACACCCAACCTCTCTTCCATCCATTACCTTCCCCTTCTTCCTCTTGCCTCCCCCTCTCTCGTCCTTCTCCTCTCCCTCCCTCCCTTTCTCCCCCGTCTTCCCTTCCTTCCTTCGACCCTTGCACTCCAAATAGCTTAATTAGCTATCTCTTCACCCCTTTAATAACCTTCCTTACCCCCTCTCTCTACACCTCCCGCCCCTAAACCCTCAACTTCCTAAATCAGTCCTGAACCCACCCATCACCTCCTTTCTTTCCATTCATTGGTTCTTCCCTAGCATCGGTTTCATCTTTTGTTATGGCCGAGCGGATTAGAGCGTCGCTACTTACGGCGGAGGTCGAAAAGACAACAGATCGAATCCTGCCGCCAGCGAGTTGAATCAAGGGTATAGTTAATTAGATTCCACGCTACAAAGTCCTCTGTAAGGGGCATCGCCCTTGCCTCCTGATAGGGGGGAGCTCGCGACATTAAAGTGAATCATCATCGCTTATGAAACTTATTGCACCATCGAGGATTCTCCCTCCAACCCCCTCTCCTCTCCCCATTTTATCCTTGCCCCCTTTATCCCTTCCCCCTACCCACTTTCCTCTTTCTAAAATTTCTGTTCCATGTTCTCTGTTCCCTATTCCCTACACCCTGTTCCCTATTCTGTCCCCTACCCCTTGTTCCCTACCCCCTACCCCCTGTTCCCCTTGTTCACTGTCCCCTACCTCCTACCTCCTTATCCCCTACCGAGTACCCCTATTCCCTTTTCTCTCACCCTTTTATCCTTGCCCCCTTTAACCCTTCCCCTTTCCCCATAGATTTCCCCCCTTTTCCTATAGCCTTTACCTTTTTCTTAGTCTTCCTCCTTTCCCCTTTAACTTTTCTCCTTCCCCAATAAGCCTTCCTTCCTTCCTTTAGCCACCCCTTTCCCCTTAACTTTCCCCCTTTAACTCCATCTTCCTTTTTCCCCTTACCTTTCATCCTAACACTTTCACTTTCCAACGAAGCCTTCCTTTTCTTCTCAGCCTTCCTCACATTCATTAGTTGTGGGTTCGAATCCCGCACTTCTCTCCGAATTCCAGAAGTGACTGTTAGTTATAAGCCCAAACAATTCAAGCGTGTAGTAAGGCAAAGGTGACAACTTCGGTTGCAGTTACTCAGCGCCTCCTGGCGTGGGCTCCTCACATCACCACCTCACTTTCCCCCCCCGTACACCCTTCTCCCCATATCTCTTGCCCATGGCTCCTCTCCTATCTTCCTTTCTCTCTTTTTTTTTTATTTCTCTCTCCCACTTTTCCCTCCTCCTTCCCTCCATCCCTCCCTCGCTCCCCTTCCCGTTTCGCTATTTTTTCCTCCCACAATCCTCCCACTATCCTACCACGACACCCTTTCCTTCCCTACCTCCTCCTCCCACCTCTCTATTACTTCTTCCCACCATCCTACATTCTCTCTCTTTCTCTCCCTTCCACCATTACCTCCATTTTCTCTCTCCCAAATTCCTTTTTCCTATATAAGTTCTAACCCGTTTCCTATCTCCCACCTTACCTTTACCCCTTCCTGTCTCTTTCCTTCCTCCCTTCCCACTTCCTCCTTCCTTTCTTCCTTCTTTGCTCTTCTACCCCTCTTATTATTTGCATCATTCACGCTACAAGCATAAGCTCGCCCCCTTTCATACAGCTAATATGCTCCCATATATCATGCTCCTGTCTTCATTACATATAAAAATGCTCTTAAATGCAACGTTTATGTCCTTCCCACCTCTCCCCCTACCTAATCCCTCCCTTCCCGTTTTCTCGCACAGGAATTCCCTCACCATAAGTAGCAATTCTCCTTCCATGTCCCTCCCCCTCCAGATCTTCGTCCCCCTACCCCGTTCCCTATCCTCTGTTCCCTGTTCCCTGTTCCCTACCCCAAACCCCTTGTTCCCTATCCCCAATCCCTACTCCCTGCTCATTGTCTCCTACCCTCTACCCACTACCTCCTATGCCCTACCCTCTACCTACTCTCTACCCTCTGTACCCTATCCCCTACCCCCTTCCCCCAGTTCACTGTCCCCTACCCCCTACTCCAAACCCCCTATCCCATACCCTACTCTATTTTCCTTACCCACTACCCTTACCCCCTACTTCCTACATCCTACCCCCTACTCCTTCCCCGGACCCCTTTTTCCAATACCCATGTCCCTGTCCCTGTCCCGACAACCCAACCCCCACCTCTATATCCTGCCCGCTTTTCGAACCTTCCCATGATGCTCATGGGAAGTGCACCAAGCGCGGGGCCGGCGCCCCAGGGGAGAGGGAGGGTGGGGTAGCCCCCCGGGAGGAGGGCGAGGGGGCGCTTCCAGGTCTTGTTCATGAATACGAAGAACGTGTTACGCCGTCGGCCCCCCCGAGGAGTATCTCTTCCTCTTGTATTCGGAGACGTAATATATCCTCCCCTCCTCCTACCTCCACTCCCCCTCCTCACCAACTCCTCCTTTCCTTCCATTTCCTCCCCTCTCTCTCTTCTTCCTCTTTCTCCCCATCGTCCCAATCGTTCTCCTTCCCCTCCTCACCATCCTCCTCCTCTCCTCCTACTTCTCCCGTCTCTTCCACCTCCCCCTTCTCTTTCTCCTCCTCCCCACTTTTCCACTCCTTCTCCTCCCCCTCTTCTTTCTCTTTCTCCCCATCGTCCCACTTCTTCTTTCCCTACTCTCCTCCCTTCCTCCTTTACCCCTCCTCTCCCCTCCTCACTTATTCCTCCTCTCCCTCCATCTCTCCTCTCTTCTTCCTCCTATCGTCCCACTCCTCCTCACCATCTCCTCCCACTCCTCCCATCATTCTCACCTCCCATCTTCCCCCTCCCCCTATCTTTCCACTTCTTACCCCTCCTCCTCCTCCTCCTCATCGTCCCCCTCTCCTCTCCTCTCCCTCTCCTCCCATTTCCTCCTCCTCTTCCTCCTTCTCTCCAACGTCCCACTCCTTCTCCTGACCCTCCTTTTCCCTCTCCTCCCCGTTTTTTCACTCCTTTTTTCTCCCCTCCTCTTCCTCCTTCTTCCTATCGTCCCCTCCTTCTCCTCACCCTCTTTTTACCATCCTCTCGTCTCCCCACCTCCACCTCCTCTTCTCCTTCCCATCTCTCTACTCCTTCTCAACCCCTACTCCTTCTCCTCCCCTCCTCCTCCTTACCCCTCCTCTTCCCCCTCCTCGCCACTTTTCCATCATCCCCCTCCTCACCCTCCTCCAGCCTTGTTCTCCCTCCTCCCCTCCTCCCCTCCTCCTCACGCTTCTCCCACCTCGTTCTCCCTCCACCCTATTACTTCTGTAATCCCACACACTATTTTCTCAAAAATTCCGCTCCTCTTGCTAGCCCTGTCTCTTCCTCTCCTTTCCATTCCCATCCATCTTCTACTTTCCTGTCTACAAGTTTCTTTC